>NC_048555.1:397165-997165 GCF_902806685.2 Maniola hyperantus
AAAAGTTAAAAAATATTGGTTGGTAATGTTAGACGGCTTGTTCGGACGGTGCCAGTAAGTAGCGAGGTCTAGTAATGACCTCTACTGGGCAAGAGTCTAGTACAAGACCCCTTGCTTTATAAAACTAATAATAATAAAACAAAAACTATACATATTATACAGAAAAAAAAATTAAACATTAAATTATGGGGCGCAGCCAGTTAGGGACAGTTAAACTAGGTAGCTGTAGCTTATAGATCATTTTAGCTTATAGATCTTCCTTAGCTTATAGATCTTTTTAGCTTACAGTAATTTTTTTTATTTAGCTCTTAGCTAGATTTTTTTTCTTTTCTTTCTAATTTCCCTATGTACTTCGGGAACGAAGTACTTGTCAGTATGGCCGTGTTATATTACGATAAAATTGGATACATAATTATTATGCTAAAATTCATCTAATCATAAACTTGGGAGTCTGAAGTAAATGTTTGTTGTGATATTTAAAACAGAATCGTAATTCCGTTTCCGGATTCAATATCAATGTACGAAAAGAGTATGATTTAATTAGTATCTTTTCTTGTATGTTGTTTAATTTAATATTTAGGAATGTGACAATACGATAAATAATATTATGTGAATTGTCAATACTGGTAACTAATTATTCATTGTAAAATTGTAAATTAAATACTGTCAATGTACGGAAAGGGTATGATTTGAATAGTATCTTTTCTTGTATGTTGTTTAATTTAATATTTAGGAATGTGACAATACGATAAATAATATTATGTGAATTGTCAATACTGGTAACTAATTATTCATTGTAAATTAAATACTGTCAATGCACTAAGAGTGACATTATACTAAGCTATTGTCAACATACAGTTGGCAATAGCTATTATGTGAAATAATAATGTTGTGTAAACTGACAATTTAAGTCGCTTATTATTATTGTAAATTATTAATACGTAGACCATCAATGTCACTGATTTTATTATTGTAAATTGGGTGTGTCAACATACCTTTTGTCAACAAACCTAAAATAAATAATGATTAATATTAAGATCATGTGAAAGTCGACATCCGCCTGGTTTGCGATGGCAGTGTTATAAAAGTACCCTACCTCGACAGAGAGGGAACAGTCTTGTATCGACAGCCCAGAGCAAACACAGCGGACCTTACTGAAGTTAAGTATTCTTATATTTTATTATAATGTAATAATGTAATGTAATCATTTGCCTTTTATAGGTTACCTGTTGTAACTGTGTACCAAATATGTACCTACTACTTTACTCAACGTTCTAATGTTTTAAAAGATGTGTGTTATGGAGTTTCTTTGCCCTTTCTTCTCCATGACTAAACACCTTAGCGAAACGGGTGGTAGATTCATTTTAATATAAATAGATCAATGCTGAACAATACAATTCAATTATTATTCGACTTGGTTGGTTTTACTTCTGTATTTATCACCTACCCTCTTGTGCTATTTATTTTATACATTGAGATAAAAGTAAACACTAGGTTGTTAGCTTCTAATTATTATAGAAGCCTGTTTAGATGATTAGGATTCTTACTTTGAAATAATACGGCAGATGCTTTGCTTGAATTTTAATAACTTAATATTGGCCTTACCTGACAAAAATTTACAAGTACCTACATTTTCAAATAATTGATAAATGATAACTTTCATTAGTAATCATTGGATTTAATTTATCATCACTATTAAAGCCCACTGTCTTAACTTCTCTTCTTTTACCATAAAATCTCACACGCGCTTTTCTTTTTACAGATTCATAAATCAGAAGTATGTGAGGAAGTTACAATGACTTTAGAGAGAAAAAGAAAAAGGCAATACATTGTTGAAAAAATAGTTCACGACTTGTTTTTCATACAAGTTCGAAAATCGCAGTGGTCTACGTTACAAGAATAATTACTCCTTAGTCCTTGTCATCATGATCAACCCATCGCCGGCTCACTACAGAGCACGGGTCTCCTCTCAGAGTGAGAAGGGTTTAGCCACAGTCTACCACGCTGGCTAAGTGCGGATTGGTAGACTTCACACACCTTTGAGAACATTATGGAGAACTCACAGGCATGCAGGTTTCCTCACGATGTTTTCCTTCACCGTTAAAGCAAGTGATATTTAATTACTTAAAACGCACATAATTCCGAAAAGGTATAGAGGTGCGTGACCGGGATCGAACCCCCGACCTTCGATTAGAAGGCGGACGCCCTAACCACTAGGCTATCACAGCTATAGCTTAGTCCTTGTACATAGAGTGCAAATTTTGACTAAATACAGAGGGCCCTTGAGTAAGGTATTTGGAAGTTAGCATTGACAGTCAGCTTATATCATGGCTTAGATCAACGACTGGTACCGCGCAGCCGTATTTTTTGCATGCTCATAGGTGTCGTTTTATTCAAAGGTGCGTAAACATTGTGCCAGTATCTTTGTAGTCTGTGCCGCTACGAACATTGCGTATCTCAAGCTCACTTTTTGAAATACGAATCTATAAACTTTGCCTATCTGAAGTTTTACAATTTCATTATTTTTACGTTAAATAAAGTTTAAAACTATGAAGCCAAAAACCAAGATACTAAAAGTCGAGAACTTGTCAAGGTACTTACAAGGCCATCAAAATATTCCAAATGTTCACTCTCGGCGGCAGGTCCGAGTTCTTTCAAAAGAACTCTGAGCATATCCCTCGAAGACAGGCCGCTAGCCAGCTGCCACCATCTTATCAACAAGATTATATGAAAACAATGTTAAATTTTATAAATAACAATTACCTAATTATCCATCCTCTTCATTTTAACTCAAACCAAACTTTTGTAAATAAATAAATTAAAAGACATAAATCTAATAAAATAACATCTTATATTTTTGTGAAGGCCCTCGCACCAGTCTCATAATTTTCCGGGGGCCTCACATGTTGTCACTCTATTTAATGACCTTTTTATAATTTACCTACCCTCTGTGCCTTTCTGAGTCTACATACTTATTAATCTACATCCTAAATACAATGAAAAATAGGTTTAGAGTGATAGTTTACCTCTCTCGTCCACCGCCAATAAAGTCCGCACATATCTCCCACCGCGGCCGCGGCGTGCCGGCGCGCTCCAGCTCCCTGCACTTCTCCTTGCACTCTGTCAATTCCTCTTCCAAGCTCTTCTTTTGAGCTACCAAAAGATATTATTAGGACAACATTGCGAATGATGTATGTAGCTATCTAGGTCTCTCTCCGGTCATTCCTTCATTGCTGAAGATCGTGGTCCTGGCAAACTGCCCTCGAATGGCTTATCTGTTTCCATCGGCTTCTGTCGGTAGCCATTTTTACAATGTGATGAAATCCACACCTGCTGGACTCCTTTAGCTGGTCGGACCACCTAGTTGGTGAGCGGCCTCTCGGTCTTTTGCCCTCAGTGTTGCCCGTCACTATGAGCTTTTCTAAGCTGTCGTCCCCCCGCCGTATGATGTGGCCGAAATACGAGAGTAATCGTTGGTAACATATGGAGGAGAGTCGAGCAGTGATCCCGAGTTGCGAAAGGATAGACACGTTTGTGCGCTTGGCAGTCCACGGAATCCGTAGCATCCGCCTCCAGCACCACATTTCAAACGCGTCTATTCTTTGCCTTTCTCTTGCTTTGATAGTCAATGTCTCTACTCCATACATAAAAATTGGGAAGATTAAGGCACGAACGAGACGGGTCTTGGTTTTGAGTGATATGCCTCTGTTCTTCCAAATCCCAATTAATCCTGTCATGGTACCTAGGTACCTAATTATATTACGTTGCCAGCCTAAGGCCTCATGTCTAAGGGGGCCTGGGCCTTGAGAAATAATTTTTTGCCAAATCGCAAATTTGGCCGAAATAATATTATGTTCACCAAATGTCAAATCAGCATGTGCAACCTCCTACCTATAAAACTCTATCTAAAGCGAGGCGCAGGCGCAGGTGTGGCCGTACGATTCAAAAATAAGATTTCTGCGCAGGTACATCGACGCGACGACGGCGTAACTTGTAAAAGCCAATGTGGTAGTAGGTACTGTACCTAGCACACGTTTGTGTATGTTCTGATGCGCCTCGTACTCCAGGGAGATGGCTTGCAGCTGCATGGAGAGGGAGCTGAGCTTGGTCCCCAACATGTCGTGCTTGCGTCGCGGCACGCTCTCCGCGAATTCCTCTTTCATACTCTTCAGTTCTGTCTGCGTTGCTGACAGTTGCTCCCTGAGGGTGTAGTAGGTAATGAGGTTAGCAGGAAGTACATTGTGTCTGGTGGGAGGCCTCGGCCGTGGCTAGTTACCATCCGACTGGCAAAGCCATGCCGGTACGACGCCGTGTAGAAATCAAAGGGGCATGCATGGGTTTAATAAAATCTGCTATACTCCTACCAGGTTAGCCCGCTTCCATCTTAGACTGCATCATCACTTACCACTAGGTGATAACTATTTTATTTTTTCTGAATATTATAAAAAACGTAATTTTTTTGCAGTTTTTATAGATAATGATACGGAACCTTTCGTGCGAGAGTCCGACTCGCACTTAGCCTGTTTTCTTTAATCTATATACTAGCATGCCGCAATTCTAGAAAACATTGGTGGTTCCTCTGATACTGCAAATGTTCATGGGGGGCGGTAATCACTTAACATCAACCATGTGCTCCAGTGTCCCATCTGCTCGTTTGCTCGCCATTTTTATTTAAAAAAATCCTATAGTTAGATTAGGTCGAGTCAACAACAGTCTGCTCCCGTAGGTACAGGTTAGGCACCTGGTAGGTTACCTACCGACACCTGTCGAGCGCTATCTTCAGCACGACGGGGTCGCGATAGGCGTCACCCACGACGCAGGCGCGGGAGCTGCTGTCCAGCTCGCGCAGCTGCAGCTGCAGCGCCACGTTCTCGAAGTACAGCGTGTACCGTGCGTCTCTTTCCCGCATCAGCGACAGATAGTCCGAGAACTTGGCGTCGTTTAGCTACAAGGCGTTTACACACACAGGTATAGTCCGCGACAGGTCGAGATGGTATTCGGGCTATGAGGCGGGGGGACGCCCCGCACACCCGCGCTCGCTCGCACCGGGTTAGCGTGGGGGCTGAGTGGGTACGCGGGGCGTTCCCTCCCTGATTGCCATTTCAACCTTTCGTGTACCTACTAGTTATGGGGATTATACTCTGCATTAGGATTTAGGCCACATTCACACGGCATTTGCAGTTTACACTGCACGTTTTTTGCAGGATAAACCAAATCAGATCTTACCAAATACGTATTGTTGATGTATACCTTGGGTATAGTTTACCGTTCACATGCCGGTCGCCGGAACACATTGTTTGTAGAGTCTGGCTAGTGGCTAACGAAATAAGAGATTGGAAAAGCGCGGCAAATTAAAAAATATCAGTATAGTAGCTCTGACATTAATATGACAAACCTAGGATAACGTCGAAGCCGCCGTTTCTATGAACCGCATATGCAGCAGAACTACATATTTAAGTCTGATCGATAAATCCATCCATAGGTACCTACTAATATTATAAATGCGAAAGTTTAGTCCGTCTGTCTGTCTGCTAGCTTTTCATGGCCCAACAGTTTAACTGATTTTAATGTAATTTTTGGTACAAAGTTAGCTTATATATCCCGGAGAAGGAGATAGGAGGCTACTTTTTATCCCGAAACATTAAAGAGTTCCCATGAGCTATTTAAAAAACCTAAATCCACGCGGATGAAGTCGCGGGCATCATCTACATACCTACCTAGTTATTTACATGAGGGCCCCGTTGCAGTTTAGCATCTAACGTTATTCCGAGAAAAACCGCAGTATCTACTAAATCGAATTCCTGATTGTGGTTTACAAACCTTCCCCAAGTCTTTCCTCAGTCTTGATAACTCGAGCGTCAGTTTTATGTTTTCCTCCCTCAACCTTTGATTCTCTACCATGAGGTGTTTCATTTTGTCGTCCCGCTGTTTCTTTTTAACCGATATTCCAAAAACTTTCTGAAAAAACTTATAATATGTAACTAGGTATACTTATCATGGCCTGTGCCTACTTATTTTGCTTTTTCGTCGCATTATATAATGTTTTTATTGTCCCAAACATTGGGAGGTTTTTTTTCATTAGTTGTATGGGATGGAAAAAATGCCGAATAAGCATGTCAACATTTGGGAGAGATGTTTCAGTATTGAGCTATTTGTAAAAAACCGGCACAGACGAGATTTTTGTCTGGTGGGAGGCTTCGGCCGTGGCTAGTAACCACCCTGTCGGCAAAACCGTGCCGCCAAGCGATTTAGCGTTCCGGTACGATGCCGTGTAGAACCAAAGGGGTGTGGGTTTAATAAAAAATGCCATAGCCCATACCACTTCCATCTTAGACTGCATCATCACTTACCACCAGGTGAGATTGCAGTCAGGGGCTAACTTGTATCTGAATTAAAAATTTATAAAAAAATAGTTTTGAGTTTGTACGGACTATGGAGCAAGGCGCCGCCGCCGCGTCAAGTGCGTGACCTTAAAATCCGCTGTGCGTCGAATGATGCGCCTTTGAATTGCAGATATCTATTATGAGTATGACCTAGGTCCTAGACATACGCTAAGAAAGGATTTTTGAAAATTCAATCTCTGGGGGTAAATTAGAGGTTTGTCCATGCGGACGAAGTCGCGGGGATAATCTAGTACAATATAAACTACATGTACCTAATAGGCAAATGAAAATACCAAATAACAAATTATAAATGCTGTATTATTATACAATCTGAATTAACCTTAAAACTATATGTCAATAATTTTGTAATGTATTAATAATAGGTAAAGTTAAGTAACATGATTGCTAGGCATGTAACTTGAACTTTAGAATTGATAAGGGCTCACCAAGCCTTGACATGAGTTTGATGAATGACAAATACAAACAGTTTAAGGAATGACTTATCAAATTAAAATTAATAATGATATTCATAAAGGCACTTATTTTCTTAATCACAATTATTTTTCTTAATATTACACGTAAGTGTTATGCCACTCAGTCATTGTTACATTTGAGATTGTTTACTACAAAGATTCAAACTTAAGATAACTTTAATCAACATACTCAACTATAAATTACTCTAAAAAAAATAATTAAAAACAGTACCATAATTTAGCATAAACATAGTATGGGGGCTTACATTACAAAAAAAATCTAATGTTGAAGTCTAATGTTTGAAGTCAAAAAATGAAATAAAAACCCCTGCCATATCAAGACATTCAGGCCCTCCCACTAGGGGGCCCTAATATTTTAAGGTCTCTCGGATTAGAGGGTCTTAATAAAGTAGCATGCCAGTATTGTCACCTATTAAATTACGCCTCATTAATTTCTTCCACCTATTAATTTCTTTCTTTTTTTCTTTTGTAATAAACTAGAGTTTAAACATTCAAAGACAAAACATCAACTTGTTTGCGTATAGCAGCTATATCCTCGGCATATGTCCTGCAGCACCCCCCCACATACTTGACATTAAGTTTTAACCACTTATCAACAAACGTATGCAGGGATTCACACTTATCCTTCTCCACCCATCCAACCCCACGCTTATACTTCTCTCCTGAATTGGGGTATGTTACAACAGGTATGGGTGGGTTAACACCCTCGCTTAGACCATCTATTAAGTTAGCCACATTGTTTGGTGATAAACAGTTTATGCCTATACCAACTAATTGATCAGCATTCTTCTCCCAACAAGTTCTTGCAACCGACTGAAAGTTTTCACCGTGAGCCAGGGTCTTATCATCTTTGCAACTGAAAGAGATCCACGCCTTAACATCCGGGTACTCCTTCAACATATCAGCGAGTAGAAACGCTTCTTTTTTACATGGTATAGTTTCTATCGCAAGTAAATCGACGCCCGACGACACTAATGTGTCTATTCGAGGTTTGTGCCACTCGTACATAGTTTTCTCCTCTGTGTGGTCCGCGTAATCGCCGGTGTACTCCGAGCCGTCGTGAAGGTAGGCACCGTACGGGCCGACGGAGCCAGCTATACGTATGTCGCGGACGGGCAAACCTTGGCTTTGACATTCTTCTAAATATTTGTGTCTTGCGCGTTTTGCGAGTTCTACGGCTCGTCGGATTAGGTTGCACGCCTCTTCAGCGCTTATACCGAGGTGTTTGACGAAACCTGTGATGGATGCTTGGTAGGTGTTCGTGCTGATCACGTCGGCGCCGGCTCGCAGGAAGTCCAAGTGCGTCTGGTAGATGTCCTCCGGGTTGGTGAGCAGGAACCGCGCGGTCCACAGCGGGTCGCCGTCCACGTTGGTTCCCACGTACCGCGATATTTGCGAGGAAAACCCACCATCGAGCACATAAACTTTTTTCTCGTTTTCCGGCGATGCCATTTTACAAAGTTGATGTTCTCAGTTCACATTAAGTTCATAACTATTGAAATGATAGCACAGTAAAGATGATGAACACACTTGAAGCTAGTAAAGCTATATTTAGAAATGATAACTTATTATCAAAGTAATCAACATTCTCTGTGTTTGAAACTTATTATGTTTGGATTTTGGGGAATTTGCAAATCTTGTTTCAGATCAGTGTTTCCAACTCCGATTTTGGTTTCCCTTAGTTCCTGCAGGAATTCGCCCTAAATTTTCCGGTTTTTTTTAAATATCTTGATTTAAGGTGCATTAAATCGCGATAATTATTTAACAACATAATTTCACGTTTTTAATTATCTTCTCACAATCCTAAATCTTAATTTTTGTGACAAGTTTTCTTAGATGAAAAAATATTTAAATGTCTGTCTCATACGAATTAGCCATATTAGAAACGAAATTATTTAGTTTTTATTAGGTAAAGTATTATTAATATAACTTCATTTCGATGTTAATAGATGGTGCTGTTAACATTATTAAACTATCGGGATTTAGTTATGGGATACCGCGAGGTCTTAATTCATGGAGAACCACTAGTATAAAAATAGTTCCACAATACTAATAAGTAATATAGTGTAGTAGTGTAGTAATATAGTAAGGTAATAGTGCAAATTAGGGCATTTTATCTTTTTTTGAAAAGTGTCTTAATTTGATCCTAAAGTGATAATAGTAATAGCTAAACTAGTTACCAAAAAAATTTCAAAAAAATTATTCGATCGATGCACTTATCGATAATAATAAAAATGCTTTTAAATTTTGCATGTCAAATTTCGCCACGAAAACAATACCCGCCATCTTTTTAAGTTGATGAGCTGTCATGACGTCACACGGATTGGTAAGCAAGTTGTTAGTGAAATTTTACATTACAATTTCAACCTATGTGACGTCACAGTTGGAATTAATATTTATTTATTTATTTTATTTATTTATTTATTTATTTTATTTATTTTATATCTAATTAGAACGGCAGTGCCACTTACACTAACTAGATGATTAATAATAAATTTAAATACAAATAAAGGTACAAGAAAAAAGACATAAAATACAAAACGATAAAAGATCAAAGAATTTTGAATATGTACGCTGAGAACATTGAATGACATATTCATGCAATGCTCTCAGCGTACTTCAGTAACTCCTGAACCAGTATTATAGACCCATCATTAAATGGGTCCCATTGAGCATTATTGTCCAAAAGCGCGTTGAATGATGCTAATGAACGGGGTATAGGTGACATAGATCTAGCAATAGTGCGATGATGTGGGACCACGAAAAGTTTATTTTTTCGTGGACGAAGATTACTGTTGGATTCAGGGACACGTATGCGACACAGTTGGTTATGAAGTTCTGGAGCATTAACATCTCCTCGCAAAATTTGACACATAATTTTGAGTTGGTCGCAAATGCGTCTGACCTCCAGGGAGTTGAAACCTAAGCAACCTAACAGAAATTTGGTTGGGTATAGGAAAGGATAATATCCATAGCAACGTTTATACAGGTATCTTAGGAAGGCCTTTTGTACTTTTTCTAATATAAGCCCGTACTTTGCCTCGTACGGATGCCAGACACAGGTGCTTGTTTCGAGCTTGCTTCGGACTAAGGCGTAATATAGTAATCGTATTACCAAAGGACTATGGAACTCCCGAGAGTTGCGTAGTACAAATCCTAATCTTCGAAATGAGTCAGCTGCTACGGTGTTAATATGGTCATGGAAGGTCAATTTTTTATCAAAAATTACACCTAGGTCTTTCATGTTCTGTACTCTGGGAATAGGGATTCCATCCATTTTATATTCATGTATCAAAGGATACCGAACTTTACCAAAGGTCATAACTGAACATTTGTCACGATTGAACTCCATTTTGTTCGCTTTACTCCAGTGATATACAGCTGTAAGATCGCATTGCAACTTGAGACAATCTTCGATAGAAGTAATTTCGAATATAAGTTTTAGGTCATCTGCATATAGCAAGCATTTTGCATATTTTATAGATTCTGGAAGATCGTTTATCATGATTAGGAAGAATAGAGGTCCTAAGATAGAGCCCTGGCTTACACCGGATCGCGTATGATATGGTTTAGACTCATATATGCCATATCGAACGAATTGCTGACGGTCACGGAGGTAGTCTGATAATACATGTAGGAGCTGAGGAGAAAGACCAATAGCACTGAGTTTTTTTAGAAGAATATCGTTATTAACTCTATCAAAAGCTTTGCGGTAATCAAAATAAAGTGCATCTGCTTGATGGCCTCTATCTAGGCAGGACGATATGTATTCAGTAGCTGTTAATAAGTTGGAGTTGACAGACTTCTTAATCCTAAATCCATGCTGTTCGTCACATAGTAAATTACTGATTTGCCGGCTTATCTCTCTATGCACAATTCTTTCAAATACCTTGGCAGGCGTTGAGAGAATAGCTATGGGCCGAAATTCCTCTACGGACGTCGTACCGGTTTTTTTAGGTATTGGTGTAACTCGGGTCAGCTTCCATTGAGAAGGATATTGTCCAGTCTTTAAGATTAAATTAAGTACATGACAAAGAGGGAGACTAAGATATTTACTACACATTTTCAAAACATCAGCTGGTAAGTTATCTGGTCCAGTTGCGCAATTTACCTTCAGTTTATCAATGCCATATTTTATGTCCGTCACTGTAAACTTTGGGATGTGGCATATAGTACTATTTAGCTTGCCATCATTTAGACATGCCTCAACTACACGTAACTTTGGTACATCAGGAAGAAATACGTTTGCAAAGAAATTCGCAAAAGCTTCGGCCGCATCTACTCCTTTATGCATAGAACCATTAAATGTAACGTTAGGTTCAAATCCACCTTTAGACCGCAAGCTACTGATATAGTCCCAGAAACATAGAGGATTGGTTAATATGGCGGCTATGGTTATATGCGTTACGTAGATAGAATAATAGGTAGATTTAAGTACTGTGTTACCGCGTATGAGATAGAGATAGCACGACGTAACGATGAATAACATGACAATTATTACCATTGTTTAGTAGTCAATATTTGAATTAACCGATTAAAAGATATTTGTATTAAACGTTTTTTATGTGAAAACAAGTAAATATCTCATGAGAAATACAATTACGCCACGAATTCTCAAAGTTTGTTTCGCAACTAAAGTTGCATGCCTTGTATGTAAGTTGTATGTATTCTTGAAAAAACCAGTTACACGATAAGGGACAAAAAATAGGTTAGCTGCGTCTCTGTTTATCACATTAGTAACTTTATCTGTGCTCTCTTTTTAGTGTGAATGAGAAAGCAAACGATAATGAATGATAAAATTCATTATATAATTTTATAAACTGAAGCTAACATAAAAAAATGAAAATTACATTAAGTAGGTGGGTGTAAAAGAAATACCACCACGTCCTGTGTAACCTGTAGTTCAATTTTACCCTAAATCCCTATGAATATAAAAAAAAACCCTCAAATAGGGATGGATCCCAAAAACTGGAAACACTGTATGTATATCTATCTCTACTCTCTATGACTGTCACTATTACTGTCAGTCACAGACTTTTATGACTTGGAGGCACGACTTGGAGGGGAGTGGTGCATCGACGCATATCGTACGACATCAATATCGTAAAAGCTGCCTATAGGTCCAGTACGTTACTTACGTCTTGTATAATAAATTGTGAAATCCGCTCATCTCTTATCCACAAAGCATCTTCATATGCATTTTTAATTTTACTCAAAAGCGACGAATGAGTTATTGTACACACGATAAGGTCTTTAAAGGCTTCTTGATAAATCTGTAATAAATACTAACATTTATAAAAAAACTAGTTAAGTGCGTGTTGGACTCGCACAGAGGGTTCTGTGCCCTCGACTTGAAATAATACTTTTTTGTGAAGTACCTACAAATTCGATCATAGCAAGGCGGGTAGGCAGACGGACAGACGACAAAACAAAGTAATCCTATAAGGGTTCGTTTTTTTCCTACGGGACCCTAGAAGTGAGAAAAAGCAACACTTTTCAACAGTTCATTAATATCCAAGTATAATAATATTTTTCTTCAAAATTTTTTATTTGCACTACTTTAAATAAGAAGATAAATAAAAACTTTTGTACTTACTTAGCTTATTGATTTTTTTACCTACCTCTAGTACTTCATCAAAATACATTTGTTTATTTTCAAATATTTCAGAATTAATACGTTTAACTAATTTTAGTTTTGATTCAATTTTAGATTGAATTGTTTTAATGTATTTAGGAGATACGTTTTGCATTTTCATGGAGCTTTCCAAGTTTGGCACGATTTGGTTTTGTTATCTTTACTTATCTACCTGAAGGATTTGTTTCTGTAGTGATTATCAGTAGACATGAATAAACCCACTTGACACTGATGGAATCAACACAGAATAATATGTGGTTAACAAATAACTTAAAATATTTATACAAGCCTTAGGTTGGCCTGAGCCTGGCCAGGATTTATTTCAATAATTATAATGAAGTCAAATAGGTAGGTACATTAAAAACATTTAAGTATTATAATGAGGAACGGCGTATCACATTGTACAAAGTTACATAGTATTAGGTCTTATTTGATTTGATTCGTATCAAATATCAAATTAATTAAATTTAATTTTGAGGTGAGCTTTTTAGCTGGCTTTAAAATTTGAATTTAGTATCAAGAAAAGTTTTGAGGAAAAACCGGAAACACTTTTGTCTATGGTTCAAGTAAACCATAAACTAAAGACTAGTGTGTACGTACATAATAATCCGACTGTAAAGGAACGCCATCCAAATTGGTACAATTTGAATGCAATATTGTGCCAAATTCAGCCAATGTTTGCTTAATGTTCGGCCAATATTTGACGATTGGCTTCGTCAGTGTACATTGTTTATGGGTTTAGAAGAATTTATTTTGCACAGTCTGTGTAGAAGACAGAAGTGGATGTGACGTCACTGACAATCATGAAATACGGAAATTAGAAATGGCTGCGATGGGTAGTGGACGGGGGACGATGGATTCCCAAAATCAAGTGCCAAGTGATACTGTAGATCGTTTAAAATTACTTTATCCTAATGTGAACGAAGATGAAACACCACTGCCGCGATCTTGGAGTACAAAGGACAAATTCAGCTACATCGGGCTATCGCAAAATAATTTACGAGTGCACTACAAAGGTAAGTTTCAAGGTTTGTTTATGGGTTAGTTATTCGCAAAACTCTTTAATAATCCTCTTCAAAGTGGCTGAAATGCATCCACGTTTGTTAAGGTTGATGATAAGGTTCATAGACAGTTTGACGTGTCAGCATTTTGTAGCAAAGCAACGCTCGAAATTGCTCACGTCGAGTCAAACAAAGAAATCAGCTGATCGTATATTTTGTTACTGTACGCGAACATAAATGACGACTTTGTTTATTCGTTTCGAAAACTGTTTGAAATCACCTTACGCGTTATCTTTTCCGCGCTATCTCGATTATTGTGACGATAATTGAATAAAACAGTTCGATATTTACCAAGGTCTCTCCTCTACTTGAATGGCAGACAAAAATCTATGATAGGAAATTATAGATAAATAACAAGCGTATAGTTGGCAAACAGTTCAACTACATCCCTTACATAATACTCCATATCTCTTAGGTGGGTAAAATAAAAAACTTTATTGCAACTTTATTACAACCAAATGTGAGCAACAAGAACAAATGAAATTTAGTGCTAAGGTGTAAACTGCAAAGGCACTAAAACTATCTTTTAAAGATGACCTAGATGATATTATGTGTAGGTAAGATTCTTAATCAAATCATATTTTATTCAATGAGTTACTAATTAGTATCTTCTGCCATAATTAATCTTTTCTATGTTAAAATGGTTTACATTTGTAAAAAATCTTGTTCATAGTAGTACACAACTAGTTATAAAAAGATTTTAATTATTAAATCACTAGATGGTGCCCATGACTTGGTCTGCATAAACATAGGTTTTTAAAAATCCCATGGGAACTTGATTTTCCAGGATAAAAAGTAGCCCATGTCCAGTTCCCGTATGGTACCAAATAGACAATTTTTTTTTTAAACCCTTGGGGGGGTTGTTAAATCCACTGGGACCAAAAGTAACTTATGGTACAGAGAGTTAACTTACATCACATGGAAGGACATATGTTGTTAAAATCAGTGTAATGGATGGCCTGTGAAAAATAAGCAGACAAATGATAGACACACTTCACATTTATAATATTAGTACTGATTGATAACTTTGATGTTATCAATCCAAATATATTTATTATGTTTTAAAAGAAAACTATTCCTAATTATTGCTAGAAATCTTAATTTTTCAAATCATCCACTTGCCACAGACACTGACATCATCATAATCATCATCATCATCAACCGACAGACACCCACTGCTGGACATAGGTCTCTCGTAGAGACTTCCACCAACTACGGTCTTGCGCCGCCTAAGTCCAGCGGCTCCCATTGAGTCGTCTGATGTCGTCTGTCCACCTATTGGAAGGTTTTCCAACGCTGCGCCTTCCAGTGCGAGGTTGCCACTCTAGCACCTTGTGTTACTCTAGTTCTCCTACGGATCTCCTCTCTGATTTGATCACGTAGAGAAACTTCAAGCGTAGCTCTCTTCATCGCCCGCTGAGTGACTCTGAGCTTTTTTAATCAAATCAAATCAAATCAAATCAAATATTCTTTATTGCACATGTGGGTTGTAACGTGTACCTAGACGGTCTCGTTACACCTTTATTATAATTGTTTTCCTTTTTATTTTGCAATAGAATTTTGACACTGACAGGCATTTGTTTACATCGGTAACATAACCTCTACCCATTATTATCTTCAAGGAGACCATAGATCAGTGTTTTGACAGTTGTTTTTTTTTTAAACGAAATTTATAGTAATTGATGGAAGACATTTGACATGACTAATGACTTGTCACTTTTCTTCCAAAATTCGTACGTGATATTCGGCTCTCTCCGGATTTTTATGAAATATGAGACGTTTTGTGGCGAAATGCCTAGAAAGCAGTAATTTCGGCCTTGAAGGCTTCACCTTAATATGGATATTATGAAATAACAGCGCTAATGCGGTAAGTATCCAAATTGTATAACCTCATTGCGCCATACAATTTTCAACAAGAAAATTATATACTAACTAGAATTTTCTTGTTGCAGCTGTTCCCCATGTGTTCCCCATGTGTTCCCCTTGTGTTTCCCTATTTATCGCACTATGAGGTGATTTGCTTCAAAAATATGTGTTTGTGGAACCTGATTAGAACATGGTGTTGAAATGTCCCTTCACACAAATCGGCCTGCATCCGAGCATCTGGTGCGTCGGTTTATAAATCTTAATCAGTGAACTCTTTAAAATATCCTCCGGTGCGTGGCGAACGATATATTTTATTAATTTTAGTACAAATTTTTCATAACCCTAGGTCTAATATTTAATAATGTAAAGGGTACCTATATTTCGTAGAATTAAGATAAGGCAAGGAACGTAGGGACGCTATTCATAGTAATTTATTTTAAATATAAAATAAATAGAAAATAATTCAAATCCTTTTTTTGATTTGATCCACTAAAATATTTTTATATGACATTTGTCGCCCTGGAACAGAGACCTGATTCTTTTTTGGGATCCTAGTCGTGTTGATTCTCATGGTTTGGTGGATCAATATTTTAATTGCCGTCGTTCTTGTCTTACTTAGTGTTTTGTAATATTTTAAGGTGTATTGTAACCGTGTAACCTATTTATTGTATGCCTAGATACTAAGATGTTTGTCCTAGCATAGCTAATTTAAGTGTTCTTTCATGTTAATCAAGCGTAGCTTATTTTGAGGTATATTGTGTATTACTTATTATCTATTGCGAGTGAAATTTAATGATAAAGCTTTGTATATCTATAGATTTTGTAAACATTACCATGTTCGGTCAAGATTCTATTAGTATGTCTGGAACGGAGTATAGTTCATCACAAATTGTAAGTAATTATTATGTAAACAAGCATTTCAATCTTCAAAATTTAACTTAACATATTTTCTTGGTAAGTCTTTGTCTTTTAGAGTTCTTAATCATATTGCCCTTAATGCCAACTACCTAAATAGGTATATTTCCTCTTAGGAAATTTAACCTTAATACTATATAGGAGTCGTCGTGGCCAATTTTCTTGGAAAATGTAAGGTGCACAGCGACAAATAACAACTTTAATATTTTATTGACATCATCCTTGGTTTTGACTTTTATATTATTTTGACATTTTATCCAAATTTAAAAACGGAGAATTTCATTGTTCATTTACAAGAAAATGATTTCTTCCTTTCTAAATTTTATACTTACCTACTTATTTTACTTTTTTTTTTGAATTTCATTGACTAGACCATGTTTGTAGTCCTAGGTCGTGGTTGTTTGGATTCGTTAGGATGTCATTTGATGTGATAAATGCACCGTCGAATTACAAGACTTTCTGATCGGTTATTTGGACAGATTTTGATAACAAACTGTTTTGTCACATAGATTTTATTATTACAGATGATTTATTTCGAACTTTTTACCCTTAACTAAATTAATTAACGTTCTGATGCAAGATGATGACTCATGTCAACAACATCCTATTGCCTACTTTTCTAAATTATTATCTAAAGCTGAACAGAATTATAGCGTCACTGAGAGAGAACTTTTAGCTGTTTTGTTATCAATTGAACATTTTCGACCCTACGTGGAAGGTACGGAATTTACAGTAGTCACTGATCATGCCAGTTTAAAATGGTTGATGAATTTAACTAACCCCTCTGGTAGGTTAGCTAGATGGTCCACTCGTTTGTCACAGTATAAATTTAATATTATTCACAAAAAAGGTAGTAGTCATACAGTCCCTGATGCTTTATCTCGTATAGAAATTGCTGAAATTGTATCATGTCCAGAGGATATCCATGATCCATGGTAGTCTAAAATTTTTGTAGAATGCCAGAAACATCCTTCAAAATTTAAAACTTATAAAGTAGAAAATGATACCTTGTATAAATATGTTAAGCCTAAATCTATTTTAAATCAAAATTTAGCTTGGAAAATAGTAATACCTAGAGAAAATATTTTAGAAACTATTAGAAATAATCATGATGATTTAAATTCGGTTCATTTTGGTATTCATAAAACCATAGAAAAATTGCGAATGCATTACTTTTGGCCTAGAATGTTCAAAGATGTCAAAGATTATATAAATAGATGTGATAAGTGTAAAGCATATAAACATTCAACTTCAGCTCCTTTAGGTTTCATGTCTAACCCTAAATTGGTCGATCGTCCCATGACTATGTTGTCTCTTGATATTGTAGGTCCATTGCCGAGATCTTATACAGGTTATGTTTACATACTTACCGTGGTAGATGTTTTTTCTAAATTTTGTTGGATCTTACCCATGCGTAAAGCAACTACTGGAACAATAATTAACTTATTACAAAAGGAAATTTTCTTGAAATTTGGCGTTCCGAAGATTTGCATACTTGACAATGGAGTTCAGATGACCTCTAGAGCTTTTAAACACTTTGCTAAAGAATATAACATTCCAAAATTATTTTATAACACTTTGTATACCCCTCAGAATAACCCAGTTGAACGCTTTAATAAGACTATTGAAACTTGTATAGCATGCTATGTTGAGAACGATCATAGAACCTGGTCTAAATATTTGCCCCATATACAGGCAGCTATTAATGGCACTATTAATCTAGTTACCGGATACACACCTAATTTTCTTATGTTTGGTAGGGAAGTTTTCCTCGATGGGTCCCTACATAAATTTAATTCTATCTCTGATCCTTCAGAGTTAGTTATTGGTAGTCGTTCTGATTATTCGGACGCACTTCTTACTTTGAGTAATATTTTTGATAAAACTGTTAGTAATTTGGCTAAATCATATAGACGTAATGCCAAATACTACAATGTGGGAAGAAAAGTCATTTCTTATTGTGTTGGAGACATAGTTTGGAGGCGCAACTTTGTGCAATCCAATGCTGCTTCGTTCTTTTCAGCTAAATTAGCTCCTAGATTTGTTAAATGTAAAATAATAAAGAGAATTTCAGATACTGTTTATATATTGAAAGATTTGGCAAAGAATAGTACAGGTAGATACCATATAAAAGATATTCTTAAAATTTGACAAAATTAAAACTTAAAATTAATTTTATTTTGAAAAGGACTAAACAGAAGCTAACACAATAAGGACTAATCATTTTGAGTAGGATTCTTTGACACTCCTTGTCAGTCCTACTGATTTTATAGGATTTTTGGCTATTTTGTCAATCCTATCCTTTTGTAGCTTGCGGCTATGCAGTTGCCCCGCACTACCTTATGTGTATATATTGTACATTTTTATCTTTGTAGTTCTTTTATAAGGGCTCATTTTGTATAGGATTTTTGGCTCCTTTGTCAATCCTATACTTATTTTTGGTTGCGGTTGTCTTTGTTTGCACCGTATTACCTTATTTTGTTGTAAATATGTACAGTTGTTTTTATGTGGGATTACGGTTTAGCACATGCCCCGTATTATCCTCCTGCTTGTTTCTGTTTTAATCAGTCAAGTAGTTTTGTACATATGTACAGCTCTTTTGTGGGATCATGGTTGGCACATGCTCCATGCTATCCTCCTGCTTGTGTCTGTTTAACGGGCAAGTGGATGTAAATATTTTCTTTTGGATGGGTCTTTAGTACTCATATTCAGCCTTGTCTCACACATGTGGACATGTATGCTATGTCCTTGCTTAGGCAGGACGGTGTTTTGGATGTCGCTCTTTTGTAGTGCATCATTTTGGGTGGTTCGACACTGCGCGGCGAGGGTGCCCAGTGCTTTGTCCAGTTGCAGACCATTCCGAAAACCCTTTAGCTAGGTTAGTTCGTCAATGCGCGGCGAGGGTGCCTCAGCGGGTTGAACGGGTGCAGACTAACTCTAGACTCTTTTTGTTTAGGCTAAGTGTTGTGTTAGATTGGTTTATCATTTCACGGCGTTAGTGCTTAGTGATCTGGTCAGTAGAATGCCAATTCTAATCACACACTCTTTAGAAAGTTTTCTTCTCTTCTTCGCTAGTTTGGCTTACCATTTCACAGCGTTGGTGCTACGTGTCTGGTCAGTTGAATGCCAATACTATGCAATTTTAGTTTAAGATAATTTTTTTTGCTTTGAAGGATTGCTTCTCAATCCGTATTTATTAAAGATTATTTGGTCGTTTTGGCTTGAATGAATTTAGATATTTAATTCTTCTTTTGTTTGGTAGTTCCCTTCGTTTTTGCCTTACAGGATTGTTAAGGGTAAAGAAAAAAAAAATTTTTTTTTTTTCTTTTTCTCTAGAAAGGGGAAATTGTAACGTGTACCTAGACGGTCTCGTTACACCTTTATTATAATTGTTTTCCTTTTTATTTTGCAATAGAATTTTGACACTGACAGGCATTTGTTTACATCGGTAACATAACCTCTACCCATTATTATCTTCAAGGAGACCATAGATCAGTGTTTTGACAGTTGTTTTTTTTTTAAACGAAATTTATAGTAATTGATGGAAGACATTTGACATGACTAATGACTTGTCACTTTTCTTCCAAAATTCGTACGTGATATTCGGCTCTCTCCGGATTTTTATGAAATATGAGACGTTTTGTGGCGAAATGCCTAGAAAGCAGTAATTTCGGCCTTGAAGGCTTCACCTTAATATGGATATTATGAAATAACAGCGCTAATGCGGTAAGTATCCAAATTGTATAACCTCATTGCGCCATACAATTTTCAACAAGAAAATTATATACTAACTAGAATTTTCTTGTTGCAGCTGTTCCCCATGTGTTCCCCATGTGTTCCCCTTGTGTTTCCCTATTTATCGCACTATGAGGTGATTTGCTTCAAAAATATGTGTTTGTGGAACCTGATTAGAACATGGTGTTGAAATGTCCCTTCACACAAATCGGCCTGCATCCGAGCATCTGGTGCGTCGGTTTATAAATCTTAATCAGTGAACTCTTTAAAATATCCTCCGGTGCGTGGCGAACGATATATTTTATTAATTTTAGTACAAATTTTTCATAACCCTAGGTCTAATATTTAATAATGTAAAGGGTACCTATATTTCGTAGAATTAAGATAAGGCAAGGAACGTAGGGACGCTATTCATAGTAATTTATTTTAAATAGAAAATTATATTATAATTCAAAAACTTTTACAATTTTTCATTGTTTTGATCCTCCAACATATTTATCTGACATTTGTCGTCTCGTGAGAGAGTCCACGACGGAGTAGGCCCGAAATCCCTGCCTTGAGATTAAAGGTTCAGGCCTCTGCTCGGCTATCCGTGCGTCGTTCCTCCGGCTGGCTGGCGCCCGAATCTTATCTTATACTGTAGGGGAGGGCCATCCTTCTCCTACCCCTTATTTGCCCGCTGGAAGGAAAAAGGTAAGTATTCTCCACCTTACCTCACCATATAAATAAATTTCTTTATTTTTGTAATTTTTTTTAATTTTTCACCTGCGCATTGGGGGTGAAAAATATTTTTATATGACAGGGTATGTATGTATATACAGATGTTACACTTATTATAGTTTCACCACAAATAGCCATATTATGGCATGCAAAAAAATAAAACTAACTCCTAAAAACTAAAACCAACTTACTGACTTAAATTACAATTGAATTATCTATTATTACTATTATTTAATACAGTTAATAATTATATTTTATACATACCTACTAGATTTAACAATATAATACAATACAATTTAAAGACTGCTAATAAAATAAATAAAAAATGCTACAACTTATTATAAATTTGTGTCTGTTAAATACTCTTTAATGGAATAGTATCTTTTATGTAGTAAAAATTCTTTAATTTTATATTTAAAAGTTTTAATGTTTAGCTTTCGGTCAGCCAATGATGCTGGTAGTTTATTGTACAACTGAGGTGCCATATTAAAGATACTATTACCAAAAAGTGCGGTTGTATGTTGCATAGGACACAGTTTATTCTGTCTACGCTCATTCTCAGAATATTTAAACAATTTAACATTTGTTTTAATGAATACAAGTACTTCATAAATGTATAAACTTGGACATGTAAGTAACTTAAATTTATCAAAATATGGTTTACACGAATCTGTGGAGCTCAAATGACATATGGCTCTTATACACTTCTTTTGACTTTTAAAAACCCTATCTTTGTCAGTCGAGTTTCCCCAAAATATGATACCGTATCGAATATTTGCTGTTACGTATGCATTGAAAGCTATTAACACTGCTGTCTGGTTTACAACTTTAGAGAGCATGTGTAGTGCAAAAGAAAACCTATTTAACTTCATACACAAATTATCAATATGGATTTTCCAATTTAAACCGTCGTCGATATGTAACCCTAAAAATTTTGTGTGTGTTATTTCTGATATTTTTTTACCTAAATAATTGATGTCCAATGATATTTTATTACGTCTATTTACAAAAGTCATTATTTTAGTTTTGTCCAGATTTATGATTAAATTGTTACATGTTAGCCAGTTTATAATATTTTCTATTGTATTATTAATATCATCTTCAAAAGTATTTAAATTGTCACCTATAAATATCACTGTGCTGTCATCAGCAAATAAAATCATCTGATGGTTTGTTACCTTGGTCTTAAAGCACTGAGGAATTTTGGACAAGAAGACATCTCAAAGCTTCCTGAATGCTGTCCTACCAAGTTGGATTCTGACATGACACAGCAAAATTAATGCAGTAACTGCACTTTGCAGCTTATTGCTTGCATAGTTACTAAATTACTCATGTTATCAATATCTCATTATGAATAATGAATTTGTAGATTCATGTTTATAAACAGTGACTAAGACTGGATAAAACTAGTAACTGGACAATCTCTGACTGACTTCTGGTTCACAGTTTTGCTACAACTTAGTAGTCTTAGTGACTGACTGATCTATCAACACATAGCTAACACTACTGGACGGATCGGGCTGAAATTTGGCGTGCAGATAGCTATTATGACGTAGGCATTCGCTAAGAAAGGATTTTTGAAAATTCAACCCCTAAGAGGGTGAAATAGTGGTTTGAAATTTATGTAGTTTTAAATATTTGGTAGGAACTCTTTGATTTTCCATGATAAAGAGTAGCCAATGCACATAGCTGATGTCTGCAACTAGACTATGTCCAAGTAGATTAAGGTTTATCAAAAAACTAGCTTATGCCCGCGACATCGTCCGCTTGGACTACACAAATTTCGAACCCCTATTTTATTTTACCCTTAGGGGTTGCATTTTCAAAAATCACTATCTACATGCCAAATTTCAGCCCGATCCGTCCAGTAGTTTGAGCTGTGCGTTGTTAGATCAGTCAGTCACCTTTTTGTTTCATATAATATTTAGATGTGTGAGAACTTTTTGATTTTGGGGAAAAGCTTATGCCCATTCCTAGGATGTAAGCTATCTCTGTACCCGTGACCAAATCGTTTTAACGGATAGGCCGTGAAAAGCTAGCGGACAGAAACACTTTCTACTAACTAGTATTGATTATTATATTGATCATAGGTATAGTACGCGACAGGTCAACATGGCAATCGGGGTGGGGACTCTCCGCATACCCGCAGAACCCTTGTCTTAAAGCGGTGCGGGATAGTGCGGGTCGGGGACGTGTGGGTGTTCGGGGCCTCTCCTTAAGGGATCCAATTCACACGGGAAAGGGTAAAAGAAAACATTCAAACACTGACACACACACACACACACACACACACACACACACACACACACACACACACACACACACACACACACACACACTCACACACACACATTTCAACCCTTATTTTACCCCCTTAGGGGTTGAATTTTCAAAAATCCTTTCTTAGCAGATGTCTACGTCATAATAGCTATCTGCGTGCCGAATTTCAGCCCGATACGTCCAGTAGTTTGAGCTGTGCGTTGATAGATCAGTCAGTCACCTCTTCGTCTTATATATTACTAGCTTATGCTCGTGACTTCGTCCGTCGCGTGGACTTCACAAAATTTAAACCTCAATTTCATCCCCTTAGGGGTTGGATTTTCGAAAATCCTTTCTTAGCGGATGCCTACGTCATAATAGCTATCTGCGTGCCGAATTTCAGCCCGATCCCTCCAGTAGTTTGAGCTGTACGTTGATAGATCAGTCAGTCAGTCAGCTTTTCCTTTTATATATTTAGAAAGAAAAGAACGAAATAAATATAAGACGTTTATTTTGCAAACTATGCCACACATCACATTTTATAACTAAGAGCTGGTTATTCCGGCGCCTCTATCACCTGAGCATAAGCCCAACGCGCTACAAGCAAACAAAGCGCCGGAACAAACTGTCATGTGTTTTTAGCGGATTTAGATCAGTGTAGCGATTGTTCGCTGGTGAAATCCAGTTAGATTAGTCGCAGGCTCTGGAGTGTAGATCGATGCTGGGCGTCCCGCCGGGTCGTGCCCTCACCGTCGCTTGCCGTCGCGTCGTTAGAGCCGTCGATTGCAGTGCATTCACCCAAGTCTAGACCCCGACTGCTGCTCCCTCACAGGCGGTCACAGCACTCGCGCCCTTTGTTGTCTGGCCTGGCGTTATTGGAGGGATATTATAATGTAGAATCTTAAACGATAGCTGACAACGATAGAAGAAGGAAATATATTCACCAACTACCAGCTATGCAATTAGACAATTCCTCGTTCTTTTGAAGTTAGTTAGTAAAATTTTTAATATGGCTGCGAGAGGGGGCGCCTATGCTGTGCTTGCCTAGGGCGCTCTCGACTAATCCGCCTCTGCGTGTAACCCATTACCCATTACCCACCTGTTGCCGCGTATCATTGGAAGTGGTCAGCTAAACTTAGCATGCGCGCTGCGTGTGACGCCTACATTAGTCGTTACTCCGTTGTTTACTATTAGCGATATGCTTTATATCGACGTAGGTACAAACGTGATTCAGCACTTCCGCATCTAAACGTAGCTCTACAGATTATAATAGAACTTGGTAAACGTTAAAAAAGAGACGTTCATTGCTGGACATAGGTCGCTTATAGGGACTTCTAAACGCCACGATTTTGCGCCGTTTTCATCCAGCAGCGGCCGCTTATAGGGACTTCTAAACGCCACGATTTTGCGCCGTTTTCATCCAGCAGCGGCCGCTTATAGGGACTTCTAAACGCCACGATTTTGCGCCGTTTTCATCCAGCAGCGGCCGCTTATAGGGACTTCTAAACGCCACGATTTTGCGCCGTTTTCATCCAGCAGCGGCCGCTTATAGGGACTTCTAAACGCCACGATTTTGCGCCGTTTTCAACCAACAGCGGCTCGCTGGGATTCGTTGGATCATTGGATGTCATCAGTACCCTTATTATAAATGCGAAAGTGTGATTGACGTAATTTTTTTTCATGGGTACAGATAAAGACCTAGAGAGTGACATAGGCTACTTTTTATTTAAAAAAAAAATATTCCACGCGGACGAAGTCGCGGGCATCAGTTAGTATTTTTTATATATTATATTTATTTCCATAACAAATATAGATAGGTATTTACATAGTCTTGTCGAGTTGTCTGGGCGTCGAACTGTCAATATCTGTCCATCTAGTGGGGGGTCTTCCAACGCTGCGCTTTCCGGTACGAGGTCGCCATTCTAGCACCTTGGAACCCTAACATCTATCGGTTTTACAGATCTCCTTATTTCTGATTTCATCACGTAGAGAACCTCTCAGTATTAGAGTAAGGTACTATCTCAGTATTAGAATTTTCTATTCTTAAACAAAATGCATTTGAAATATTTCTCTTTGGGGATTATTCCGAACATCGAGTTTAAATTGTCGATAGACATAGACTATGTTGATGTATCGCCGGGGGATAGTTTCACCGCTACCTATAATTTCAGAGCTTTCCAACTATATCGCTTTCTCTACGTAATATTGGTAGTACTAGAGAGTAGAGACAGCAACAAAGTGCTTCAGGTGATATCACTGATGATTATATGACAGTACTGATGATATGATACCACAAAAAAAAACGCGAAAAAAATATATAAAAGTCCTATAATTTTGTAAAAGTTTACGATATATTGCGAATAAAATTAATTTTTTAAATTTTCATGGCAGCCATTTTGAAATAATTATTATTTGGGAAAGGAAGGTACAGAGATTAGCTCGCATCCTGGTGACGAACATAGATTACTTTTTATCACGGAAGTTCAAAGATTTCCCATAGGATATTTAAAAATCTACATCCACTCGGACGAAGTCACGGGTATCATCTAAAAAAAAATCTTAACCCAAAAAATAAAAGAATTTTTGAATAAAGCAAACCCGCTTTATAAATAGTAAAAAAGTTCTCTGTTAGTTGCATTGTTAACGTCCTTCCTTTATTGACGTCAAGCGGCCGTTTCACAGACTGAACAGATCGATTGCGCCTCAAGTATTTCATTTGCAAGCTCGCTGTATTCGCTTTGCAAACAAATATTCCACCCTCACCACCTGGGTGTCTGGAGCACTTCGACCGTCCGTTGAGCCAGATCCTTTTTCCACGCACATACAAACTGTGGAATCAACTCCCTGCGGCGGTGTTCCCATTAGATTACACCATGGGGTTATTCAAGGGACGGACCAACAAATTCCTGAAAGGCTGGCAACGCAATGGTGGCTCCTCTGATGCTGCAAATGTTTATGGGCGGCGGTAGTCACTTAACACCAGGTGACCCGCCTGCCCGTTTGCTCGTCATTTTTATTAAAAATAAATAAATGGCTCTACAAAAAAAAACTATTTTTCAGCTCCGGAATTGAGTTTCGGTGCTTACTTAGCGTTTGAAGTCCGGAGTTCCGGAGTTTTAAAGCTTCATTGAAAAAATTGAATGTACTTCTTCTTCTTCTCTTAATATATGGCTTTTTCGAGTGCCATGTCAGCACAATGCACTTTGCCAGTCTCAAGTAGCTTGAAGGAGACACAGAGGAGATTGGCCGGTAAAAATGTGCAGTTAAAATCTTAAACTGTTTACTGTAATAGAAGGGTTAATTTATTGTTAGTGACATAATATAACTATTACATAAAATATTACAACTGGAATCACAGGGACAGACACACACACGGAAAGGACAACAGAGAAACATAAATACACAAATTATAGCTTTAGTTTGTTAATTTTAAAAAAATTACATACATACTTAATATAAGGACTATACACTAACATTAAGACACATTCAACATTTAGAGGACGGGGAATTTTAGGAGGGAGGATATCGTAAAGTTTAAAGGGGAGTTTGGGACAGGAAAAGAGTATGTGGGAGGCTGATCCTTCGTCTAGACCACATTCACACAGGGAGTTGTCACGCAAAAATTGAATGTAATTAAAAAAAATGCGATGGTTTGAATATTTCTTGCGCTTAAATGAAGTCTGTCAAGCATGAAATAAAATAAATCAGTTAGAAAAATGAAAAGGAAACTTACCGTACGTAACGTAACGTACGTAAAATTATATAGTAGTAACCTACACTTTCATTATTGGACGAACTGTCAATATACTGCTATAGTACAATCTATCTTATGAACATTGTTTCCGTACTGTATCATTCATCTCTGCATATTGACATTTGCAGAGTGCAGACACGAGTTTGGCTCGTGTTGATATAATTAAACTAAAATAATTTACTCCCATTTAGTATTACTTAGAAAGCGCTGGAAATTCTATTTTTATGACTATGATATACTATACTATTTAGATTTGGTTTTAGACCTTCCTTATTTTGTTAGCTTTGTATTTTTACAATCTTGTGTATAACATGGAAATTTTCAGGCAATTATTTTGTATGGCATATTTCCATTTGACCTAGGTAAGTAAGCTCCAAGGCTTACCTTACTCCCCTATCCTTGGCGTCAGTGCGGGGTCCCGGGTCCCGGGGGAACTAATGGGGTCACGCGGCCCGCAGGCGACGCTCACTGAATTTCACTGCAACCCACATATGGAATTATATACTACTCCGACATATTGCGTTTTTCGTTTCTAGTTCCCATTTGATTAACAACATTTTGTCATAATATCTAATATCATTCTGCGTTAATTATATTTTTGTTTGTTAGGGTTGTTTTGGGGTTTTCTTTTTATCACGATTCGTAAATCGGACACGTTTTTCGAATTCTAAATGTTTACTTTAAAAAAAAATTCATTTGTAGTGTTTGTATATGTTTTATAAGTATGTTAGTGATATTTATTATGTATGTTCCATGGAAGCAATGGACTGCATTCAGCGGCCCACATGATTCTAAAATGATTTATTGTACAGTTTGCGGCAGAAAATAATGTACACGACCTTTAGAAAGAGATAGCGGTTTCGTAGAGCATTGTCTCTCGGCAAAACGTCACATAGGTATAAGTGACAGAGACAACGCTCTACAAAGCCGAAATGTCATTCTAAAGGCGATGTACATTATTTTCTGCCGGATACTGTAGACTCGTTTTCTGTGTAGCTCGTAAATCCGTTTGGTGGAATGGTCTTAGCTTTATGAGATTTCCTTTGTCCTTGTACAACGAGCTCAGGGGGCGTGCCATCAACGTGCTCCTGTGGGCTTCATTGTATTATTTGTTCCAGATATTCCTATAAAATTTCTATAACGATTCAAAGTGAATTTTTAAACTTTTACAAGTACTTTTGCCTCATAAGAAAGCTCAGAGTCACTCAGCGGGCGATGGAGAGAGCTATGCTTGGAGTTTTTCTACGTGATCAAATCAGAAATGAGGAGATCCGTTGGAGAACTAGCTAGAGTAACCGACATAGCTCAACGGGTTGCAAAGCTGAAATGGAAATGGGCCGGGCACATAGTTCGTACAACCGATAGACGTTGGGGTCCCAAGGTGCTGGAATGGCGACCTCGCACCGGAAGACGCAGCGTTGGAAGACCCCCCACTAGGTGGACGGACGACATCAGACGAGTCGCACGGAGCCGCTGCATTCAGGCTGCGCAAGACCGTGGCGTGTGGAAGTCCCTACAAGAGACCTATGTCCAGCAGTGGACGTCTATTGGTTGATGATGATGATGATGTATGAAGATGGGGGGGGATGTTGGATGTCGGGGGCAATGTCCTCCTAAGGGCCACGGCTTAGGATGACGTTGGGATGGGTGGAGTTGTTAGACTACTGGTTAGTCCGTACGCCCCTGAGGCCGTGGCGTGAGTCCACGTCTGGGTGACGTTAGAAATCGGGGGCCTCGTCTCCGCCGGCGAAGACGCGAATGTGAGCCAGTCCGTTTCTACTTTTATAATAAACTTAAGTTCCCAGTGTTTTGCCTTGATTCTTTGAAGCCGTGCGACTTTCACTCATACAATCATTTGAAAATATGGGGCTTGTGATAATTCCCGTTCGCCATTGTGTTCAGTCGCATATAAATATTGCCTCCCTTCGTAACGATCGAGGAAGCGGTATTATACCGACTCGGTTTTGTTCTTTTGTCTTTTTCATTATGTCTCATTTTGTATGAATGATGAGTTACTTTTTATAGCTGTTTAACTAATTGATGCTCGCGAATTTCCGTGGATTTAGCATTTTAAAAACCGTTTGGGAAATCTCGATTTTCCTGCATAAAAGTGTCCTATCTCCGTCTTTTTTAAATATTTTTATTCAGATACAAGTTAGCCCTTGACTGCAATCTTTTCTGGTGGTAAGTGATAAAACAATCTAGGATGGATGCGGGCTCACCTGGGGTATGGCAGTTTCCGTCTCCAGGAATCAGGATGCAAGAATCTCTGTCTCTCAAGGTTTAATACCAGCGTCTTTGTTCGCGCGGATTTAGATTTAAACATCCCGTGGGAACTCCTGGAGCAGGTCTTTAACTATACTAACTTGTGCAAATATCACGTCAATTGTTGCTCCGTTTGTGGTGATTGCAACAACAAACAAACACACTTTTGCATTTATAAGTATCATGGACGTATGGATTACATATACATACGCAGTTTTTTTCCAAATATATTATGCGTTGTTCCGTGTGCCACAAAAAATAATATGTATTTCAATAAATTATTTTTCCTTTTTAAAATAGTTATAATTTATTCTCAACGCAGTTCGATGGTCGATACTCCATACGTAGTTCCGAGCGACACAAAAACTTTATGAGACATTTATTTTCTACTGCGTATTAGTTTGGTTCTTTATATTCGAAGTGGTTAAAGTATGTTGTGAACTTTTTGCACGCAATATTATTGGCTGGATTAAATTGTTGTGCGCATGGCACTACTCCAAATCTGAGCTCGTTTTCAGTATGTTCGGATTCCATTTATCTACTCCTTTGTGTTTGCGATCTTCGTGTGGATGCAGCAAATTAAATAAAGGGAACTAAAGTTAGAAAAGCTTGTCTTCTTTGGAAATCCATACTAATATTATAAAGTGTCTATCTGTCTGTCTGTCTGTCTGCTAGCTTTTCACGGCTCAACGGTTCAACCGATTTGGACGAAATTTGGTACAGAGATAGCTTGCATCCCGGGGAAGGACATAGGCTTAAAATTGAAGAGTTCCCACAGGATTTTTAAAAACCTAAACAACAATACAATTCACAAACAATAGTGTTTGCCTTGCTTTGGTATTATGTAGTTGAATTCTATTGTTCTAGGAGTTTAGGTTATCAGCACTGATATCTATATTTTAATAGAACAAAGCTCAACAATCTTAAAACGTCACCAAACAAGTCAGAGAGTGAAGGTATCAAAGGTTTTCACACAAAGAAGTCGGCGACGTAGGGCCTCGCTTACGAAATGGGACCAAAATGGTGCATCTAGTATCTAGGTCAAGCTCGCTTACGTTGGGTCGCCACGTGTTCTCCCCTCCGTTACCGATCCCCTCAATTATACCTTTTGTACCTTACTTCAAACGTTTAAAGTCTATTTTGTTTTGGCCTGAGTTTTGTGCTAGCGGCCTTGTGGTAGTGTTGCACGCGTTACGTTTCAAGCTTTTGGATTATCTCTGCTATTCATCGGTAATAGAGATTGAATTCCCTTGAAAGTCTGTTTCATTTTAAAAGTCTCTACAGACGGGAGCAACTTCCTTATCCAATTTTTGTTCCAGCCTGTTTAGCAATAGCTTAATTTGGCGGTCTGCGGGCTTTGTTTATAGAGACCCCAAAATTATAAATTTTGAGAAAAGATTCACCATATTTGCTCAATGTGTCAACAGCTGTCATATAAAAGTACGGTTTACTACGTTTTACTCAGTGAAAAAACATTAAAACGGCCGATTATAAGATTATTTATAGTATAGTATATATAATAATTTATATAATAGTTTTAAAAGTCGGCGAACTCCACCCTTAATCTAAGAGTAAACCGTACTTTGATATGACAGCTGTTGACACATTGAGCAAATATGGTGAGTCTTTTCTCAAAATTTATAATTTCATTCAACAGCAATAGAAATTGAGAAGTTCTTCTTGAACTGTTGTTTATTTAAGATTTTAATTCGACGCCACTTGCTATGGAACTGATTACATATTTATTGTTATCTAACTAGGTCGGACCGAAAATTGGCCAAGGAAGTTGGTCATGACTGTAGACTGTACAGACTTCAAGCGTTGCACGAATTAGATTTCCCGTCATTGGATAATCTCTGCTATTCACCGGTAATAGAAATTAAATTCCCATGCAAATCTCTCGCAGTCAAAGCAATTTGTAGACGTAGTTATTACGTCGATAGTGTTTGCATTGTGAATGTTATGACACGGAAGTTAGTCGTCCAAAGTCTTTGTCTTTGTCCAATATTGGTTGAGTGAAGGACGAAAAGTAACTTCGTAGTTTGTACATCTATTACGTAATTTAAATAATATAAAAAGAAAAGGTGACTGCCTGACTGACTGACTGACTGATCTATCAACGCACAGCTCAAACTGCTGAACGGATCGGACTGAAATTTGGCATGCAGATGGCTATTAGGACGTAAACATCCGCTAAGGGGGTGAAATAGGGGTTGGAATTTGTATAGCCCGCCCGGACGAAGTCGCGAGCATAAGCTAGTAGTAGTTAACTAGTACCACGTAATTCATAAGCTGATTGCCCTTCACTACTAATTTGTATATAAGTTTCTTTATTCCTTCTAACGTCTTTGTTAGTTCGACTTTGTAACGTTCAACTCTGCGTCATATCGTTTGCACTAGGTGCAGAAATCCTTTTTGGGGTCAAGTAGGTACTCGTAGTATATTACGTTCTTATAACAAGACTAGCCTACGACTTCGTCCGTTTAGGTTTTTTTAGGGTTCCGTACCTCAAAAGGAAAAACGGAACCCTTATAGGATCACTTTGTTGTCTGTCTGTCTGTCTGTCTGTCTGTCTGTCTGTCTGTCTGTCTGTCTGTTCGTCCGTCCGTCCGTCCGTCCGTCCGTCCGTCCGTCAAGAAACCTACAGGGTACTTCCCGTTGACCTAGAATCATGAAATTTGGCAGGTAGCTGACATTTGGGGAAAAATCTGGAATCCGTGAATTTGTGGTTACATCACACAAAAAAAATTAAATTGTGGTCATAAACTAATAATTAGTACCTATTTTCAATTTTCGAAGTAAGATAACTATATCAAGTGGGGTATCATATGAAAGGGCTTCACCTGTGCATTCTAAACTGAATTACGGAACCCTCGTTGCGCGAGCCTGACTCGCACTTGGCCGGTTTTTTTAGGTTAGCCCGCATCTATTTTCCCCAGGTGAGACCACCACCACTCACTTACCACCAGATGAGATTGCAGTCAAGGGCTAACTTGTATCTGAATAAAAAAATACGAAGTATCCACAGAAGCTACTAATTACTGAAATAAACCTTGGTACAGTTTGGTTACCTTTAGCGTGGGTTACCGCCTCCTATTAATCCAATTGATTAATTGTATTGTTCATAAATTTAATTAATTTGCATTCATGTTTTGTTTGTCCGTGGCATCAATTTATCGTGTCGAACATTTTTTAGGGTTCCGTGTCTCCAGAGAAAAAAACCGGCCAAGTGCGAGTCAGGGTCGCGCAATGAGGGTTCCGTACTACAGTCGTATTTTTTCGACATTTTGCAGGATAATTCAAAAACTATGATACATAAAAATAAATATAAATCTGTTTTAGGATGCACAGGTAAAGACCTTTCATATGATACCCCACTTGATATAGTTATCTTACTTAAAAAATTGAAAATACTTATTATTAGTTCATGACCACAATTTAATTTTTTTTGTGTGATGTAACCACAAATTCACGGTTTTCAGATTTTTCATCAAATATTAGCTATAAAATTTACCTACCTGCCAAATTTCATGATTCTAGGTCAACGGGAAGCAAGTACCCTGTAGGTTTCTTGACAGACCGACAGACAGACAGACAGACAACAAAGTGATCCTATAAGGGTTCCGTTTTTCCTTTTAAGGTACGGAACCCTAAAAAATGAACCCTATAGGGTCACTTCGATGTCCGTCTGTCGTGTCGGTCAAGACCGTTTATTTTATTTTATTTAGTGTCAACATACTGAAAAAATAACCTTAGGGGTCAACTATCATGTCAAAAGTACAGTTGAATGAGTTCACCTTTAAAATAAAGACAAGAATCGTCAATTGACACATAAAGTTAAAATGGCGCGTGAGAAGTCATTTTGTAGCTACGCATAATACGATGGTACGCAGAACCCTCCGTGTGCGACTCCGACTCGTACATGACCGGTTTTTTGGTAGAAATAACAGAATTTGGGGTACATATATCGTTTTAGTTACGCGCTTTAGTCGTCGAGGCTCTCAGTGAACTAGGTCGCACCGGCGTCGTTGCTTGTGTCAGGTTCGTTCGACCTTTCTTTGGTCATTTCCTACTTTGCTCAGTTGTTCTTTTTTATTGATATAATAATAAAAGTTTCTTTCTGTATTACAGCATTTACAGCTCGTCAGTGTACACATTTCATTTTTGTTTGTTATATTTTTGTATTTATTGTAGAGTTTCTAGTTTATTTTTTCTTTTCGATTTGTGTAAGATTTTTGGAATGTTGTATCATTGTTACTTTGTTGGGAGCTACAGTTTTGCTATTTTCAAACACTGAAGTTTCAAAAAAAGAATGCTAGGTAGGACCAAGATTTTTAGTTTGGTCCTTTTGTTTGGACTCAAAAATTACTTTTTGCACTTTTTATCAATAGGTTGGTAGCTCTGGGTACTTGGGTACTCATGATTATAAATAAGTCTAGTTTCTATCTACTTATTCTTAGTACCTACTTGACTATTATGAAAAGCCAAGAGTGCTTTCACTTTTTAAACAATACCTACAATTTAAATTAATGCACAGCACTAACAATATGAATTTCAAATTATTTTCCACCGCTGTCTACGAAGTTACTTTTAGAATTATATAGGTACATAATTTGAGCGTTTTGTGATACAGATTACAGACTTAAGGCTGAAACACTAATAATTCGCTTACTTTAAAAGATATTTAAAAGTCAAACGTTTTCAACATTTGCGTTGTAAGAAATATATAGATGCTAGTCATTGAATTATTTTGTAATGTTTTTTTTTCATCAACCTGGTTTTTAATTTTAATGACTTCAATGCATGCTTTTTTTGGAGTTGCACCTTTAATCTATATATAAAAGGAAAAGCTGACTGACTGACTGACTGATCTATCAACGCACAGCACAAACTATTGGACGGATTGGGCTAAAATTTGGCATGCAGAATGCAGATAGCTATTATGATGTAGACATCCGCTAAGAAAGGATTTTTGAAAATTCGACCCTTAAGGATGTGAAATAGGGGTTTGACATTTGAGTAGTCCACGCGGACGAAATCTAGTGGTTCTATGTAACTCTTGAAGGAACCAAAATTCAAAATACTACTATTTGTAAGTACGTTATATCACTTTTATAATCAGTTCAACATCTCAGATTTATTTTTTTCAAGCTTTCTATGAATAGATAGAAAAAAAAAAGATTAGAGTTTTCAAAATTATTATGAGAAAACATGGAGTTAATCTTTAAATCAAACAATGTAAGACACGTAAAACATGAATAATATTTTTATTACATTAGCCTTTTGTTATCAAATTCTAAATCTTATCAGTGATATTTCTAACAATACCTAGCATTCAAGTAGATCAATGTACTACCTACGTACTAGCCTATATTATTGCAATGAACTCATTGATTTACAAATTGGTAAATTCTGGCACGTAGATAATCACCTTTTCACTTACTGAAAGGTCAATCCACCTATTTACTTAAAAAATGTAGTGTTGATTAGGTATATGAAACAAGCTAATCCGCCCCGGTCTGTTTGATGCTCTCTCCCTACGCTGCGCTTTCCAGTTCGAGGTCGCCATCCTAGCACCTTGGGAACGTTTATCGGATTTTCAAACTATGTGCCCTGCCCATTGCCACTTCAGCTTCGCAACCAGCTGAGCTATGTCTCTGGTTCTCCTACGGATCTCCTCATTTCTGATTTGATCACGTAGAAAAACTCCGCACATTTCTCCATCGCCCGCTGAGTGACTCTGAGCTTTCTTATGCGGCCCATAGATAGCGACCATGTCTCGGATTCATAAGTCATCACTGGCAACGCGCGCTGTTCGAAGACTTTGGTCTTTAAGCATCATGTAGTAGGAAATATAATCATCATTTAGTACATCGTAACGTAACCGCAAATGAAGGCCGGCCGCGCTTAGCAACTGCACGCTGCAAGGTTTGCGGACCAACATCTAACCGTTCACGAGTTATTAGTTTCACTCGCTAACTCCGTGTTAAAACAGTTTACTTGGAAATCTGATTGTTTACATCATTCAAGTTAATTTCATTACGACTAAACTAATAAAAGAAACTTCAATAGTATTACTTTTTTCCACGCACATTTAAACTCGGTGGACGGTGGACGGACGACATCAGACAGGTCGCAGGGAGCCGCTGGATTCAGGCGACGCAAGACCGTGGCGTGTGGAAGTCCCTACAAGAGACCTATGTCCAGCACTGGACGTCTATCGGTTAATGATGATGATGATACCTAAGTCATGTTGGTGTAACGGCGATGGAGTGGCCATCACGGTCTCCGGATATGAATCCAATAGTGATTCAACGGTAGTATTGTATAGGTAGTATCGCAATCGCATTAATGAAGTGGATTTATGAACCAGCGTAAATGCTGAATTAATTATATTATAATGAGCGTAGGGCGCGCTATCGAACCGTGTCAAATGTCCACTACATTGTATTTACACTGAGCAGTAGTTGAAGGTCGCGGAACTAAAGATAATTATGGGCACATTTCACGCCAGTTGGGGAACTTCTAACAAAACGTCGAGGCTTAACGTCACTGGCAGGCGTCAAATGTTAGTTCGTTTGATGTGCAGCATTTGTAGTGTAGCCCTAAAGTAGCTCTATTTTTCTTTGATTTTACGTTGTACGGAAGCGCGGCGGTGTGTAGGCTCGACCGTACCAAAGGGAGATCTCCCACCGAGCGGTTAGTTTGCTCAGTAGCGCCAGCTGGGCCGACGCGGACGGTTGTGTCTTGAAACTTCCTTATATAGTCCAGATTGCAGAAAACTCCGTTAGTGCGAGTACTGTCGGCGGTACATTTGTTCGGGACTACGTTATGAAATGTTATCGATTGAATAGCGCCATCTAGTTGCATCTGTGGCAACCGCCACAACGTCATCGCCTAATATTCGACATATCGTCGATTCAGGATTCCCTCACTCTAGTTCACTCTGCCCATGTCAAATAAGTACGTGACCTAGCAATAGTTGAAGGTCGGGGTACTAAAATATTTCTGTCATATGTATAACTAGCTGACCCGCCCGGGCTTCGCTCGGGTGGAATTTAGAAAATCGATGTGGGGGTTGAATTTCCAGAAATCCTGAATCACGTATTCTTCTTTTGTGACCGAAAACCCAAATACCAATTTTCATGCAAATAACTTGAAAAATGACGGACTTTCATACAAACTTCCATCCCCCATTTAACCCACTTAAGGGTGGAATTTCGAAAAATCCTTTCTTAGTGGACACCTACGAACACACCCTCGAAATTTCATGTCTCTAGGACCAGCGATTTCTTGACAGACAGACATACAACAAAGTGATCCTATAAGGGTTCCTTTGTCCTTTTGAGGTACGGAACCCTAAAAAATGGTTTTGCCAAAAGCAATCTATGTCCAATCTCAGTTGGCAAAGAAAATTCTGTCCGATTGGCAGAGGAGAAATCTTGATTTAAATTGAAAATCTATAGAAGTAAAAATTTGCACTTCTAACGGATGGTGTTATAACTATTATAAAAGGAAATCTTTTTCGTTTAAAAAGTACGCTTTCTTAAAATGAACGTTATTTGTATTTGTTAAATAATATGGAGATTCGCAATAACCCAGCGAGCGAGGGGTGAAATATCGACTTTCATGTCATATAGTCATAAATGTGGAATTTTATATCTGAGAGAAATGAAGGCACAATTATGCGATAAAAGTTAACTAACAATTTCCAAGTCACGTTCATCGTTTGATTACATATTATATTATGTTACTAGCTGACGCCCGCGACTTCGTCCGCGTGGAATTAGGTTTTTTAAAAATCCCGTGGGAACTCTTTGACTTTTCGGGATAAAAAGTAGCCTATGCCTATGTCACTCTCCAGGTCTTTATCTATGCCCATGCAAAAAATCACGTCAATCCGATGCACCGCTGCGACGTGATTGAAGGACAAATCAACAAACCAACATACAAACAAACTTTCGCATTTATAATAAGGGTACTGATGTAAATATGTTCACATCGTCCCTTCAAAACCACATTCTCCACATATCTCTTTAAGTTTTAATTATTTTTATTTTATTCGTTTTTTGCAATCAACAGCGATATATCTTAAATATATAAAAGGAAAAGCTGACTGACTGACTGACTGATCTATCAACGCACAGCCCAAGCCACTGGACGGATCGGGCTGAAATTTGGCATGCAGATAGCTATTATGACGTAGGCATCCGCTAAGAAAGGATTTTTGAAAATTCAACCCCTAAGGGGGTGAAATAGGGGTTTGAAACTTTTGTAGTCCACGCGGATGAAGTCGCGTGCATAAGCTAGTACAATATAATTTTACATAATAACAGACTAAAAATAAGGCCAAATAGGATTTCAATTTTTTACAGATTACTTAAATTAACGTTGAGGTGGGATTTAAATTTAATGTATTAAAATCCGGTGCGGAATTACTCCGCAGTGCGCGCGCTTCTATGTAGTTCTAAAGTGCACAGATTTTGCGAAAAAAAAAACGTACGGAAATTTACCGCGGTGCGTGGTAAATCGGTAAGATGAAAATAGGTTGCTATTAGATTTCAATATCCAGTGTAACCTTTAAAATATTGTTTATGATTTCAACTCTATTCTTTAAAATAATATTTTATCTGCCATGTTAGAGGAGAGACTTTTATGGTATTAAAATGTGCTTTTTCTTAGATTTTGACGGTAGCTTACTTAAAATAAGTTTTTCTTAATAAACTTGTTGTTCAGTGCCTTTCGCATTATCAAGTTCATCACATCCTACATTATTGACGTTATCTAGATTCTAGAGGAAAAACACCTTTTCATCTTCTTTAAACTTATATTAATGCAATTGGTTTCCTCAAAATAAATTGTACTTAATTTAAGAATATAAATTATAAGATTAACGGAGCTTAAATTTAAATTAAGCTTTAAGACTAATGGAGTAGAAGTAGTTTTAAATTTAATTAGTTTTAATATAACCGGCTCCATAGCACCACTATGCTCTTAATGCTCGGGTCGTGGTCGGGTTGTTGCATGTCGTGTTCGGGCAACGCATCCTCAGTTGCCACCGCCGCTGTTTTGAGAAAAGCTTTACTACCTGCACCAGCATTTAATATGTTGAGGATTAAGCTGATTTTATAGGTACGCTGCTTCATTTAAACATCTATTGATATACAATGAACCAAAAGCTTAATTTGCTATAATCTGCTGAAACAGGTCGAATCTGTATGATGCAACATGCAGCATGCGAAATGTTGCACCATACAGATTCGACCTGTTTCAGCGGATTATAGCAAATTAAGCTTTTGGTTCATTGTATATCATGGACTTCCGCAAAGTAAACGCCTGCTTCTATACAACATCTATTGATATACCATGAAACGGTATGTAGGAGCCGATAAAGTACTGGTTTTCTCGATTCAAACTCGATAAAATCCGTGATAGGTAGTCTTCCCACTATTATGCCTGTATTAAAATAGCCTTTTTTAATAGCTTGTGAATTTGGTAGAGTTGACAGCGTAACTATAAAATCAGCTTCGAATTGATTGCATTAGCACGTAACGCTTGCTGAAGAATTTGGATGTAGATTCGCAGAACTGCATCGCCGAGCAGCCAGACGCGTAAGTGGTGTATGGGGCCTCGTGGAACTGTTTAATGGACATGGATGTTTTCTCTTGTTGGAAGGTGGGACGCAGGGCCCGGGCCGAAGACCCCACCTGCCCTACCTCCACTTACGCCTCTGGATGTATCGTACGTCAACACCTAACACCTATCATACACTGTCATCTTGTTAACAAACAGGGCTCGCTAACAGGATTACCGCTAACTCCCAAGCGCTCCAACGTGAAACGTTCTCTAATGTGACAACTTGAGGCAGTTATTACATACACTTCTATTTCTATGAACATAATATCTTAGAGTCCGTGCCAGTAAAAATTTGCCTTGTGCGTCCATATTTGGCGAAAATTACATACAAACACAAATCGGATTATGATGTCGATTTTTACGATGCTCTTAAAATATTAGTAGGTACGTTAATTAAAGTTTACAGCCGTAAGTTATTATGATTTGGATCAAAAAATATGTAATAATTGCCTAAACTCAGAATACTGAATTCAATTCTTATGTTTTTGGCATTTCGTCCATATAGCATCACAAAAAAATCTCTTTGTATTTAAAGTGCGCATGTGAATTAATTGGTATTTCAAGAACTTTACGGTCAGTATGAACGTTGAATTTAGTATTCAGTTGTTAAGTCCCCTATTTGCTGGTATTCTAGAATGTGATAACTTTGTTCTTTTCCATTGGGATTAGGCTTAAAGGTCACCTTAGTCTGACAGATTACTGGCCATACATAATCTTAATAAATTAAACCGATTTATTATTCCCCTGGATCAATTCTGTTAGCTCCACAACTAAACTTTTATCTTTTGGAACAAGGTTTGCGAAAAAAAAGATCAAGCATTAATTCAGCCAAGTCCAAATGACGTCAACTTGACCGTAACATGCTCAAATAAGTCCCGCAAATTGCTATTGCGCTGAAACCATATCTCATTAATCTCAAAATGACGTCATTTGACTTACTTTTACGGCATTGTATTGCCAAAATAAAAGTATATTATTGTGTTATCGATCCCATGTTATTCGGTCACTTGTGATTGAGGTCAAGGGCTGAACTTATGCTGAACTGATCGAGCAAACGCCGACCTAGTATATCTGTATAGTGTATATCATTCCATTCAACAATAATATTGGCATCCAACGTTTGTTGATTACTAGCTGACGCCCGCGACTTCGTCCGCGTGGATTTAGGTTATTAACATCCCGTGAGAACTCTGACTGACATAGTTTTATGAAGAGATTCATTAGGTAGGTAACTCTGACAAAAATCACATGTAAAAAATTCAAAAGCAAACTTTGCGAACAAGTTCCTAATGTTCTTGAGCCAGAACTCGTATTTCAAAACCTGAAATCCAACGTTTATGACAATAAAAGAATTTGGGTGTTCATATCACATTACAACGTGTTTCGGCGTTAGTACAGAGTCGCTTACTAAAATTCTACGGACCGCTTTTCCACACTTTCGTTTGACACACGACTGACGAAAATTGTGCATGCTACCAACTTAACGACACCAATTTGTTGTTGCCAGATAATCATTCTAAAAACTGCCATATGTTTCTATTGCTAGACTAATAAATTGAATAAGATATTAGCTTTTTTTAGGGTTCCGTACCTCAAAAGGGAAAACGGAACCCTTATAGGATCACTTTTTGTCTGTCTGTCTTGTCTGTCAAGAAACCTACAGGGTACTTCCCGTTGACCTAGAATCATGAAAGTTGGCAGGTAGGTAGATCTTATTATAATATTATAAATATACATTTGGAGAAAAATCAGAAAACCGCGAATTTAGGGTTAGATCACACAAAAAAAAATTAAATTGTGGTCATGAACTAATAATTAGTATTTTCAACTTTCGAAGTAAGTGACTATATCAAATGGGGTATCATATGAAAGGTCTTCACCTGTACATTCTAAGACAGATTTTTATTTATTTTTATGCATCATAGTTTTTGAATTATCGTGCAAAATGTCGAAAAAATACGACTGTAGTACGGAACCCTCATTGCGCGAGTCTGACTCGCACTTGGCCGGTTTTTTTAAATAACATTCGAAATTCAATCAGAAAACAGATTCGTTTGTGATTGGTTCATCATCATCATGATAAACCCTTCGCCGGCTCACTACAGAACACGGGTCTCCTCTCATAGTGAGAAGGGTTTTGACCATAGTCTACCACGCTGGCCATGTGCGGATTAGTAGACTTCACACATTGTTGAGAACATTATGGAGAACTCTCAGGTATGCAGTGTTCATCAAGATGTTTTCCTTCACCGTTAAAGCAAGTGATACTTAATTACTTAAAACGCACAAACTCCGAAAAGTTAGAGAGAGGTGCGTGCCCGGGATCGAACCTCTGATTAGAAGGCGGACGTCCTAACCACAAAGCTATCACGGCTTGTGATTGGTTGGTGTTTCAAAATGGTTAACCCCACTGAGATTTTTGTCTCTATCATTTGTATGGGATTACGTAAGAGAAAGAACGCTATACTAATTTCTTCCCGCGGATAGTAAGTACGAGTATGTTTCTATGCGATAGATATTTCGTTACAGTGCGACAAGGCTATCTTGGCGCGTGGCGAAAATCAGAACTAACGTTGCCGTCAAGTGTCCCCCTTTGTTCTTATTTGAATATTCTAAGCCTTTGTTTTCCAACAGCACCCCCCCTGTCAATGTCATTCAAGTGCCAAGAGAGCCTTGTCGTACTGTAATTCTGAATGGCCCTCTCTACTCCGTGGTATGGCTTTGACCTTGGCTTTGTTCCTGTAGGTAGGTAGGTAGGTAGGTAGGTAGGTAGGTAGGTAGGTAGGTAGGTACGTAGGTAGGTAGGTAGGTAGGTAGGTAGTAGGTACTCGTAAGCGCCTGCTTATTATTCTGACCCAGGTTGGACAAGTCTCCAGTTTTTATGAATGAAATTATTTATATCTACATTTTATACTTGTACTTTATGATAATCCATACTAATATTATAAATGCGAAAGTGTCTGTCTGTCTGTCTATCTGTCTGTCTGTCTGCTAGCTTTTCACGGCTCAGCCGTTCAACCGATTTTGACGAATTTTGGTGGAGAGATAGCTTGGATCCTGGGGAAGGACATAGGCTACTTTTTATTCCGGAAAATCTAAGAGTTCCCACAGGATTTTTAAAAACTAATTTGTAGAGCATTGTCTCTGTCGTTGAGACCGACAAAACGTCATATAGTTGTGAGTGACAGAGACAACGCTTTACAAAGCCAAAATGTCATTCTAAAGGCCGATGTACATTACTCTCTGCCGCCAGTAGGTACGTGGGTTTTTCCCGGTGGTCTTCATTTCCTTTGTTTTTACCCGATGGCGTAATGAATGTGTTATGAACTTATGACAGCTACATTTGCTCGGCGCTAACGTTTCTGCACGATAACGGTGCGGTGTGATGCGGAAAGGTACAGGGGCGTTGGGCAACGGTCTCTAGCGGTTCTGGCTAATGTGCTCTGCGCTTCCTTTCCTTTTCAATACGTCGTTGCCACTTGCCTGGTACTCTTCATTCGCAATTCAATCCTTCGTTCATCATCATCATCATGATCCATCCATCGCTGGCTCACTACAGAGCACGGGTCTCCTCTCAGAGTGAGAAGGGCTTTGGCCATAGTCTACCGCGGATTGTTATACCGCGTACTGTGCGGATTGGTAGACTTCACACACCTTTAAGAACATTATGGAGAACTCTCAGGCAGGCAGGTTTCCGCACGATGTTTTCCTTCACCGTTAAATCAAGTGATATTTAATTACTTAAAACGCACATAACTCTGAAAAGTTACAGGTGCGTGCCCGGGACCAAACCCCCGACCTCCAATTAGGAGGCGGACGTCCTTACCCACTAGGCTATCACAGCTTATTCCATCTCTTATTAATTATTCCTTCGCTTATTCCTTCTCCTTCGTTCAGAGGAATCTAATATTATATTAGACAAAAGAAAGTGCATTTCCAGCTGCACACAGCGAGGTAGCTCGGTCCCTTGGGTCGTTGACGTTGACGTCACTTCTGACCTCAACCCGGTATTAGAGATATTTATCTATGCTGGCTTTAGTTCTAACACGACGTATAGTACGCGACAGGTTGAGATGGCAATCGGGGTATGAGGCGGGGGGACGTCCCGCACACCCGCACGTCGCCCGCACGTCGCCCGCACCGGGGCCCGTGTATCTCGCGCGTCCGCGTACCTGTCGCGTACTAGGATATATGGATATATACGTAAGTCAAAATTAGCAACTTTAGAGGAGACCGATAAAACTTATTATTTCCAGAGATTTGGATTGTTTGATAGCCTAGCAAAGCGGTGATAGCCAGTAATTCAGACGTATGTTCAAGAGGCCGGGGTTCGATCCCGGGCAAGTATCTTTAACTTTGCGGAGTTAAGTGCGTTTTAAGCAATCAAATATTATCACATGTTTTGATACTGAAGGAAACGATCGCGAGGAAACTTGCATGCTGCATGTTGAAAATTCTCCATAATGTTGGCGGCGGTGTGTGAAGTCTGCCGATCTGCACTTGGCCATTGTGGCAGGTTATAGTCTGAACCCTTCTCATTCTGAGAGGGGACCTGTGCTCTGTAGTGGGCCGTGGATGGGTTGATCATGATGATGATCAAATCAAATTTATTTCGAATATGGGTATGATGTGTTCAGTAGAAGGGTTCATGAACCTTAGTTATGGGAAATACTGAAAGAGAGGTTAAAATAGAACTATAGGATCCAAAATGCGAAATCGATACAATGAAAACACGTAATAAGCAAGCAAAAAGTTGAAGGAATCTCGTTATAAGTGTGACAAATAGCGACGTACGCCGTCCCCAATGCAACGTAGAAGCCATGTCAGCCTCGCGCCGCGGCCGGGTTATCTCCAACTCCGATGTGTTTACAGTTTCCACGTGGTTCGTTAACCTGCGCCTGCGCCGCACGACCAATGCGAGCTATATTTGCCCTCTTAGGCCGAGCGCAAACTGGAGAAGTTGCGCAAAATCCTATATTTACTTACTCGTACCAAAAAATGTAACAATAACAAAAAAAAAGCTGTCAAGCTGCTGTCGCACTTATATAATGACCAATGGTAGCTAAGCTCTTTTACGACGAGCGCAGACTTTAGAAATTGTGCACAATTCATTTTGATGTGAAAACTTCTTTAGTACCGCCGCCGTTTTGTGATTTGCATCAATGTATAGATTCTTAAATTAAACTGCGAATTAAAACTAAATAATCAAGATTTTCGGGGAAATATTTAGATTAATTTGTAACTATGAAAGTTATCTTCTCTATAGTTTTCGTATTAGCTACCAAAAGGCGCATACATTACTAAAGTTTTATTTCGGCAAACACTTCACCGGTCATTGGGGCTGGTTTCTGGTCTGGTCTTAGACTTAATTATTTGACGTATATTTAGCCATTTTATATTTATAATAGACGCGTACTCGATAAGGTCTTTTAAATGAGAAATATCATTATCATAATGAAATAAATATTTTTGAATTTGAATTGACGTATACCAACGTGCGGCCGGCCTTAGCTCGTCGATCATCAGTCTGAAATCGGTGCATGCAACACAATACAGCAACGCAATAGATGCACTTCGATATCTATGTTTAAGCCAGATATCGATTTTACTCTCCGTTATCTATGGCCTAAAACAATAAATTATATGGTAAACTTGTATATTTTTTTGAAAGTAATTGACCCTTAAAATATTTTCATCTCCAATAAACCATGCAAGAATTTACAAGATTGTAAAATTATTGGCTTTATAGCAAATTTTACTTGATGATAATTTCAAATGTCTTTAGTTTGAAAAATATTAATTACTTTGCCAAAAAATAACGTAATATGTACCATGTAATACTAAACGTTGATTTAAGTTGATCTCTCATCAACTGTTTATTTTACATTTAGGTACACGTTTTACAAACACTAAAAATATTAAAAATAATTGAATTTATTTAATCAACTATCGATCGGTTGTCGGTGATGACTGTTGACAGTGTTAGATATAATTTGAATTTATTACCTTTTTAGCTTTTTAGGTATTGTGTTTTCCAGTTCTTTGAAAGTTTGTATATAGTACGTTAACTATCTAATTTTATCTTTTTATTTTAATAGGATAGTTACCTATAATATGTGCTATAGGACACAGGACTGTAATATTATTTGCGTAAGGATTATTTTAGTGAATGAGGTATTGGGGCTGATTCTCTTGTACACAATCTCTAAATTAACAGGTCTAAATCTAGTGCTATCCTTTTCCGCAAGCAACATTGACATGACAGGGATAGCAATAGATTTAGACGTGTAATTTTAGTTTAGTTTAGAGATTGTTTACAAGAGAATCGGCCCAATTGTTCACTATGTTGTGAATCAACGTCCGAATTATTGGGTGGAGTAACATAGTTTAGCCATTGTACCGTTGGGCAACGAATGTAGGCAATAAACATATAAATGAGGACCATAGTAATCACGATTGATCATGCCATAGCCGTGTGCATCTATTATGCGTATCTTTGAGTGAGTTTTTATCAATATTTGAAGAGGGCCATGCTGAATGAAGATGCGAAAAAGAGGCACTATGGATAGACTGTGTTGTTTTAAAGACAATAAAAATGTATTAGACTTGTGGGACACAAGCAAAAAGCTTGTCTCACTTAAACCACCATTTCCGCATGAGATCGCGTATGTTTAGGAGATTTCTTCCAGGTGAACCAAAAGAAGTATAATTTCAAAACGTTTTTCTATACCTGTTTCTCATCCCAGTTTACACTTACAAACTAGATAAGACTATTGTAATATTTCATTAAAAAAGAAATAAATATTAAAAAAAAACACTTACAAAATAATTGTTACAAATCTGGTCAAAAACCTATAAAGTCACGTCAAATGATAAACTTTTACGTCATTATTTCATACTCTCTCTCTCTGGCTTGTGTTAAGAAATAATAGAGCCAACAAATGCAACCATGCTTACGAATATCATGTAATAATTATGTTTTATACCTTAATCTAAACACAGTGCGAGAATACGTGTTCCATACACAATGCAATACACTAAACAACTACAAGCCTACGTTAAATGATATAAAGTGTCAAGATGATATGATATAAAATATCAATCCGCTATCAAAGTTGTTGCACCCACTGTACGGTAGCTTAACGGCGGCAGTAGTGAATTGTGGTGTGTCCTGTTTCGCGGGGTCATTAACTCCTCCGTCGACCTTGTGGTATTGTGTTCAATAGTGACACTGCGTATTTGGACATGCTTCAAAATTAACATATTCTGTAGCGTGCCGAACATAGTTTTAACTACATCTTATATGTGTGGAGTTGGCCCACTGTAAGGTAGTTAGACGGTGGCAGTAGTAAATTGACGTGTTTTTATGCTTCGCGGGGTCATTAACTCCTCCGTCGACCTTGTGGTATTGTGTTCAATAGTGACACTGCGTATTTGGACGCGCTACAAAATCCGCTTGTATCTAGCGTGTCGTACATAGCCTTAACTAAACCTTACATGTGTGGACTTGCCCCACTGTGTCGGTCGGCAGTTGCGAAGCAGGTGTTTCAACTGCAATTTTTCAGTCACCTTGGAGTAGTCCGTCACACACACACACACACACACACACACACATACACACACACACACACACACACACACACACACACACACACACACACACACACACACAGCAGGCGCTTCTTTTGGGGATCATACCATTCAGATGACACATTATGTCGTCCGAATGGTCCCCCAAAGAAGTCCCTATCTTACCCATGAATTCCAGTGTAATAAAAGTAGTTCTACAGTATTGTTATAATGCCAAAATATGTAATACAATACTGTAACTTCGGCATAATTATTGAATGTAACGTTTCACCTTGAATTTTATGTCCCAACTGAAAATCAATCCAACAATGCGGTTCCGAAATTGCTGCGTCAAGTTCACCTGAACGACCTCCACACTAGAATACTCAGTTGTTGTCATGTTAACCTATCCGTGTGGTAATGTAACCCATGATTAATGAATAACGTTTTAAATATATATCCTCCTAATATATAAAACACAAAAATTGTTTCTACCTATGTCCATTATAGACTTTGAAACCATCCAACCGATGTGCCCCGAACCGGTTTCATTAGAAAGGCAATAATGCGAAGATGGTTTAGACATTGTCTTTTAGCGTAGTAGCGCACGCCGGGTATCCGCTAATGTCAAAATGTAATACAATAAATATTTCACACACTTACATTATGGAGAGCTGTCAGGCATGCAGGTTTCCTTACGATGTTTTCCTTCATCATTAAAGTTTTAGTGATATTAAAACGCACATAGTTCCGGGATTGAACCCACGACCTCCCGAATAGGAGGCGGATGTCTTAGCCACTCGGCTATCACGGCACACTATCACTCGTCTCGCTCTCTCATGATTACGCGCTGCCAGATTGATTAAAATAAAACTCGATTTTTTTTTAAAAAAAGGGGATCGTTCAGAACAGAAAAATTTGCCGTCTCCATGTTGCACAAGCTAAGTTCCACTTCGGTTCGTTGAGCCATCGGAGCTGAGTCAAGATTGGAAACGTTCCTGGAAAGCTTGGCACAGACCTCGCCAATATTATGCCAAGCTTGGCACAAACCTTGCCAATATCATGCCAAGTTACACGTCTGAAATTTTTACGTAGTTTGAGATTTCCATGCGTAATTTTAAAGGAGTCTGAGATACTTTTAAGGGCTTATCACACACCAAATCACTTAATCTGGTTAGGAGTGCTCTCCATGGTCTGGCGAGGCCTTCTCATTATGAGAGGGAACCCGTATTCAGTAGTAAGCCGGCGATAGGTTAATGATGATGATGCACTGGCTATAAAAAGGTGGTTTCACAACGAGTCACAGCCAATCGTGAAACAGTGTGACTTGTTGGGAATCCACCGAAATTTTTCTCCCATCGAGTCACTCCCACAGAACTACAGTGTGAATCACTGTGAATTCTAATGGATAAAAAATGAAATTATACGTGTACCTTAGCGCCTAAGGTTTAATATCATGTAAAAGTTCCTTACGTTTAATTCTGTTGGTGGTTCCAAGAAAATAAAACAAATAAGCTATGGTATTAGGAAGGATTTGTTTACATTTGCAGGTCACGGCAAAACACACAAGGATGCGGCAAGCGTGCGTGCCACGCATCCCATACCTGCGGCTTGCGGGCTGTACTACTTCGAGGTGCGGATCGTTTCCAAGGGCCGCGACGGGTACATGGGCATCGGGCTGTCGGCGCACGGGGTCAACATGAACAGATTGCCTGGTGAGTCCTCACTACTGCGCTGGTTCCGTGACTTAACCTCTTTAAGTCACGGTCACGGTCTTCAAGACTAGAAGCTTGCAGAACTGAAGAGTTCCAAGAGTTTGCAGGCTTTTTACAACCTTCGTTGATCTGACAATACCTGGAACACTCAACAAAGCACGGTCCTCCCCCATCCTCTAGGTACCTGAACCACGCAGTACGCTCTAATTTAGTTCCCAGTATAGGGAATGAATAGATACAAGAACTGATAGCCTGGTCTACTAGTCAGTATCTTCTTCAATATAGATAGACTTTGGCTTTCAAACCTGTCTATGACTGATTTGCTGTCAAGAAAATCAGTCATAGACAGCCTGTTGCTGCGATGAAGATAGCTAAATGTCAGCATTAATTCTTCAACTACTGTAGGTCAAAGACCAATTGTAGAATTATAAAGATACAAATTTTGTGCTGAGAAGTTACATGGATATGCAAGGAAAGCTCTGCTCTTCTAAGAAAGCGCGCTCCATCTTAGGCCGCATCAGGAATTGCCAGCAGATCTGATTGCATCCAAGCGCTAGTCAATAAATTAAAAAAAAAACACTTTTTTCGCAGGCTGGGACAAACACTCATACGGCTACCACGGCGATGACGGCCACTCGTTCTGCTCCTCCGGCACCGGCCAGCCCTACGGCCCCACCTTCACCACGGGCGACGTCATCGGCTGTGGCGTCAACCTCGTGGACAACACATGCTTCTATACTAAGAACGGACACCATTTGGGCATCGCTTTCAGAGGACTGCCGGTGTGTGGTACTATGATTCTCATTTATTTTCATGGCTGTCTCTTTTAGCTTTTGGAGAGAAAAGAAAGAAAGAAAAACGTTTTATATTGTGTCACACATCACATGTTAAGATGTTGGTTATTCCGGCGCGGCGCTTCTTCCACTTGAGCATTGCCAAAATGCCTTAAGCAGAAGAAGCGCCGGAATAAACGACGTCATATTGTAGTGTATAAAACGAGTACATACCATTAATTCGGCGATTTTTACATAATCGTGGTATGAACCCGTTTTATACAATACAATATGTCGTTAAACCACGAAATGAACCTAAAATCATTAAAACTATGTTTTATGTGGTGCGACCCGAAAAAAGGTTCCAGCTCAGCATAATGCTGTGTATGCCTTGATGAGTTTACAGCGCTGATTTCCAGCTGGGACGCTGAACTCGAGAAAAATAATTGGGCACTTGTAAAAACTTGAAAGTTGGTTCCAGGAGTTTGCATAATTTTTTTGGTACCATATGGTGTTTCTGCCATATTTGAGTCTACATCATAACATCTCCTGCTCACCAACCAAATAGTCAAGCGTAACGCTGTTATCAATGAAATTACTATTTCAATTATCGCGACGGTAACTTTGAAATATTTGGGACCCAAGGTAGATCTTGTATGGGAGCGCGGCGCGTGTGTAGGCTCGACCGTATCAAAGGGAAGATCTCCCACCGAGCGGTTGGTCTTGCTCGGTAGCGCCAGCTGGGCCGACGGTTGTGTTTTGAAACTTCTATATATAGTGCAGATTGCAGAAAACTTCGTTAGTGCGAGTACTGTCGGCGGTACATTTGTTTAGGACTACGCCATGAAACGTTATCGATTGGATTGCGCCATCTAGTTTCATATTGTTCATCATACGCATAGTGCCATCGCAGGTTACTTGTGAATTGTTTCCTTCTTGGCTTTTGTCTTGCGTGATTATTTGATCGACTGCTTGAAACGCCATCTCTTTGCAACTGTGGCGACCGCCACAGTCTCATCGTCATAATTTTAAGCTGCTACACGTCCAGTGTTGAAAATAGTTTTCTGTCAATGAATTCTAATAAGTCAGTTATTATGGACTGCTTGGAACAATTCAAATCAAATAAACTAATCATTCATTTTGAATTTTTTGTGGTGATAAATCATTGCCCAATATTAAACCCTCTTTCTGTATCAGAGAAGCTGTAATGTCGTTCCGTTCCTCCGCAGCCAAACCTATACCCCACTGTAGGGCTCCAGACGCCGGGCGAGGTGGTGGACGCCAACTTCGGCCAGCAGCCCTTTGTGTTTGACATCGAGGACATGCTGCGCGAGCTGCGCGCCAGGACTCGTTTAGCCATCGACGAGTTTCCCTTACCTGACGAGCAGGGCCAGTGGCAACAGGTGTTACACAGGTGAGGAAAATCTTTATATATAAATGGAAAAGCTGACTGACTGACTGATCTATCAACGCATACCTACTGAACGGATGGGGCTGAAGTTTGGCAAGCAGATAGCTATTATGGCGTAGGCATCCGTTAAGAAAGAATTTTAGAAAATTCAACCTCTAAAAGAATAGAATAGAACAACACACGATAAACACAAACATTTACAAAAAAAAAAAACATTCCTTTAAAGCTAATCCAACAAACTATCTACAATGTGTCGTGCCAACGAAAAGGCCCGAGTAAAATATGTGTTTGAAATTTGTTCCCAATTTAATTTACGTTATATTCAGTGCCTTGTTTTTCTCCCCATTACAACTTTTGCCCGTAATGACCGCCTGGGCAAGCGTGTTGGTCAACGCAAGCCAAAACTGGTCGCACCGGTGTCGCTGCTGCCCGACACCGGCCTGTGGTCGCTAACTATGAACCACATAAGAAATCTCAGTCACTCAGCGGGCGATGGAGAGAGCTATGCTTGGAGTTTCTCTACCTGATCTATGTGAGGAGAATCACAGTGACCGACATAGCTCAATGAGTTGTGAAGCTGAAGTGGCAATGGGCAGGACATATTGTTCGAAGAATCGGGGAGTTGGTAGAATTTATTAAAATGTGTGCCGTGTCTTCGTTCTGATTATCTTAACTCTGTTGTGCCAAATAGTGATTGTGTCGTGTCGTGGTCCCAGGATGGTGTCCACGTACCTGGTGCACCACGGCTACTGCAGCACGGCCGTGGCCTTCACGCGCGCCACGGGCCAGCCCATCGACGAGGACATCGCATCTATTAAGAATAGACAGAGTTAGTACACTATTAGCCCTCTCTTTCTCTTTCTGTGGCGACCTCAGAACGTGATCCTCAGAAATACGACGCGGGGAAAAATGGCCTGTGTCTCCATCCATGTTGTTGCTATTAACAGTTGCAATAATAAAACCTCATACTAAAACCTTTGCTCCAACTACTAAAATATGTTAAGACACACTTTTTAAACCTTCGTGGTTTTTTGCTGTCTAAATTGGATTTGTTAAACATTCTTTATGTTGGTAATTAAAAAAAAAAAAATGTGCTCCAGAATTCTCTACTGGTAACAGAACCAGACTAATGCACGAAATTAAATTTTACAGGACTACAAAAAACTGAGACCATTATTGCATTTTAAGATCTGTATTGGACTAATCCGGTTTTGTTTAAAAACACACTTTTTTTGAGTTTATTTCTACCCAACTTTGAGCCCATTTTCATTGAAAATTATTACAGGAATCGACTAAGTGGAGCAAGTTCAAGATACTACTATTTAAAAAATTTGTTGTGTTAAAAACAATTTCTTAGGTTCTATTCCCCTCAATAATTGAACTTGCTTCATCAATTCTCTTACCGTTGCGTGTTCCAGGGATATCGAAGCTAGTACTGTCTGGGCGTATTGGCGAGGCGATCGAAGCGACGCGGCGCCTCTACCCTTCCCTGCTGGAGCGCGACCACGAGCTGCTGTTCCTGCTCAAGTGCCGCCAGTTCGTGGAGATGGTCAACGGCTCCGACTCACAGGTAACTATGTCAGCTAGCTCTCCCTATGTCATAGTGAGCCACGGTGTCAGGCATAAAGATAGTAGTAATGGTAGCTGGTGGTGAGTGTATCCGCTCGTGTTTGCAGGCGCTGTGTGAGGCGGGCGAGTGTCCGGAGGGTGCGCTGGGCGCGGACGGCGCGGCGTTGGAGAGCAACGGCGTGGCCACGTCCGTTATATCGCACGTGGGCCGCGCGCCGCCCCTCGCCGCCAACGGGGACCACCCTGCGCACACCAACGGTTAGTTACCCTTGTTACACACTAGATGGCGCTGTACAGAGTTCAGTCACGCTAGTGGAGTGTCGACGTACATTAACAGGCGATAGACTTCTAAATCCATATTAATAATATAAATGCAAAAGTGTCTGTCTGTCTGCTAGGTTTTCACGGTTCATCCGTTTAATGAAATTCAGTACAGACATAGTTTGCATCTCGGGAAGGGCATAAATGTTATTTTTGGTTCCGGAGAATCAAAGACTTCCCCACGGGATTTAAAAATATCTAAATCCATGCCAAGGCATGAGCCAGCTAGTATTTAAAATTAGTATGAATGTAGCGCTCACTTCGCTCGCGTTATGTCGTAGGTGTGGCGGAGGTAGAAGTAGACGAGCGACTGAGTTGTGACGTGGACATGCCCCCCGCAGCGCCCGCACCCACCGCGCCCGCTGCCAACGGCACGCATGAAGGTATGTCCTCGCGCCGCATCATCCCGACCCACTACTGAGCACGGCTCTCCTCTCGCAATGAGAGGGGTCCAGCGGTACCTACTATGTGAGTTGCTAAGTCATTGATCACTATGAAAGCCATCAAACTCATTTTTTGACATTGGCGTCAATTAGGTATGTCTTTCTCTAAACTAAGTTGAGAGTATCTGCATCTTTTTTTTGTTATATGGCTAAAATAGGACGGAAAATGAATTTTGAATTAAAGACTCAAACTCGGTTTGACAATTTCAAAATAATTTAAGTATGTCCGTCCTTTTCTTATTTCATTGGTAAGAAAAAGATGTGAATACTCTAAACTTAAGTTGCCACCAGAATCAGCGCCATTAGTAGGTTTGCTGCTTCACTGAGCGATGTAAAAATAATATTTCGCAGCAAAGCTTCAGTGGATAAAAATGTATGTCAAATGAGCTTGGTGGCTTTTAGTCAGTGATAGCGAATCACCCCGCTGGGTATAGTTCACTACGCTGGCCAAGTGTGGTTTGGCAGACTTCACACATCTCCGAGAACATTATGGACCAATCTCAGGCATGCAGGTATCCTCACGATGTTTTCCTTCACCGTTAAAGCAAGTGATATTAATTGCTTAAAAGTCAAGTTAGTGGGACTCCTGTGTACCTTGCTTTTAATTTATTTTTGAACATTGGAAACTGTCGAATCGATTTTATGTTTTATACGCAAATTAATATCGATTTACTCAATACTACAACTACAAAATTTCCTCACTAAAATAGTAATGATATATATATAATTTACTACACTAAAGTTTAATTTAATCAATTTATTTATAAGTATAATTTATGCATAATATTATGTTAATATTGTACCTACTCGAAAATCAATACATATAATTATAATTTGATTGAAGATAAAATTAATTAATATTAACTATATCAATGATTTTGTATTTTGTATGATAATTATTGAGGTTATTTCTTATTTGCACATCATCTCATCCATATTATTTAAAAAACATTATATAATATTTGAATATTGAATCTAAATTTTTTGTTTATTATTTTTGTCATAATTCAATATTATTTGCTCGTTCTTTTTAGTTTGTCACTTTTCTACATAATTATGTTAAATGAATATTATAGCGAATTGTAATTAATATCTAGTATATTTATTAATAAATATTTAATATAATAAATATAACACACCATCCCATTCCAACTGACTAATATTCATATCATAAAGGGGGTTAGAATATTGATATATTAACACTTAATTAGTATTGATTAATATTAACCAAAGTAGTTTATATTCTAATCAGGTGCTTGGAGAAAATAAAACTAACTAACGGATAAAAGCGTGTTGACGTAAAGTTCAGTAGTTTTATTTTATAGAATATTGAAGGCATAGTAATTTTTTTATTATTAGTGCTCATGCTTATCAAAAATTTGAATACCTGTGTCTATTTTATTTTAATTTCAATTATATTTTACCAGTGGACTACACAAGTTTCAAACCCCTATTTTACTCCCTTAGGGGTTGAATTTTCAAAAATCACTTAGCGGATGTCCACGTCATAATAGCTATCTACATGCCAAATTTCAGCCCGATCCGTCCAGTAGTTTGAGCTGTGCGTTGATAGATCACTCAGTCGGTCAGTCAGTCAGTCACCTTTTCCTTTTATATAATTAGATAATCTTCGATTGAGTAATATACTTTTTTCAGGAGTATACTTTTAACAGATTTTTAAATTTGTGCAAGGGCAAGTCTAAAATTGATTGTGGAATTTTATTATAAAAGAATTCATTTAAACTAAAATAAAATAAGTACATACTAAGTGAATACCTTGTTCAAGCGCTAACAAGTACGGCTTGACTACCCTGCTAGCTTCATTCACAAATGCAATATGATGCTAGCATCATTATCAACCGATAGACGTCCACCGCTGGACATAGGTCTCTTGTCTCTCTCTCGTGTCCACACGCCACGGTGTTGCGCCGCGCCGCCGCCGCCCGCCACCCATCGACTCGTTCGATGTCGTCTGTCCGCCTAGTGCGGATGACGCCGCACTTTCCGGTGCGAGGGACCCCCACGTCTATCGGTTTTTTGAACTATGCAACACGAGAAGTTAGCATGAGACCCAAAACCGCGTATGTTACAAATACAAACATAAATATTCTTTACTAGATGATGCCCGCCACTTCGTTCGCGTGGATTTAGGTTTTTAAAAATCCCGTGGGAACTCTTTAATTTTCCGGGACCAAAAGTAGCCTATGTCCTTCCCTGGGATGCAAGCTATCTCTATACCAAATTTCATCAAAATCGGTTAAACCGATGGGCCGTGAAAAGCTAGCAGACAGCAGACAGACAGATAGACAGACACACTTTTGCATTTATAATATTAGTATGGAAGTATGGATTGCGAATCTGGGTAAACAGGGGAGATGTTAGCCTTTGAATAGAATAACATATAAAACAGACACAGGTATTGTGATTGGGTTTGTCGTATGACAGTAGGTTGCATGTTTAGCTTCTTATCACTCTCTCCGACCGTAGGCCGCATTCACATCGACACCATAGTGGCACAAGCTTCTTATGATTATTTCCTCTGGAACTACCCTTAGGCAAGGATTTTGTGAAACAAATCTAGAAGTTACCGATATAAAAATAGTTTTGTATTTGATTAGATTTAAGAATAGGTTTTACACATTATACGAGGATTTATAATTTTGATTCTAATTTTAATCTTTCCACGTTTATTTAAACTTTTTATTTAAAAAATAGTTTATGTTCTAATGTTTTTTTAAAGCTGCGGTTAGTTATGTACCTAATAGGATCTGTTTCATAAAATCGTCCTCAATACAAGCGCAGTGATCGTGATAAATATCTCGGAACATTTTTAAATTAACACAGAATCAATTAAGGTGATGATTCGTGGATTAATTGGACGTTGTTACGTGAAAAATATCCAGCCTACACAGAGTTAGTTTTTAAATATTCAACTTTAAAGGTCGTGTTTTAAAGTTCTCACCTGAAAACTAACGATGTAAAGTAAAGTAAAAGTAAAATCTTTTTTTATTGTACACCAAAACCAAAACAATAGAAATATAACAAAGATGTTTGCAAGTGCAATAGGCGGCCTTATCGCTAAAATAGCGATCTCTTCCAGGCAACCTTAGGGTAGAGGATATTATGAAAATTAAAGAAAGCGGAAGGGGTGTACTAATTAAATAAAGTAAATACACATAATATACGTATGTATAAAAATAAAAATACAACAGTAAATAAGAGAGGAATAGACGACAGATAAGTGGAACAAAAAGTAAAAATAAATAAATAAACACATCAAATTGAGGATAACTTCAATTTAGTTTTGAAAATAGATAGTTATTTAGACTGTTTGATATCCAAAGGGAGAGAATTCCATAGCAGTATAGGTTGGTTCGTTTTCATGTAACAAAATCTAATGAAATATGACGAAGAACGTTTCTTATTGTTTTCCGTGCGTTTCTGATTCAATAAATATCTGATTCGTGTGTTTAGATTTATCAATTTTCACTAAAAAGATGTACATAAAATCGCGATCTCTGTTGACTGATACAGTTAGTGGCGTGCACTGTGAGCGAGTGCAGGCAAAACTACAAATATCCGTTGCATGAAGTGCAAAAAGAATGGCTACGGTATCACGCGTTTTTTATATTTGTAGAACAGATAAAAAAGTGAAATTTTTAAAATTAATTATAAACTCTCTATATATAAAAATGAATCAATGAATGTGTTGCTGATCGCAAATCTCGAGAACAGCTGAACCGATTTCGCTAATTCTTTTTTCATAATTTATTTATTTATTTTATATAATATTCCTTGAAGTACGGGGATGGTTCTTACGGAGAGAAAATTTAAAAAAAAATCCTGAAAAAGAGTCGACTGTTAGGCGGTACGAAGTTCGCCGGGGCAACTAGGTCATTACATAATTTTATAAACTGAATTTAACATTTTTCGATTGCTTATTGCTAATACTATCTTGTTTATACATTTTAAGATATTTCTCGCTTGGTGTAAAATACCGTATTCTATAACTACGACGCAATATAAGTTTATGAATATTTACAAAGGAAGTTTCATTTTTATACATAGAAGTTAATAATTAGATGAAATGTTTATGCACGCCACTAGCCTAGAGACGGTAGCTTGCTGTAGGGTAGCATAGGACGGCAGGGTTGGTACAGCGAGTGGTATGGTCGGCGGTTGTAGGTGGCGAGCTGGTGATGAAGGGCATGCCCGGCGTCACGGCCAGCGTGGCGGCGCTGCTGGCGAGCCGCATCGGTGGGTATTGCGTCGTGCGTCTTGTATGCAGCACCACATTGTGTCTCCTCATTTGTCGCTGTCACTTCGTTTCTTTCGTTTTTATTTCTTGCATTTCACTAGTGCGCGTAGTAACACATGTTCGTGTTTCGAGTCGTAACGGTATAAGTATAGTAAATGGGTGCGTTTTGCGTGCGCTTGCTCGTGACAGATTGTGCCTATAGCACAGAAGATATAATAGTACTAACGTACCTATAGGCACGCACACTTACAGTACGCGGCTGAAAGTAATGTACATTGACCTTTTGAAGAAGACTAGCTTATGCTGGCGACTTCATCCGTGTGGACTACACAAATTTCAAACCCCTATTTCACCCCCTTACGGGTTGAATTTTCAAAAATCCTTTCTTAGCGGATGCCTACGTCATAATAGCTATCTGCATGCCAAATTTCAGCCCGATCCGTCCAGTAGTTTGAGCTGTGCGTTGATAGATCAGTCAGATAAAGAATTGTATTGTATTGTATTGTCAGTCAGTCAGTCAGTCAGTCAGTCAGTCATCTTTTCCTTTTATATATTTAATCCTTAGTCTATGACCGCCATGTTGCAACTTCAGAATGGATTACTTAATTTGCATGATATATGTACGTACACAATTTAGTGAAGAAAATTTTTCATTTTTTGTCATTAGATTCCTTCATTACTCTAATTACTTTATTTTAAATCCGATTTCGTTATTCTTTTCCAATAGATTTATTTCTATTTCGAGTATTAAAAGTATCCCAAATACAATGCGACAAGGCTATCTTGGCGCGTGGCGAAAATCGGAACTAACGTTGTGGTCAAGTGTCCCCTTTGTTCTTGTTTGAATATTCTCTATTGAAGGCTTACCTTTGTTCTCCAACAGCGCCCCCCTGTCAATGTCATTCAACTGCCAAGAGAGTATGTGTTGCACTACATCATAAACTTTTTCATTTATCGTGCTGTGAATGTTGTTGCGAACAATATCGATTGTTCTATCCTTGTCATCATGTTCGTTTCCTTAAACATTACAAATATGAAATCTTACGTCCATTTGCACCCATTCCGCATTTCTTATAATAATAACAGTATTTTAGGAAGGTACGTATAATTACGGTCTTTTTGCTTTTGTGATTCTTCTGTTTTCTTTAAGCTAATGTATTAATTTCATTTAGCACTAGATTTATATTTGCCAATTTAGTTTACACTTGTATAATGTATACAAGAACGTGTATAGAAAATATTACAATGGACTGTACGCTTAGTATAAGATTTTACGTCTCACCAAACGTTGCTAGAATTCGAGAGTCGAAACACAATACCGTCAAAGTAAAATGGACCTAAATAGCCTTGAATTGAAGTAAAAAATTCAATGCCACTGATTTTAATTACGCAACGTTTCCGCTTGGAGCGCTGGCTGTAGATGTGTAGACAAACTTGAGCTTTAAAACAAGGCAGTTAAGATCCAGTTTACTATAATGCGGAAGGTTTTCGACACTCGAATACTATCAACGTTGATGAGACATAAAATCTCGTACTAAGCGTTATGAGAATATATTATTGCATGCGGTTAAATGGGCGAATGAAATGGGATGGTAATTATCTATTTATCGGTATTGGTGCTTTATCTTTCTACTATGACATATATATATTTCCTTTTTCATTATATATACATGTAGTACATGAGTTTATGTGCATTTATGTAACTTTATACTAACTATTACACTTTTATACACAGACATACAATTATAAATATAAATACAAATATAAATGTCAATCACAGTATTTATGTAGCGATCATTTTTTTAATTTTATTTAATCTCACACTGTTTCATTCTAGTCCGTGTTTTCTTTTTTTTTCAAAGCTGTCTTTTAACTAACTTGAAAGTGTCGTGAGTACGTCTTATTTATAAGTAACTTTGAAATATGTATTGGTCTAAAATTAACGAAATTGTGCAAGCAAGGAGCTGCAAAAAAATACAGATCTTATAAAGTGTACACATTTTTAAAACGGTATTTTCGACGAAGCGTAAAACGACGAAACGACGAAGATTTTTTATCGCAGTTCTTCATAATTTTGTCAAGGATCGATATATTTCGGTTTTATAAATCTATCTCGTCAATTTAAAATCAAAGTACGTTCTAATTCAGCCTTAACCTGAGATTAATTGTTCAGACTTCATGCTGAAATCTATAGAGCGCACTTTGACTTTGCTCAGACTTAAGTTTCAGTTAAAACGAGACGGACTTATGCCCGCGATATAACGCTGTCTCGTTTTAACAGTGTCTTAAGTCTGAGTAAAGTCAAGTGCGCTCTATAGATCTTAGCCTTAGACACATTTCAAAGAAAGATCTGTCTTGTTTTAACTCTTAAGTAAAGTCTGAGCAAATTCCAGAGTATGAACAAGAATACAATAAATTCAGTCAATTACAACAATCGCGATTGTAATAATTATCGATGCAGGTTGTGACGAGGGGGTTTTTTAGTGGCGAGGAATAAAACCCACAAGTCAACACGAGAATTTATTTAGATAAGTAGGGTCGTGAGTTAGCGTGCTGGCGTCACTACAATCACTAAACTTGCAGTAGGCTGTACTTCCCTGTTTCGCCGTGCGGTAACGTCCCAGAGGTAGCGGGAGTCCGGCGAGATGGTCTTCAGGGAAGGGGAATGCGCGCTCGACGAGGTGTACGGAGGCAGACCGCTGGCCAGGTGCAGGGAGTTCCGTAGCGCCGGAAGAGGGTGCCACGTGATGCGCCTGGCGTAGGCAGCGGCAGCGGGATCCAAGGTGCACGAAGAAGCACGAAGAAGCACGAAGAAGTGCCGTGAAAATCCAAGCAGGATCCAGAACCTGGAACGCACATTCCAGTGGCTGAGCAAGGTCTCTCACTACGCTTCTGATCGTGACCACGCGGCACAGCAAGCGGAAAGCACAGCGTAATGATAGTATGCGTTGTCACAATCAGACGGAGTTACAAGGGAAGGAAGGTGTGAGACTACGTTAACATTTTTAAAAACAAAGGAATTTACTCGCACGACACTAATTGCAGAAGGCAATTAGCATCTATTGGCTAATAATACAGTAAACTAGGTAAGCAAAATTATAATCTACTAATGAACAAAGCAAGGTTATGCAATGACGCGAGGGTCGGCTACAATTTTAAGAAATAAAACTATCCTACGGCGATTTTCCAGTACTTACCCGTTTATACACGGGTTACAAATCCACGTAGGTCACTAAAACTGTTATTAATAGTTCCAGGAATACGGAAACTATCATAAGGAACACTTCCGAGGAACAATTCGCTTCCTGTCACTTTTCGAAAAGATTCTAGACTGATCTTAGTAAAATATATGCGCGGGCGCAGCGCGGCAGTGTCGCCCTCTCGCTTCTAGCGGCTGCACGCGGAACTCATTCGTTGAAACACGAAGTAACACGATTGCAGTCGTACGTGCGCGATATTTCTGCTAATATTCGGTTAGGCGCCGAATTTTTATTAAATACATGCAACGTTCTTGTACAACGTTACAAGGTTTTCCGGAATCGACCTACACAAGCAATTTACGTGTGAAAAGATATTAAATATACATTGTACTCACTTTGGCGTGATTTGGTTTGTAAAATACCACTGCGGAATAATGTTAGGTCAGTTAATGCGATAACTACGCTGTAGATATTAATCTACAGCTGTTAGTTTCACAGTTTGCACAAAATAGCAATATATTTTTGTTAATTTTAGACCAATATCGCTCGATGTACAGGGAACAACAAGCCTAATAGGATCTTGGACTGTAGTAATAAAATGAACTGATTTTTCGTACATCGGTAGTTTATGGGGCTAGAATTCATTATATCATTCTTTTCTTTTCTTTTTAGAAATTAGAGTAATTTCTGCAGGAAAATGTAAAAAATTAAAAAAATTAAAATTTGTCGTTTACGTCTTGTGACGTCATTATTCACCTTCCGTACAGCGTGACGTTCATGTTAAAAATAAATAAAATATTTTTTCAAAATAATGAATTCTAGCCCCATAAACTACCGCTATACAAAAAATCACTTCATCTTATTACTACAGTCCAAGACTCTATTAAGCTATTGTTCCTTGTGTATCACCGACTTTCACAAAGAAACGCCTGCTTGTATCCAACGTGTTTGGGATCAGTCAAAAGATATACTAATGAGTTATGTAATGCGCTATAGAGGGCGACGGCTGCGGCTCGCGCGCGTCCGTGGAGCGCATGCTCGCATTCGGCCGTGAGCTGTACGCCATGAGTCAGAAGTTACGACAGGACCACTACCACAAATCCATGTTAGAAGTGAGTATTTGCCTGATATGCCGCTTTAGGGACCTAAAGCGGTGTTTGAGACACATTTCGGATGTTCAATCAAGTTTTGGCCTCAAAAACTACAAATTTGATTATTTATTTAGTGAATTAATTACGAGAGCCAAAACACGATTGGCACAATTTGGCTCATTGGCAAAAAAATCGCGAAGTTTCCCCAAAATACGCATTTTTTACAACGACCATTAGGAGAAAAACCTACATATTATGTTTTATATTTTAAAACTTTCACAGTATTGTCCCAATAAAATTGTTTCTCCCTGACACGTTTTTAATTTTAGAAAAATGGAATATTTCCCGATACATTTTCAATTTTGTAAACTCCTTTTTTTTGAACAACCGAATGTTTTCAATTTTGTTTACTTTTTCGAAAACTGGTATTCGTGTAACCTTCAGGCACGACGTGAAGGTTGCACGGATTACTTTTTTCCTTCTTTTGCGTATGTATCTTAGAAGATGCTGTTGTATTTTAGGATGCATTCAGCCTGCTCGCGTACAGCAACCCGTGGGACAGCCCGGTGGGCTGGCAGCTCGAGCCGGTCCGGCGGGAGGCGGTCTGCGAAGCGCTCAACTCCGCCATACTCGGTAAGTCGGCGCTGAACTTTACTTTGTTACCGGATCAGCGCTCTGAATTAGGTAGTTCATTGTTAGTTTTACGAGTATCTCGACAAAATGGGGGGAGGGGTGGGGTGAAGGCAGCAGACGTTCACTTCACCATCTCGTATCCGATCTTGGGAAGGTGGCAGTCTGCTGTGGCACAAGCTGCTATACCTCAGAGAGAAGAGGCTGTTTCCCCTTGGACGAGCCCAATGCGTAAGAGATCTTGTAGCCTCCCAATATGCGCTGGGTGGCCACCGAAGGGGGTTTAGTAGGTAGACATCCTGCATAACCCGATCTGTTCCTCGGCTTCGACTCGGGTAGATCGGCTGTTGTACAAGCTAGTATTGTTGTACGCAGAATGGCAGGACATGCAGTGGGTGTCGCCCGTGGAGGCGTGCGTGTCGCACTCGCGCGAGCTGCTGCGGCGCATGGCGCGCGCGTCGCTCGGCGCCTGCGCCTTCGCCGACCTGCCCGCGCTGCTGCGGCGCTGACCCCGCGCGCCCCGCGCCCCCCGCGCCCCGCTGCTGCCGCTGCTGCTGTCCGACGACGACTCCGCCGCCTCCACGCCCGAGAAGCGCATGCGCGCCAGACGTACCTCTACATGATGTACCTCTCGCGTAACTCTACCATCGCATCGGTTCTTACTGACAGTTCTCGGGACATACCAAAACGGACAAAACAACTTTTCTTATCTATCGAAAAATTTCTTTAAACATATTTAATACAATGGGCAATATCGCTCCTCTGGTAACATTGTAACTCTACCACCAGTTAAACAGAAATGTTTGGCAGTTCTTGAATCGTACCAAAACTGACAAAACAACTTTTCTTATCTATAGATGTGAAACATCTTGAACGCAACGAGCAACATTGCTCCGCTGGGAACCATGTATGTAACTCTCCTTGGATGACTTGACCTCTGACTTTCCTCATATCTTGAACAGCATATGCGTGCGTCCGTCGCAGAACATTTGACATTACAAAAATATAAGCTACTTGTTTAAAAAAATCCGGATTTGATGTAACACCTCTTTATAAAAATGCTTGCGATTTCGTCTGCCTGGATTTAAGTTTCTAGAGTCCCGTGGGAACTCTTGATTTTCCCGGATAAAGTAGCCTGTCACTCTCCAGGTCTTTAATTATTCATGCAAAAAATCACGTCGATCGGTTATTCCGTTGTGACGCAATTGAAGGACAAACCAACAAACACATTGGGTTACTACCCAAAAATAAATGCGACAATCATGTCATAATTACTTCTTTCCAAAAAACTTGCGAACCAACTCTTCTTTCAATAATGGTTTTTGAATGGATCTTTCAATATCGGTTTTTAGTTCAAAAACGATTCGAGTCCGCCAGATTTGTCCCTACACTAGATTCATGACTTCAGACTCCTGCGTCATACTAAGGCTGAAGCGCAGTTTGACTTTTCTTAGACTTAAGACGTTGTTAAAACGAGACAGCGTTATATAGACGGAATAAATCTGTCCCGTTTTAATAGTGTCTTAAGTCTGAGCAAAGTCAAAGTGCGTTTTACAGATTTCATCCTTAGTATGAGATTACACATATCACCAACGTCGATGAAATTCGAGCATCGAAACACAATGAAGTCAGAATGAAATGTACCTAAAAGCTTTGACTATAGTAAAAAATTCAGTATCAACGATTTTACCATCGCAAGGTTTCTGCTTGAAGCTAGCTGTATATTTATGGCGAATTTGAGCTTAAAAACCAAGGTACTTAAGTTCCGTTTTACATTGCTGAAATATTGTTTCGACGTTCGTATGCAATGAACTTGGTGATATGTAAAATCTAATAGGTACTCTAACAGGCTACGAGATTGTATCCAATGATGAAAATACTGCTTCTAACCGCTTGTTTGAGCGAGAGAGTGCTATACGTTTGTTAACGGGCGAAAGAGACAACCATACGATAAAGCCAGCTATAAATTCAATACTGAATTTATACTTGACAAAATATAAAGGGACACAGAATGACGGGGAGATGCGGAGGATATGTAATATATACCAACTTGTAATAATGAATTTAAATAAATATAGATCTTATGCCAATGTATATAGAAATCAATTTTGTTTGAATACTGTGTATCAATGTTACGCACAGACGATGCCTTAGTGACCGACTTTGTTGCGCGAGTGTGCTTCGAATTACAATGTCCTAAGGGCCCGAGCAGACTGCAGACTCTGAACTTCCAAGACATTTTTAACGCAGTGTTCATTGGGGGCTAGGGTGCAAACATATAAATAGTAATGTTCCAGGTTTGATTGGTCAATTTCGGAAAATATTTCTGACATAAATCTGTCTTGTTTTAATGTAAAGTAAAATCTGTACAAAGTCAACGCTCTTTTTAGAGTTCCATATCCAAAAGGTAAAAACGGAGGCCTATTAATGTCCCTCTGCTGTCTGTCTGTCTACGTGATACGGGCTCTAGCTCGTAGATGAAATGAGTTACAAAACCTGAAATTTTGGCTTTTTTAATTTATAGATTAACCGAATATTTTATTAGTAATTAATATTTTAATTACATTTAACATGTGGGGTATTGTCTAAATCTCATTAAGTATAAATATGTATATATATTGTTTATTCTTTTTATTTTAAATAAAAATGGAGAGCCCCAGTTTTAAACCATTTTTGTGTTGGGGTCCATTAAAAAAAAAATTGAACTAGTTATGAATATGAAATTTTGTTATATTGTGTTGTGTTACTGTATTTAAACAAAAAATACTAAAACAACGATTCATAAAGTATGTAGTTTATAAGCTGTGACCAAAATTTGGCTGGTTTTTAATTTATATAAAATTTAGTATTCTAGTGAACGCAACGTGCGTTTAACTTTGAATAGACGCAAAGTGCGACTTTAAAATTTGCCATTTTTGAAAAAGGTCATAATCTGATGATCAAATGTCTGCAGTCTGCGAAGGCCCTTATACTTCAAGGTTCGATCTTGATCGCTTAGCACAGTACTGCTTCTGCTGTGTGTTGCATACTTAATAATGTACATGTATCTAAAAGAGAGAAACTTAAATAAATTATAACGCGTACAAAGTAACAATGTACTCGCCATATTTTTTCTATCTGTCAACTATCATTTGAAAAGTCCGCTGGTCCGAAAAAGTTGCATCAATCATTATTACAATCTCAATCGCTGTAATTGGTTGAATTTATGGAATTCTTGTTGCAACAATGCATTCTAGCCAATAGTGAACGACTGTGGACCAATCAGAGGTTCTATCTACTAGGTCAATCTACTGTAATCGAGCACTGGCTAACATTCTATTTCTATTTGCTAAAGTTTATTGTTGCAGCAAAAAAACTATAAATTCAGCCAATCACAGCGATTGAGTTTATAATAATAATTGATGCAGCATTTTTCGGAATCGATCAGCGGACTTTTCAAATGAAATGAAAATATGGCAAGTCTATTGTTCCTTCGTACGCGTTATATCCTAGTTTTTGGTATTAGTGCGCGGGTACAATTTCAAAACATTAAGGTCTAAATACAATAAAATTTTTGGGTAACAACTTGGTAAACTCTTAGCGGGTTATATAAAAAAGTTTGTATGTAATTTTGTTTGTAATATGTATCGAGTCAGTTGGAGGCTTTGTTGTACTCGACTGTAAGGTGCATATTTGCGTGCACTATTTTACACGTAAGTTTTAGGATTAGATAATGTATGCTTTCTGCACGTGCACGCGAATACGCACCTTATAGAAATATGACAAAGTGGAAATCTTAATTTTTTAAAATAAGTTTTTAGTTCATAAGTTTTTTACCGGCGTTTGAAAAAAAAATGGCGCATATATGACACATTTGTTCGCGTTGCAAAATGAAAGTGATTGTAACTTTTGAATACATAAAATAATATAAATAATAATAATAAAATATAAATATGTATTAATATTATCATATTTCAAATAGTGCTCGTGCTGACAAAACGAAAACGGACGTTGTGATGAACTGATTTAAATTGAAAAAAAAAGAAAACTTCGAATGTAGTAATTATATAATGTGATGTGGTTTCACAGACTATGCGTTGTGTATATTTCAGCGTATATTATAGCTTATATTGAGCCTACACGTTTAGACACTTCTAAATATCTAGACGAAATTATTCAAGAAATTTTGCCCAAGTCTTTTTTGCTAATGTTTTAAAATACGCTTTGAATCAAAGAAATCCCCAGTTCATAGATTCAAAATTAATCAAATTGTGGAAAAGTAGGTTTATTAGTTATATATTTGGAAGTTTCAAAGCGAATAGACTTTAGAAATATTACATAATATAATATAACTAATGTAAACGGCATCGCGGGGCACTTGTGTCGTAAAGGAATCTTACGGTACTAGTTGTAGATGTGTAAAATGGCATATTACTGCACACTTGCTTATGTTACGCCTCGAAGGTCCCGAATTGTTTGAATGTCGTTGGTGAAATTTGATGTTTTACAAAGCTTTTATCAAATTACAGTTTTGTTGCAAGAAATATTTTAGTTACTACTTGTACTATCACTTTTTCAAAGATTTTTCAATGACAAAATATGTTATAGCGTTTAAACTATCCATTATACATATAAAAGCCTGAACGGGTTCGAAACTAGTCGGACATACTCCGACAAACACGTCAATTCAGATGACAGACGTCTATATAAGCTGACTGACCGACTGACTGACTGACTGATCTATCAACGCACAGCTCAAACTACTGAACAGCCCCCCAATTGTGTAAGAATAACCATGTCATGGCTATCGCAATCGTCAAGAATTCTGCCCTTTGATTGACTGTGAAAAAATGTAAACAGCGAATCAACCAAACAAATGGCAGAATTTCTTGACGATTGCGATAGCCATGAAATGGTTATTCTTACACAATTGGGGGGCAGATCGGGCTGAAATTTGGCATGCAGATAGCTATTATGACGTAGACATCCGCTAAGAATCGTTTTTTAAAAATTCTACCCCTAAGGTGTTAAATAGGGATTTGAAATTTGTGTAGTCCACGCGGACGACGTTGCGGGAATAAGCGGGAATGTATTTGAAACTTACGTTCCGGTGTCCAAAAATTTCTCTGTAAATGAATGCTATGAAAACCCTCGCCTCGGTGACACAAGCTTTGCAAAATACCAAATTTTCGTGTCGTGTATAACCTGTCGATTTATAAGACTTATATTAAACACTGAAGTGCCCCCCCCTAACATACATAGAGTAAAGAGTTATTATCGTGAGCCGATGATCGTTTTGTAGAGACACTAAGATACAAACAAAAAAAATAGAAAACGTGACTGCTTTTAGTCTACGGACTTTTAAGGCGGAAACATATTTTTAACACGTGACAAGTGTTGAGTCAAAGCAAAGTATTTTGTATTCTATACTAAGGCCATTACGAACGTGCGAACTGGGTAATTAATCATTTTTATCAGATCTCTTACTCGCACTTACAGGCCGTATGGAACTGGAAACTGATACTCTAGTGTTATGTATGTGTAACACCAAAAAAAAAAGGATTTGTCGATAGTCGATAACAGATTATAAAAAGCGCCCACACTTTTTACTTAAAAAAGCTGTGGTAGCCTAGTGGTTAGGACGTCCGCCTAATCGGAGTTTGGGGTTCGATCCTGGGCACGCACCTCTAACTTTTCGGAGTTACGTGCGTTTTAAGTAATTAGGTACATATCACTTGCTTTAACGGTGAAGTAAAACATGTGAGGAATCCTGCATGCCTGACAGTTCTCCATAATGTTCTCTAAGGTGTGTGAAGCATGAAAATCCGCACTAAGCCAGCGTGGTGGAATATTGCCAAACACTTCTCATACTGAGAGGAGACCCCGTGCTCTGTAATTGGCCGGCTATGGGTTAATCATGATGATGATGATGATACCTACTTTTTACTCGCGTCTACTACCTGCGTCCGAACGGCATCTCTTTATCGATAACGACTTCTGCGGCATTCTCACAACCTCTATGATTGTAATGATTTATGACCCTGTGCGCACGTTCGTAATGGCCTTAGTATATGCAATCACCCACTATGCAATCGAAGCTTGTAGAGTTAAAAGTATGGATCCACCGTTAGTCTATGTTGTTTTATGAACGCCCGCCATTTTGTGACGTACATGTAATGTACTATGTAGGCTAAGTTGTTAAAGGGCCTTTACCAAACTAGTGCGCTAAATTAAACTTTTTAAATATTAAATTTTAGTTTACACTATAAAAATAACTGATGTGAGAAATGTCTAGTGTACTAGTATGTAAAGGTGAGAGGTCGCCTTTGGGATGTAGACTAGAAGCAGTGGTATGACCGAGGCTTATTCAATGCACAGACAGACTTTCAATAAAAAGTATTACAGTAGTCACGGAAGCTGAAAGAAAAACTGCGTGCTCGCTTCGCTTACATGAATTCACTGTGTGATATATTATAGTCGTTTACTATGCATTTCAAATTGGAAGACCATCGCCATATTTGAAATGTAATATAAGACATAATTAAATTTGAAATTTCTTATTGGTTCTGTTTATTTTTTACGTAATTCTTATAGATCTTTCTAGTTTTCATTAAAAATCATAGTAAACTATAAACCATATTATTTTCGTTGCAAGTGGTAAAGTTTGATAGGTAGGTGCAAATGTTATGAAATAATCTAACCATGCTCTTGTCATTTGAAACGCATAGTACTGCAGTTTCATGTTTCGTGACTTCCAATATATTAGGTATATTGTTTTTATAGGTAGGATAGCGCAATAAATGTGTATTTTATTGTTATATATGTAAAATATTATGTTATATAATAGCTTTTCTTTGCGCATTTAGCGCATGGTGTACATATTATATATATTTTATTTAAATAGTTTTATTATTAATATTTGTATGGTAAGTTTTTGTTGAAAAATTGAATGTCTGACAAATCTTTTTTTTCAAAGAAGGGATCAAAAACTGGTCTTAGAAATTGTAAATGAGATCTGCTAATAATTCGATCAAATTAAATTGTATATTTTACTTTATATCGACCACGGTCATGAATTATATCAAATTTTGTATTTTGTATATTCTTTGACAATATTGATTAAAGGAATTCTCGGTATATTTTGTAAAGCATTTTCTGTAAGAAGTATAATATCTTAGCCTCTGCATTATAATTTCTTATGATTATAGGGCAGATGCCTGATTTTGATAATGTTCTTATTCTATACTACATACAAATATAAAAAGAAAAGCTGACTGACTGATCTATCAACGCACAGCTCAAACTACTGGATGGACCGGGCTGAAATTTGGCATGCTGATAGCTATCATGACGTAGGCATCCGCTGAGAAAGGATTTTTGAAAATTCAACCCCTAAGGGGGTGAAATAGGGGTTTGAAGTTTGTGTAGTCCACAGACACATTTGTTTCTAGAACGTGTCTACTCCACTTGAATTTGATTGGTTAATTTCAAATAAAAACTAAACTACGTTTGTATGGCAAGCGTTGGAGACTGGGGAGCGCGCTGGGTTGCTTCTCTTCAACAGAAAATTATGCACAAGATATTAGGTACTTAATCTTTTGTCAAGTGCGAGTCGAACGCTCACACGAGTTCGGTTCCGTGCGAACGTAAAAGAAATAACTCTTTTTAATTTTTAATGGTGGTCATTTTAATTTTTTATTATTATTTGTTGTTACAGTAGCAATAAAAATACATAATTTCAACTCTCTATAGCTATTACGGTTTCCGAGATACAGCCCGCTGACAAACAGACGGACGGAAGACAGCGCAGGCTTAGTACTAGGGTCACGTTGGCAACCTTCGGGTACGGAACTCTTAAAATCGAGTCATCTAGCATCTACCCTCTATGTATGATACTCTGTATTTTTTGTACATAATATGAAAGTAATGGTAAAATTGTACGCAAGTCGGTCTGTGCATTGAAGAGCCGGTCGCCCGCCGGCGCCTCTCGTTCTGTAAACATGATTCTACAATATTGTTCTATTGTATTGATTTCTTTTTTTAATAATATATTGTGTTTAAACGGCTATGTTGACTTTCATTCTTGAGTCCCAATTTGCAAAAGGAATCCAATAAGTACGTATATAGTAAGTATAGTTTTAAAAAGCTGTGATAGCCTAGTGGTTAGGACGTCCGCCTTCTAATCGGAGGTCGGGGGTTCGATCCCGGGCACGCACCTCTAACTTTTCGGGAGCTATGTGCGTTTTAATTAATTAAATATCACTTGCTTTAACGGTGAAGGAAAACATCGTGAGGAAACCTGCATTCCTGAGAGTTCTCCATAATGTTCTCAAAGGTGTATGAAATCTACCAATCCGCACATGGCCAGCGTGGTAGACTAAGGCCAAAACCCTTCTATACAATTAACTAAAAGCTTAATTTGCTGTAACCCGCTGAAACAAGTACAAATGCAACTTGCAGCATGCGAAATGCACCGCCCGCCCTTCCACTGCTAACCATGCAGGAAAAGCAGCCACTCGGCAAGCAATACGCACCACACAAATTCCAAGACACACTCGACGCACGTTTCGCCGCGACACCGGAGCATCCTCAGGAGACGTAGACCTTACAATGCATAATTGCAAAGTTTGCAATAATGTGCATTGTAGTTAGTAAATAACAATATATGAGTAAGTAGGTGAACTAGAGTGACCGACAGCTCAGCGGGCTGAAGCTGCAGTAGCAATGAGCATGGCACGTAGTTCGAAACACCAATAGACATCGTGGTTCCAAGGTGCTAGAATGGCGACCTCTCACCGGAAAGAGCAGCGTTGGAAGACTCGCATACACTAAAGTAATATAACGAAGACCCCTCCCACTAAGTGAACAGACGAAGCTGACGGAGATCAAAACGAGACGCAGATTCAAGCGGCGCAAGGCTGGCGCGTGGATTGTGTCCCTACAAGAGACCAGCTGGCTATCGTAAAACTGTGCGATGAGTAGGTATGTCCAGCTTCAGACGTCTAAACATAGATTGGTGATGATGATGATAAATACAGAGTGTAACCAGAACGATGACAAAAACGAAGTCAGGTGATAGTATCTACTGATGATTACTGATATGATACCAAACAAAAACGCGAAAAAAAAACAAATCCTATAATTTTGTAAAAAATTACGATATATTGCAAATAAAACATCTGACTGACGCTAGAGGTCAAAGAATGTTGCGTAAGTAGGCCACTCGGAGTTTTGCGCGCTGTACATTGCGGGGTTGAAAAATCCGAAATCACTAAAACTACAAAATGAGGCAAATGGTTATTGGTATTGGATTGTGTTTAGGTAGTATATAACAATAACGTTTCACTGGCGTTCTGGTTACAACTTTTAATGCTTGTATGTTACAATAAACTTACTTAAATTGGATTTACTGAAATATTTGTATAAACAACGTTTAAAAATAGGTAGGTAACATCAGCGGCCGCACTCAGAGAAGCTTAATCGTTACTTAAGGCATGAATTAGTATGGATAAGTAATACTAACGATTAAGCGACTCTGAGTACAGCTGTATATGTCTATTGTAAAAGTAGCCCCTCGGGGAGTGTGGATAAGTATTGAAGTCCCCAGAACAATATTATAGTTTGTTCAAGCACAAAGAGCGATTCAAATTCAAAAGGTAAATCTTTAGAAACTGCTAGGAAACTAAGAATTTACTTTTCATTAAAAGTTAAATGCATATAATTACAAAAGTGCGCGACGCTTTGAAGGAGAAATTTAGTTAGATATTAATTAAATCGGTCCTCGTCCCTCGTTAAAATGTAAATGTACAGTGCTTAGTTGCAAATACTTTGACCTTTGTTGAAGTGAAACTATGTAGGTACCTATACTGACTTCAAATTTTTGTTTATCTTATTCAAATCTACTCATTTTAAGACACATTTATATACACGCTTGTGCCTTATGCTCGCGACCAAGTCCGCGGGGACTACATAAATTCCAATCCCCTGTTTTACCCCCTTAGGAGTTGAATTTCCAGAAATCCTTTCTTAGCGGATGCCCAGTACGTTATAATATGCATGCCAAATTTCAGCCCGATCCGTCCAGTAGTTTGAGCTGTGCGTTGATAGATCAGTCAGTCAGTGAGTCAGATCTATAGATCTCACCGTTAGTCACTATCATCTCCTCTTACCTATATCCTATTACCTCATCCTTACTTTACCTTACCTTATCTCCTCTTACTTATCACCTCCCATACATCGATAGGTACCTACCTAATAGATATAATATATTAGGTACAATCCATATCCATAATGTGAAAGTGTGTCTGTCTGCTAGCTTTTCACGGCTCAACAGTTTAACAGATTTTGATGAAATTTAGTACAGAGTTAGCTTACATCCCGGGGAAGGACATAGACTACTTTTTATTCCGGAAAATAACGGAGTTCCCACGGAATTTTTAAAAACCTAAATCCACACGGACGAAGTCGCGGACATCATCTAATGAGACATATTTTTATAAATAAGTAGGTATGTACTTAGATACTTAGCTATTATCTACACAGTGATCTAAGATGATTGCTATACCATTCTGTACTGTGTAAAGTCTGTTCACTAACTTAGTGTCGCTACTCGCTACACCCGCAGGCGCATTTATTATTTTGCTTTTATTATAATATTATTTTTCACTGTGTTTGTTAAATAAATGTTTTCTATTCTAAGAATAAAATAGAATACCTGCTATATTATTCTTATATCTATTGTAATAAATAAAAATAAATAATAAACACTAGTTGGGTAGCGACACTATGTTAGTGAACAGACTACCCATTGATCAGTTTCCCAGAAGGCTAAACATTTGCGCAACTTAGCGCAACTGCGTGATTACTTTCGCAGTTAGTAGGGTGTTTGCGCAATGTGTGCCTCTCAATGTTCGGGGAGCTACGTTACCACACAAGGCTGTGACGTTACCGTACAACTGTCGCGTATTTGTTCCGATCAAGTGAACTCGCCATTTATTAGCTAGATTCTAGCTCAGCTTCTAGCTGCTAGAACCACAGTGTGTGTTGTGCTTGGAGCTAGGACTGTGTACCTTTTGTGGCTTAGGTATGGTGACTTTGGTGATCGTTTACTGAGCTAATATTCTTTGTGACTTTGTGTATTGCGTTGCCGGGTCAACTGATTTGCTTCACAATCTATTATATTTTATGGATCCCTATGTACATACTCACAGGTATTAAAACGATTTGGTGGGAATTCTGAGAAACTGACTTACAAAAAGGAGGTTGGGAAGTACCTACCTAGTTCACGAAAAAGAGTTCTGACCTTGTACTTGTGCAGTGTGTGATATATCAATTAATTTGGTGGTACGAAGTGAAGCGCGCTGGCGGTAGTGTCTACGTAACCGCACGATTGGTTCGTCAGTCAACCTTTCATTTTTTGATAATTCCCACGTTTTCCCATGCAAAAACTACTTTTTGCAGTTGACCTCTTTTTTGAGAACTAGGACCGTTGTGCTGTGCCAACCTAGCCATGGTAGTTAACAGTTAAGAGTAAGACACTAAATGTCAAAAAATGTGAAATCATCATCATAAGTATGAAGACTGTGACCGTCATACTGTTGGTGTCGGTATGTGAAGCGTGGTGTACGTTGACGCCAGTGGTGGAGACGGGCCAAGGCAAGTTACGGGGCCTGCGTAGCGCGTATGGGCACTATCGGTTCTTTGGCATACCGTACGCAACCAGCGAAAGATTTCAGGTAAACCTTATTCATACGTAGGTAGAGAGTGGTTTAAACCTTAGCCCTTCTATTCGGAGGGTCCAGGTATCGATTCCCGGCACGTAACTTTAACTTGTCGAAGTGTGTACGTTTTTAGCAATTAATATAACACTGGCTCTAACAGTTTTGGCGTGAAGTTTACACAGACAGGCAGAAAGACGAAAAATCCAAAATTTATCGATCGTTGGTCGTCTGTATCTAAGTGGGCATGCAGCTTCATAAAAATGACGTAGACAACCGCTAAAAAAGGATTTTTGAAAATTTAACCCCTAAGGGGTTGAAATTCGTGTAGTCCACGCGGATGAAGTCGCGAGCGCAAGCTAGTGGATAGATAATAATATTTCCTTCGATTAAAATTATATCATCTAGTTTTTAAGAAATTAGAGTGATGTAAATTACCGATTTTCCATCGTTGGTTAACTTAGGTACTAATTACCGCAAAATTATTTCATTACAGCCTCCAAGGGAGCCACCAAAATGGAAAGGGACCTTCAACGCGATAAACCCATTCGTAAGATGTCCTCAAAAAATGTCATTCTTCATAACCGGAACCGAAGACTGCCTCTACCTCGACGTATATACCCCCGAGACAGCAACACCTCGGGACAAGCTTCCTGTCATGGTGTTCTTCCATGGTGGTGCTTATTATAAAGGGAGTAAAGAACTCTACGATCCACAATTTCTAGTCAGCAAAGGTGTAATTGTTGTGATAACTAACTATAGACTTGGAGTGCTGGGGTTTTTGTGCCTAAATGGCATCTCAAATCTTGGTTTAAGAGATCAAGTAGCAGCTTTGATATGGGTTCAAAGAAATATAAAAGCCTTTGGTGGAGACCCTGATAATGTGACTTTATGTGGACAAAGCGCTGGAGCTAGTTCAGCGTCACTACATTTACTGACTGAATTAAGCACAGGATTATTCCATAAAGCCATTTTAATGAGCGGAACAGCGTTGTCTACTTGGGCTTTTAATTTGGAGCCTTTAACAGCAGCTTTCGAAGATGCTGGGAAGTTTTCCATACCTTTGACAGAAGAAGATGTGTTCAATACTTTTGCTCGGGCTGATTTACAGACTCTTATAGATGCAACTCATGATACCTCAGTGAATCCAAGGTTTTTCAAGTATTCGCCGTGCGTTGACGCAAATTTTACTCAGCCATTTTTTAGAGACACTCCTTTTGATATTATAAAGTCTGGGAAATTTAATAGAGTACCACTAATGGTTGGTTTTACTGACAAAGAAGGAGGTTTCTTCTATAGGCTATTAAGTGAGGAAACTGTTAAGGATTTGAGCGACCATTTTAATGACAGACTGCCTTGTGTATTTTCGTGGTGTTCAGAAGAAGAGAAAAGGAAAATTGGTCGGATGATGAGGTCACATTATTTTGGAGAAGGTTACTTAGATTATCGGGCATCTGTAAAGGGCTTGATAAATTACTATTCCGATTGGATTGCATACGGATCAATAAATGCTTTTTCAAAAGTCATGACACAATTTTCAGACCAGCCTATTTTCAATTATCAATTTGCGTACGAAGGCGGTAGAAATTTTGGAAAATTCATCGCTGGGACGAATTTTAATGGGACTACGCATGCTGGGGAAATATTCTACATTTTTAAACCTATGGGAATATCGTTACCTCTATCAAAGCAAGACGAACGCACGATTGATAAATTTACAACGTTAATACGAAATTTTATGAATTTTGGGTAAGTACTTATGTAGAGATTTTTTCTAAACATTACTTCCTCTTGCTCTCTTACTCTACATTCTTATTTTTAGTTCTCGAATATCTTTAATTCCACCATGTGTTTGGTGTTGCATCTTCTAAAAATACTAAACACGTAGAATGGGTAGGTATTTGATAAAATATCAAGCAAATGCTATTTACCCTTTGGAACAGCTCTAACTTTATTACCAAATCTAATGAGTACGGGAGAGGCTCATCACTCATGGCCAGCGGTGGGGCGTGGGCACAAATAAACGCATGGGCAATTTTCGGAGCTATGAGCGTTTTAAGAAATTACCTAAATATGAGAGTGCTCCGTAACGTGTGAAGTCTGCCAATCCGCACTTAACCAGTTAATCCCTTCTTAATCCCAAAACCTAGTAAATTCCCGACCAATTGAAAATGCATGCAAAATGCAAAATGATGATGAGGCATGTAAAATGATAGAATCTTTAAAACAATTCTAAACAGTGGTTATTGAATTTGAAAAATCTTAATAAATATTCAAAAATCCTTTTCTCAATTTCAGGAACCCAACACCAAAGAAAAGCAAACTACTCCCAGTGCGATGGCCACCAGCTACCACCAACACGTCTAATATCTTCGTCCTGAACAAGAAGATGAAAGTGATCAAACGACCTCGCAAAGACCAGAGGGGTGACTTCTTCTTGAAGATGCTGTGTACCTACGGGAAGAGTGGATATGTGCCGTGTGAGAGTCAAGAAATGTGTAAGCCTAGATAAGGGCAATTTGGTAGTAAAAACTTTAGTTTACCTTTTTCATAAGTTTTTTTTTTATTCAGATACAAGTTAGCCCTTGACTCAGAGGCAGATTATCCCTAAAGCAAACTAGGCACGTGCCTAGTTAGAAAAAGAAAAGAGTTCTCACGAGATTTTTAAAACCTAAATCCACACGGACGAAGTCGCGGGCATCACCTAGTAGGCTATAAATTACAATGTACCGCGTACAAAGTCGCGGGCTAAAATCAGTTATATGTTGGTATTTGCCGCTCCAAATCCCCAAGATTTACTCAAACTACGCGGTCTTGAAATGAGATATAAACAAAATAAACTATGGATCTGTAACTAAATAAACTACGGATCACCCGTCGCCGGCGGCACGCAAACAATTCCCGACTTTTAATATAAATATGCAGATCAAATATTAAAAGGAGCTCACGAGATGACTCCGATGCAGAGTAATGAAGACGATGGATTTGAACATTTCTTAGCAAGTATCGACCTAGGTGCTGGAATGGCAACCTCGCACCAGAAGGCGCAGCGTTGGAAGACCCCCGCAAAGTGGACGGACGACATCAGACGAGTCGCAGGGAGATTTAGCAAAAAAAATATTAAAAAAACCGTACCTACCTACATTTAAAAAAAAGTTGAAAAAAACGGGCCGAATTGAGAACCACCTCCGTTTTGGAAGTCGGTTAAAAATATCGCGAGGAAACCGGCATGCCTGAGAGTTCACCACAATGTTCTAGACTGTGTGTGAAATCTGCTAAAACGCACTTGGCGCGTGGCAAGTGTGACTATGACCTAAACCCTTCTCACTTTGAGAAGAGACGTCGTGCTAAGTTCTGTGCTGGCGACGGGTCGATAATATGATGATGATGATAGTGGCGCTTTAATCTAAATGTATAAGAGGAAAAGGTGACTGACTGACTGATTTAAACTACTGGACGGATCGGGCTGAAATTTGGCATGCAGATAGCTATAATAACGTAGGCATCCGCTAAGAAAGGATTTTTGAAAATTCAACCCCTAAGGGGGTGAAATAGGGGTTTGAAATTTGTGTAGTCTACAAGTTGCGAGCATATAAGCTAGAACTATATAGATGTAGCGTTTGAACTTGGCATAGAGGAAGGGTTCACCTTCCTCTATGCTCAGTTTTTACATTTCTCAGTTTATTCTTTATTTCACTAGCTGATCTGTGTCGCAGTTAACAATCCACTATACCTACAGAATATTTGATATGGTCCCGGGATGCCCGGAGCGGCGCGGCGTCTGTACCGGGATAAATATTCAATGTTTTGATTCAATTGGCCAGCGCGCCGCGCGGAAGATATTCGCTGTTCAAATACTGATATAAACTCATATTTCGTGTTGACTCAGCAAAAATGCATAAATCTTTTGGGCTGTGATTTTAAGATGACTCTTTTGCTTATGGTACTTCGACGAGATATGCTATGAGCTCTAGTTAGTTAAGTAGGTATGTATATTACGAAATGGTGCAGATAAAAAAGGAATACTCAGCTGGGTTTGTTGTAATCTTGGAATCAAACCTTGAGGAGCAGCTACCACAACCACACGAGTCGAAAAGGTATCGAAAGCAGCTTGAAATAATTCGTGTAATATACACACTGTCAGTGCGTCGCCGTTCTTGTTTAGAATCTTATACGAACTTGGCGGACACACTCCCGTGTATGTTATCCCGTGCATGTGGATTGTGGATCTATGTACGCGGCCAATAGTAATGTACGTCGGCCTTTAGAATCATATTTCGGCTTTGTAGAGCGTTGTTTCTGTCACTCATACCTATATGACGTTTTGTCGGTCTCAACGACAGGGACAGCGCTCTACAGATCTGCCATCTCCTTCTAAAGGTCGATGTACTTACATTACTCTCGGCCGCGTACTGTAGGTAGATGTTTATTATGAAAATATTGATAGAGCAGTTTATGATGCATATAAATCGCCTGCATTGATTCGTGCCGCTCATCGATGTGTGCCGCTACATAAATAAAGGCTTTGCGAATATCTCGCGAATTAATGCGCACTACGGTATCAGCGGTGGACACGCGCGCCACGCGTCAATCGTAATGATCATAATCCTTATACTGACGTCATATGTTGCTATAAACAAAGAATTCATTATATTATTTTCATAATAAAAGACAGGTCAAGTGTGAGTCGAACTCGCACACGAAGCGGTCCGTACCATCGCACAATAAATAACACTTTAATTTTTTTTTGTAATGTTAACTTCAAATTCACGGTTTTCGGATTTTTATTTTTACATGTGCTATAAGACATTCCTACTTGCCGAATTTCATGATTCTAGGTCAACGGGAAGTCCCTACCTGTTTTGATATGTATTTTCAATTTTCAATGTTAGATAACTATACCATAAGTGGGGTATCATAATAATCATACCGATAAGGGGGGGTTTTAGTAAAAACTGCTATATCCCTTTCAAGATTTTTTTATATCACTTACCACCAGGTGAGATCGCAGTCAAGGGCTAACTTGTCACTTGACATATCGTTATGTCGCACATATACTGTCCTACATGAAATAAATAAATTCATTTCATTTCATATTTTCGATTCACAACAAAATCATTAACAAACCTCGTCATAAATTACCGATAAACACCGCCCTGAGAGTTGGGACCTCGCAGCCTCAAAATAATCTCAATCTCCCTCACAATTTGACTCTATTGAATCGGGGCCCTAATCATTCTTCTTCAGTTATCATAATTATTCAATGACTCGTTATTTAGGGGCAAAAAGAAAATCTTCAACTCAAAGGGGAGACGACACAGTCATGAAATTCCTTAGCGCCAAACTACATGACCACATGTCATAAATTATAATACAATGGTGAGTCGAAGTGGAGGTCAAAGCGTTCATATAAAAAGATTAATTTTTCTCGCGATTTCGTCTACGTGAATTTAAATTTGTAAAGATCCTGTTGGAATTCCTAAAAATTCTTTCGTAGCGAGGATTGATGTTACAGAGAAAAATATGAGTACATATGCAAAATCTCAATCTGGATCCAATGGTTTAAGGCTTAAACCATTTATACTATTAAGCTATACGTTTATACATCACTCAGTTAGTTTTTTAAATATGTATGTATGGCATGTTTGCTGGTTAAGAAACTTCGACCCAAGATTGGTGACTTTGGAGGTCAAAATGGAACATTCCTCGTCTCTCAAGGAGCACATTGATCTGTTGTTCCTTGATATTGTTACTAACTTTAGATAATAATTTTAAAACCTAAGGAATCACTCTTACAGCTGATATTAATAATCAAATCGTCGTGAAGTTACTTAGTAACATTATTATTTGGCAAAAATCAACGTTGCTGAGTAAAGCAGATTACTGATACATTAATAATGAATATCAGCCGTTAGTCCTGTCGTAAGCAAAAGTACCGGACAAAAGCCTTCACTCTTACTGGTCAGAGAATAAATAATGCATCTAGTCTATGTGTAAGGTATCCTCGTAAGCGTGATGCTATTTGACGGCGCCGTTCGTAGGTCTGGTACACAATCAAATTATAATTTATATATTTTACTCTGTAATTGTAATTTATGAGAAAATTTTGATGAAAAATTGTAACGACGATCTCTAGGGCTCTTACTGAACAGACTCCAAAATATATTGTGTAGGTATTTATTTACAAGCTCTTTTGTATGATCAGCAACATTCAGACCAGAGGAGAACATTTTTTTGTTAAACCTCTACATCTTTCTTTTGATTTCAGAGGCTACCTAGTTTATCAAAAGATTAAACCTTTACATCTTTCTTTTGATTTCAGAGGCTACCTAGTTTACACAAAAAGAGACAACTTGCGTACAAAATATAAATACAACATAATTATACCCCAAAATAACTGCTACACTTTCTCAAAAAGCGCATTTGCATTTGGTGTTAAAATTTTTAATCATTTACCACTCAATATTAAAAAAACAGAAGGCAATATGTTTAAAAATAAATTAAGAAATTGGTTAATTAGTAAGGCCTTTTATAATATTAATGAGTATTTTTATGAAAATTATTGATGTAAGTGTAGTATGTAAGTACCTAGGATGTGTTTTTTAGTTTAGTAAACAAAATAGTTAAAAATTGTAATATTTAAAAATATTGTATGTAACCAGTATTGCACGCCACAAAGTGGCAAACTGTTAGAACTTTATAACAAGTATAACACAATATAAATTAATGCAATAAAATTTATTCTATTCTATTCTATTCTATTCTATCATACTCATCATATTTACTTATCATAACAATTAAAAAAAAAACAGATACAAGTTAGCCCTTGACTGCAATCTCACCTGGTGGTAAGTGATGATGCAGTCTAAGATGGAAGCGGGCTAACTTGGAAGGGGTATGGCAGTTTTGTTTCTACACGGGGCATGGGTTTATTACATTGTACCGGAACGCTAAATCGCTTGGCGGCACGGCTTCGCTGGTAGGGTGGTAACCAGCCACGGCCGAAGCTTTCCACCAGACCAGACCAGACATTTAGAAGTTATAAAATTACAAATCCCTGCCAAGAATCGAACCCGGGATCTCCCACTAATAAGACCATAGCGCTTATCACTGCGCCAGGAAGGTCGTCAGTTGATATTCGTAGGTCCTGAGCGTAGCAACTATACAAATAGGTGCAGCAGGAATTAGCGAATGGTTAGTTGTTGTAGTTATAATATAATAGTTGCGCGATAGTTGAACAACTATCTCCTGACTCGATGACGAGCTGTTTGCCCGTCTCGTCTGTTACAACCGACGCTGCAACCGGCTAATCGCATGGTTCTGTGTGTAAATATCCATTATCCTTAGCTTAACATTCTAGGCAAGATTAGAGTTAGTTATTAAAAGTGTTTGATAGCTTTGGAGTTGATATTTCGTAGCCCCCGAGCGTAGCAACTATACAAATAGGTGCAGCAGAATTAGCCGCTAGTTATTAGTTATTAGTTATTCAAGTAAACTTTTACAAGCAGGTACTTTTGAATCGTTAAATGCATCTACCACTGGTTTGGAATGACTTTAATTGCATGGTTCTCTCATAAATATACACCATCCTTAGCTTAACATTCTAGGCAAGAGTTAGAAAAATCCCTTAGTTTTTTTAAATTACTCGATTTTCCAGAACAAGAAGTATCCTAGGTCCAAGATAAAAAAGAAGCCTACCTACCGAAGGTTGCTTTTGTTGTGGCGTGGCGTGGTTTTGCTGAATAAGCCACATCCGAAATCTCTTGCAAGACCAGTTCTGAGCCAAATCATAAACTCCCAAATTGACACAACCGGAAATAAAACTTAGGACCTATCAGGTATAGGACTTTACCACTCTGCACTGAAGCAGAAAGGTCTTCTCGAATAGTCGGTGAATTTCATAAAGCAACGGACGGTACAAAATAGTGTTCATATTTCCTTTCCAGCGACATTGCTAGCGTACATTGCAGCGATCATCAAGAAATGCGGGCGATTCGTTGCGAAATGTAATTAAGCTGGGCAAGTGCAAGTCCGGACGGCGGCGGCGGCCGGGCACGGGGTAGACGTTGTTAATCCGGATAATAAAGAAAAATACCCGGGAAACGCTGGCTAATTGTTATAAAGTGGGGAAACATGCAAATTAGACCGGTGGACTTCCTCGCCCTTTTAATTCCCTCAGTTATCTCGGGTTAGACTGAAATCCTTGACTCATATCTTGGGAAACGGGTATTATTTTGTACCTTAAACTTTTGAGTTGTGACCTTTTCGCTGGCGATCTCGTAGTTCACTCAGTTGCATAAGAATGATACCTAATTAATCAAATCCAGAGTCAAAAATAATTTATTCAAATAATTTTATTTTAAATTATAATATTTAAATGAAGCAATTTTATCAATCAATAATGTTGGCTTAACTCTGTATTGTAAACATCTTGTCTTGCCATATAGAGCCTCAATAGCTCAATGGTTGAGGAGCGGACTGAATTCCGAAAGGTCGGCGGTTCAAACACCACCCGTTGAACTATTGGCGTACCTACTCCTAGCACAAGCATTAGCACAAACTTTTCTGTGGCGTTCTATAAATACACCATAGTCCAAATCGAATGGGAGGAATATTTCCCTGTCTTTTCTTTGACTCAGATCGTTTTGCCACTTTGTCGTCAGTTCTATTTTATTTTCGCCCCGACAGACGACGCGCGACGGCGACGCCCGCGGCCAAGTTTCGGTTGTAAGCGGAGTTGACAGGACCAGCTTCTGCCAACTTGTTACTTTGCCACACTTTGCGACTCTTTGCTGTTTTTCCTTTCCCGTCTACTTAGCTTTTTACTGTCTAACCTTATTTTAACTACGACTTTTCTCATACCAAATTTGAAAAAATTGTTTTTAGCGAATCGCTCGCACGATTCAGAACGCTTCGCAAAACTGTACGAATTGATTCGCATCGCACATTCTTCCGATGTTTGTCTTTGGACAAATCCTTAATAAAAATATACTTAAGGAAAAGGTGACTGACTGACTGAATGACTGACTGACTGATCTATCAACGCACAGCTTAAACGACTGGACGGATCGGGCTGAAATTTGGCAAGCAGATAGCTATTATGACGTAGGCATCCGCTAAGAAAGGATTTTTGAAAATTCAACCCCTAAGGGGGTGAAATAGGGGTTTGAAGTTTGTGTAGTCCACACGGACGAAGTCGCGAGCATAAGCTAGTCCTTAATAAAAAAAATACGTTTCACTATCATTGAGTTAATAGGTTGGTTATGTTGGCATTGGTTATGTTAGTAAGACGTCTTGCGGTGCGAAATTACATCTCAATTTTTTGCGTTGCGAACATAGAGTTACCAAAATCGATGGTTGACAATTTGCAACGCAGTACTACTTCTACGACTATATGGGTGCTTTGTATTTTCCTATTCTACATTTCAGCTTATTTATCTTTTCCTCGGTAAAGGTAATCGGGCATTTTAGTACTTATGGAAACCATACCCACGGCGACGGAAACAAGCGAAATTCTGATCTACAATGACATAGGTCGCATTGTTGTGGCTGGGTCATGGGAATGAAAAAATTGAAATAATTTTTATACAATGCAATAAAAAATACTGATTTACTCTCTCTTCAATGTTTAGCAACTTCTATCCCCCATCGATTTTGAATCAAATATTTATACGTATTGAAAAGTTATAATATTTATGTTTGATTTAAAACTAATTTGGTTTATGTCCGCCACTTTTGGCAAAGGAGGTCAGAAGCCTGTGTTTACACAGATTGCTCATATTATAACTGCGAAAGTGTGTTTGTTTGTTGGGTTGTTCGTTTGTTGGTTCGTCCTTCAATCACGTCGCAATGGAGCAACGGATCGACATGCTTTTTTGCATGAGTAAAAGACCTGGAGAGTGACATAGGGTACTTTATCCCGGAAAATCAAAGAATTCCCACGGGATTTTCAAAAACCTAAATCCACGCGGACGAATTAGCTCATTGGGAATATTTTAAAAATGATCTTGTCTAAGGTGTCGCCTTTTTTACAACTTCAGGTTTGTCTGACAGTCAAAATGTATTTTGAGTCTGTCTCATCATTAACCTTTGAAGTCTGTACGCTTTTTGTGTGTACTTTTTGCTCGTTTGACTTTTAGCTGTTGCCGTTCAAGGTTAGAGTTTAGCTATTTTAACTTGCAGATATTGTTAGTTGTTATACGCGAAAGGTTGAGATGGCAATAGGGGTGGGGACGCCCTGTACACCCGCACAGCCGCCGCGCTAACACGGCGCGCGGTACCGCAGGTGACATGCGGGTGTGCGTCGCGTCCGTCCGCCTCATACCCCGATTGCCATCTCGACCTGTCGCGAACTATACTTACCTAATTCAAATTTCAATAGACAGTCAGAAACAGCCTTCGCTTTTAATAAATAAACAATCACAGATTAGGTATTGGTATTTCGTTACTATTCTAAGACTTACACATAGTACTTACATATTTATTACTTAGGTACTTATACAAACACATATTTACTTATTTTTAACTAGCTTATTCCCGCGACTTCGTCCGCGTGGACTACACAAATTTCAATCTCCTACTTTACACCCTTAGGGGTATAATTTTCAAAAATCCTTTCTTAGCGGATTCCTACGTCATAATAGCTATATGCATGCCCAACCCGATCCGTTCAGTAGTTTAAGCTGTGCGTTGATAGATCAGTCAGTCAGTCACCTTTTTCTTTTATATATACTTATTTAGATTTTAGAGCTTTAAGCCTGAGCCCATGTGCAAGTAGCCCATGTGCCATGGATTTGATAAATTCGAATTGTGTACATCGGCAAATAAACCTAAGACTATTAACTAGGCACGAGACACCTATTACTAGGTTCGTGACAAGTTGTCATAGCAATCGGGGTATGAGGTGGGGGGACGCCCCCCACACCGGCACGTCACCTGCGATATCCCCCAGGTTAGCGCGGGGGCTGTGCGGATGTGCGGGGCATCCCCACTCCGATTGCCATGTCGACAGGCGAATAGTCGTTTAGGGCTTAGGTAATAAATAAGACACAAGAAAAAACATAATACATTATTTATTGGGTCTTAAACGATTAATAGACTAGATATCTATCACCTTTCGAGAACATAAAAACATTATTACCTAATGATCACAAACACCTTAATTACTATCCTTAATAACTTAATTTGTTTTTTATTACCTTTTGGTATCACTGTCGACGATTATCGACTCTATCATGAAATCACTACATTATTTATCTAGTGAGCTATGAAAATTGGAAACTCTTCCGAAAATCTGGACATCTGCACTCTTCAGGCTTTACCTGTGCTGTGCGGTTGCGTATCTACGCACTTTGTTTATGTCAATTACCATGAGACTTTTCGGTTCCAACGGAAATTGCCCCCACGGTTTTCGTACTTTGCAATATTTAAAGTTCACAAAGTATCTAATGTCGGTCCTGAGGACCTGTCAAGTATCGTACTGTTCAAGTCCTGAAGATATGAACAATACGATAATTGGGTATTTGACTACATCTAAAATAAATAGAGGGTCTTCCAAAATACGTGAAATCCACGTCCTTTGTTGGTTTTAAGTGTAATAACCATTTTAAATTATCGATTAAACTAAAAAAGCACGTCAAATGATTGTGACGTCACACACTGGTATTTCATAGAATCTCGCATACTAAGCGCGCGTTTTGACGTTTGATAAAAAGTTACTGATTTGACTAGTTGTCAAATACCGTATTAATAATGGCCATACGAATCGTTAGTAAGATGTTTGAACCCGTATCGCCTCCGCCTGTACTTGGAGTAGGTGCAGTTCCAGAAGCGCAGCATGTGCTGGTCCCACAGCGGCGCGGTGCGCAGGCGCCGGTCGATCACCAGCGCCAGCGGGTTGGCGGAGCGACTCGCGCGCCAGCGGATGGGGATGAGGCTGGACGTCTTTGGTGTTGGGTCACTGGAAACAAATAACCAGTCAAGTGTGAGTCGGACGAAGGGTTCCGTACCATTGTACAAGAAATAACAATTTTTAGGGTTCCGTACCTCAAAAGGAAAAAAAAGGAACGAAGAAAGAAGCATCATTTTGTTGTCTGTCGGTCTGTCTGTCTGTCTATCTGTCTATTTGTTTGTCTGTCCGTCGTGTTTGTCAAAAAAACCTATAGGGTTCTTCCCGTTGACCTAGAATCATGAAATTTGGTAGGTAGGTAGACCTTATAGCATAAATAAAGGAATAAATCTGAAAACCGTGGTTACATCACAAAAAGAATTTAAAATGTGTTCATGAACAAAGTACCTAATGTCAATTTTCAAAGTAAGATAACTATACCAAGTGGGGTATCATAGGAAAGGGCTTTACCTGTACATTCTAAAACAGATATTAATTTTTATAATTTTTTTATAGTGTTTCACCTACACTTGAAGGAAATTTTCTAAATAATTTTAAATACACATCAAAAATTGCGAACCGGCAGGAATCGAACCCGCGTCTCCTGGCGCGCGCTCCTCGGGCGCGATCCCAGGAGACGCGGGTTCGATTCCTGCCGGTTCGCAATTTTTGATGTGTATTTAAAATTATTTAGATATTAATTTATTTTTCTGCATAATATTTTTTGATTTATCGTACAAAATGTCGAAAAAATACAGTTGTTGTACGGAACCCTCGGTACGCGAAGCCGGCTATAGGCTTGTCAAAGTCAAAGTCAAAGTCAAAGTCAAAGTCAAATGATTTATTCAAAATAGGTAATAAATTACTCGTATTGATAGTCTGGTATGGTGTTACATTTGTAAGATATAGTGGTGATAATTATTACGCAAACTTAAAACTAAAGCTACGAGGGTTCCAAACGCGCCCAGGTCTGAGAAGAGCCCACAACAAACTCAGCTTGGAAACATGAGTATGGCAGTTTCAGTACGAATATGTTCCAGTACGAACATTATTAAATTGTTGGGTGGCATGTCTAAAGTGAGTGGTAACCAGAGGAGGCCGAAGGCAGCTATTATAATCAAACCTACATGCTAGACCATTCAAATTTATTAATACAAGATCTAATTAGGATTAGAGACAGTAGACCTCGTCTAGCCATTTCTCAAGGTCCCGTTTTGTTGTATATCGTATTATTGTAGTTATATCACGTAACATGATGAGGTCAAATGTGATTAAATATAAAACCTTGGCCTCCTTCGTTTTCGCCGGTTCTTTTTTACGAAAAACCACTGTGACGCATCGGTTCGAATATTAATGTCCTGAATCAGAATTTCTGAAAATGGTGATAGCCTAGTGGTTAACATTTCGACCTCCTATTCCTATTTTAGGAGGTTGAGGTTCGAACTTCTAATTTTTCGGAGTTATGTGCGTTTCTAAAGCAATTAAATTTAATATCTCTTGTTTTAACGGCGAAGAAAGACATATCGTGAGGAAACCTGCATGCCTGAGAGTTCTCCATAATGTTCTCGATGGTGTGTGAAGTCTGGCAATCCGCACTTGGCCAAACCTTTCTCATTCTGTGAGGAGACCAGAGATCATTGGTCATGATGATTATGATAAAAATTATGCTCCTGAAAACAAGCATATTATATAATCGAAGATTATGTAAATGATAAAAGAACGTGGATTTGACAGCAGCTCACTCCAGCAATGCGCGGGACAGCTATTACTTTATACATGGCATAATATTGTATATCAAATCTTCGAAAAGAGCAACCGCCGAGTTTCTTGCTGTTTCTTCTCTGTAGGAAAGGCATTACGAACCAGTGGTGGCATTTGACGATTCAAAAGTGCTTGTAAAATTTAATTCAATTAAACTATTTTGATTTTTGTTTTTTTTTGTTTTTGAAAGCTTACCTATACTTGGCAAAGTTCGTCCACATAGTGACCATACGCTCCACCATCTTCATCTCCAAATATCTCGTCGGCAAAGGAAATGTATACGGCTTGAACATATACATCAGCTCGTCACCATGTGAGGCCCCTCCATTGAACATAAACCCTGAGATGAACTTCGCCATGTTTATATACCCGTTGTATTTAAATAGATAGTAGTATATAGGTTGGTCTGTTGTCTTAGCGTACATGCTGGATTCTATAGCACTCGGGTACTTTATATGGAGGTCAGAAGATAAATCTACCAGTTGCATAAGCAGATCTTTCTTCGAAGATAAGTAATGATTTAAAATATTTGCAACTGTATCATTTTTGACTGCTTCCGAAGGGAATTCTAAGTCATCTTGTATGAAATCGTAAGCGTCTACTTCGTCTTCGATTCTGCTTATTTCATTACCGTGGGTTTTACTTACGAAGTATATACCTTCGTTGTCATTGTACCCGATTATAATAGGCATTTTGTTATAATTCCCCGATTCGATTATATCAGTTGGATAGTCAGTTAGTATTGGGTTAACTCCTGATATATTCTTCTCAACGCACGGAACAAATAGTACGTCTGCAGTAACATAATCTCTATGTTTTGAATATTTGATAGCAGATATTAATTCTTCAACACTTCTATTTGAAAGGATATTGTACATTTCATGAGGATCGGTGCCATTGTAACCGAATTCTTTGGAAATTTTAGCCGCTGTTTTTATTGGGTCGTGTTGAATTGCCCAGGGAGCTATTGTGGCGCCACTTTGTAAAATCGCTCTGTGAAATAGACCTTTGGCTGCTGGTGCTAGAAACAAATACGAGATAGATACAGCACCAGCGCTTTCTCCGAATAATGTGACATTATCAGGGTCTCCTCCAAACGCTGCTATGTTTTTCTTAAGCCATTTAAGTGCAGCGATTTGGTCTTTCAACCCAGCGTTCCCAGGTGCTTCTTTGATACCTAAGCAAAGGAATCCTTCTACGTTTAGTCTGTAGTTGATTCCTACGAAGACAACGCCATGTTGCACGAAGAAATCTGGACCGTACAAAAACGTAGTCCCGGCACCTTCGAGGAAGCATCCTCCATGGATGAAAACCATTACTGGGAGAAGGTTCCCTGGGGTTCGATCCACTGGGGTGTAGACGTTTAGTTTCAAGCAGTTTTCGTCCCCGACTATGATGGGGCCAAACATCCTTTGAGGGCAACGGGTGTTTTCGTTTCGGGCTTCGAAGATTCCTTCCCATTTTGGTGGAGGCAGTGGTGCCTGGAAATTGAAATTAATGCGACTTTGTTTATAAGTTGTATTTTTTTAAATGTAATAAGCCAATATAGCAACTTAATAGAATATCGAGAACACGTTGACTATTTTCCGTGAACATATTTTGCAGTGCCAGAGGAACTGTAATGCAGGTTTTTTAGATGCTTCGTAATTTAGATTTTAGTTTATTAAATAAGTTTCTATCTGAGTAGGTATGATAATCATTATACTTTAGGTAATTTAAGTGTGTTTACGAGTTATAGGTAGGTACCTAAAGATTCTAAAAATTCTTTCATACATACTGCTATAAATTATATCACGCGGACGAAGTCGCGGTCAAAAGCTATAGTAACTCATAAAGAATTTATCAAGTTGCAGGCATGCAGAAATAAAATAAGTATCTACCTACCAATAGCACAGAATATATAATAGTACTAACGCCAATAGTTATAATACTTAATTAATTCAATATGGTCAGAGGTCGTCATAATATAAGAAATTAGTTATGCAGGTATTTTATTGCATTGAATTTTGTTTATTTATATGTGAAAATTCCAACAAGAGTTACGGCTATAGAAGACGTTTGTGTGTTAGTATGTATTAGTAATAAATACTGTACGTTACCACTTACCTCCCAAACTATCTACAATGTTGTATGAGCCTCATAAGCGCAGCGGTTAGGAAGTGATCTTAAAGATCGATGTTCAAACCCTTCCATTATACCTACATACACACTCACACACACACACACACACACACACACACACACACACACACACACACACACACACACACACACACACACGCACACACGCTCGCACGCACGCACAAACATAAAAACCTTAAAGTTACAGAGGAGCAGTCCTAGTCAAGTTTAACATGACTATTAGAAAAAAATTATGAATATACTTAAATAGATACCTGAAATCGATTCCTTTTATCGACAGTAGCATACGGGATCCCCAAATACATGTAAATCCTTCCGTCGTCGCTCACTGTCCCCCTGACTAGCCCACTCCCCACTCTCACCACCGGCGCCGGCTCTTTTACTAAATTCGCGAAAATCAGCGACAATAGCGCCAACCACTTCATTTTCTTACACTAACTTTTAAATTTCGAACACACTCACTGTCATTTTGAAAGACCTATTTTCAAGGAGGCATTTTGACAGTCCGATTCACTTTTCAAAGAAAATGTTTGTATTTTACGAAATTTCACATTAAAAAAAACACTTTTAATTAATTCATAAATATTTTGAGAAATCCATACATAATTTAAAAGAATAATTATTTTGAGAGGCCCACACTCTGCCTATTTTCCGTTACCCGATATTTGTGTAAAGTAAACGCACAGCTACACTTTTTGAACGAAACGATGAAGAGTTTTCAAATTTCGAACATTGTTTTGAGCGACCCGAAATTTTCCCGGCATTTTGAGTGACCCGATTTTACTAAAGAGCGCGATCACATCGCTTGTTTAGCAAACTCGATAATAATATTTCTTGGGTGATTTGTTGAGGGTTTTCTCGTCAAGGGCACACACTGACACGTTCGGAACTTAGCGCGTGGGGCAATACAATGTGTAATGTTAGCCACGGTTAATGTGTGCGTGCTCAGTTACAACTACAAGTTTAACTTTTAAAATAACTAGCGACGCGCCCCGTCTTCGCACGGGTTGAATTTCCCGAAAATGCCATCTTATTGGGGCAGCTACTTTATAAAGAAAACTATAACACAATGCTACGAGTTCTAGATCCATCGCGAATCCATTTAATAAATTAAATAGGGGATGAAAGTTCGTATGAAAGTTCGTAACTTAAAAACTTCGTAACTTATCGAATAAAACTATTATAAGGCTAGCTTTAAGTTTTATTGTAATATTTCACATTAAAAAAAGGTAAAACTTAATAATAAGTATCCTGACTTTTAGAAATTTCCCCCCTCCCCCACTGATTTTCAAAAACTCCACTCGCGCAAATCTGGGGCGTGTCAGCTAGTCTTAATTATAATTTCTAGATTATATTACGCACATTATTTTATTAATATGACAGGCAGTTACGATAACGCAACCTCAATTTTCTTATCAATTTGTTTGTATTCATGTCCTTATAGTGTCCAATAAGAGATAAGAATATTATTATTACTTATTAACAAAATATGTAGCCTGTAGCCGACGACGTCCACTGCTGGACATAGGCCTCTTGTGGGGAGTTCCACATGCCACGGTCTAGAATCCAATGACTCATTTGATGTTGTCTGCCCAAGTGACTCTTGCCTTTACACAAGTTTACTTAAATAGTTTCCTCATAAAAAACCGGCCAAGTGTGAGTTGGACACGCGCACTGGGTTCCGTACAATGACTTTGCAGACTCGCAAACTTTTCACGGACAAAGTAATTTCCAAAGGTGTGACATGTAGCGTACAGCAAAGTAACAGATGGACACTTGCTCAATGTCTAGATTGGGAAACTGTTGCGTTATGCGTAAAGTGCTAAGCCTATTACTGCACTTATAGGTACCAGTAGTCACCTTACACTAGTATTAAAGGTGAGGCAACCAACATACAGTAGCCGGTAGTAAAGTTTTGTCGGTCTCAACGACAGAGGCAACGCTCTACGAAACCGCTATCTTTTTTATTTATGTATTACTAGATGATGCCCGCAATTTCATCCGCGTGGATTTAGGTTTTTTGAAATCCCGTGGGAACTTTAATTTTCCGCGATAAAAAAGTAGCCTATGGCCTTCCCCGGGATGTAAGCTAACTCTGTACAAAATTTCATCAAAATCGGTTGAACGGTTGGGCCGTAAAAACTTAACAGACAGACAGACAGACACACTTTCGCATTTATAATATTAGTAATAGTATGAAGGATAGGCAAACGCTTGACCACAATCAAACTTGATGGAAAGTGATGATGTGGCCTAAGATGTCCATTGTCCACGCGTTCACTTAGAACATGCCTATTCACTCTTGTTTTAAAGATACCCGGGTTGTAATTGGTAGGAAACACATATCGTGGAAGAGTATTCCAAACCTTGCCATGCGTATGAGGAATGATGACGCACAAAGTTTCGTGCGCTGACTGAATGATTGACTGATCTATCAACGCGCAGCTCAAACCACTGGACGGATCGGGCTGAAATTTGCCATGCATTGCCATGATAGCTATTATTACGTAGGCATCCGCTAAGGATTTTTGAAAATTCAACCTCTAAGGGGGTAAAATAGGGGTTCGAAATTTGTGTAGTCCACGCGGACGAAGTCGCGGGCATAAGCTAGTCTAGTCTAAAATGAATTTCATACCAACATCTCTACTTACTCCAAGATATCGCATTAAACGTCTTTCGGCGTTAGTACAGAGTCGCATACTAAATTTCTTCGGAGACGTCTCCCGGCGGTAGAGTGACTCCTTGGACGATCTAACCTATGGACTTGTAACGCGCCTAATATTACGAATAAAAATTTCTGTCACTTTTGGTGCGGGACGAGGAAACAAAAAGAGGAGGAAGAGTGACTCTATCGTCTGACGACCTCCCTGGCGTAGTGGAAAGCGCTGTGGTCTTATTAGTGGGATGTCCCGGGTTCGGTTTCTGGCAGGGGTTTAGAATTTTATAATTTCTAAATTTCTGGTCTGGTCTGGTGGGAGGCTTCGGCCGTGGCTAGTTACCACCTTGCCGCCAAGCGATTTAGCGTTCCGGTACGATGCCGCGTAGAAACCAAAGGGGCATGAGTTTAATAAAAGTTCTTATTAGACTGCATCATCACTTACCACCAGGTGAGATTGCAGTCAATTTAAAAAATCTAGCGTCTTGTAGATCAGGATTCAGGTATCATTGTAGGGCGAGAAAGGTCGCCCATGGGAGGACTGGTCAAATTCGGTTGCAGGCATCGATATAAATGACAAGATATGCCCAAGCGAACAAAATTTTTCACGGTTTTGGAACCAAATAAACCTGCAACACCTCTTAGATACTAATGTACGACCCGTTTGAAATCCAGACGTCACTGAGGTTGCATTTATGCTAAAGCACCAATGAGTCGGTGCCATTTTGTTTGTTCAATAGCCCTGTCCATACGAAGTAATATATAAGTCAATGGCTGTGGGCAGTTCCGTGTGCGAGTGGACCAGACTATCGGCCAGCAGGGAGAAGTGAAGAATGCTCGTGAGGCACATAACGTCTGCCCCAATGACCTGTCCCTATAAACACGCCACTTTGTGATGGCCTCATGACCATTCCGCCAAGAGTAGGCGAAGAAGATGTAGTCTAGGCACTGTTGCGTACAAGAGCTGCCCACTACCGTAATTTTCCCTTTACATAGTTTAAAACGCCCATGACATTGTCAAGGGCGAGTTGCGTACCTACCATCGGTTATTAACGTGTTTTTACGCTTTCAAGTCATTGATATGAAAACCTAAGACTATAAAAACTTTGAAGGACAGCTGTAGGATACCCATAATAGGATTCTAAAAAACTAAACTGCCTAAAAAACTACTGATGGTCGAAACTTTTTACTACACTATTTCACTGATTACAAACGATTGTCTGCTGAGGAGTTGAAAAAAAGAACCCTTATAGGATCCCTTTGTTGTCTGTCTGTCTGTCGGTCTGTCAAGAAACCTATAGGGTACTTCCTGTTGACCTAGAATCTTGAAATTTGGCAGGTAGGTGGGTCTTAAAGCAGACATTAGGGGAAAAATCTGAAAACCGTGAATTTGTGGTTACATCACACAAAAAAATGTGACTAATAATTAGTATTTTCAATATTCGAAGCAAGATAACTATATCAAGTGGGGTACCATATGAAAGGACTGCACCTGTGCATTCTAAAACAGATTTTTTTTTCATCACAGTTTTTAATTTATTGTGACGCGCCGCGTCGCTACGACGGTACCGATGGCGCTTCGGCCGTTGTCGGCGGTAGCCGAGCTTGGGCGAGGGGGGGCGCGCTGGCGTGTGGGACGTCAGTCTGATCGAGCGCACGTGACAGTTTGTTTATTCCGTTAAGAAATTATTGTAATGATTTGTATAAGTACAGAGTGTGACACAATTAATTATTGTAAATACAGAGATTCTCCTGTAATACAGTGTGTGATTTAATATTCAGAAGTGGTATTATGTAAATAGGACCCAAAAATGAAGTGATCAACGGATAAAAAAGAAAGTGAAGAAAATAATTGAGAAGTTTTTCTAGACTACCTACGTTTGATCCTGACAATAATGTAACGTGAATAGAACGCGGAAAACTGGCTGGATACAATTCATTAAATGGAAAGACTACGAAAAATAGTGATAATACAAACTCCCTTGGCGGACCAATCACCGTTATGGTTTAATCGTTTAGTTGAGTGATTTTACTCGAAGAAATGAAAGTCTTTGTGTGTGAAGGTGTTTCCTAGAAGTTCTAAAACGCTGATATGTTCAAATAGTTAGATGCTAGAAAGAAGGGTTTATTACTAGATTTACAAGAAATAGATAACGGCAGATATAATGTTAAAAGGAATTTGCCGGTGATTCTGTACCAGCCATGGGTCAAAACAGTTTAATCGACAGATTAACAGATATGACACTGCAGCCGTAGTGACACACTTAAGGGCTCCAGCTGATGTGAACATACTTTAGCTCAATCTGTAATTATTTCAAAGGGAATTCTGAAATACAAATAATGATGGTGTGTGTACGACACTAAAGTTTTAAATCTTGTCAAGTATTTTGCTGTACCGGCAACTTTATGAACTGGAACAACTGGCGACCTCAGAGTTTATTAACATGGACAATAGGATGTATTATGGCAGAGAGGCGAATTAATTACACGTGCTGTACCATGTAAACTGGTGAAGACAAGACAGCAGGGGTCGAGGGTGACGAGTTGAGTCCTTTTCGGGCCGAGAAAACTAAGGTGCGTAATTTTTTATTTCATTTAATCTGTCTGTTGGCCTTGAGCTTCTGTTTTCTGTATCTGAATTATCTGTCTGTTCTGATTCTGACTAATCTGAAATTCTGTTCGGAATTCGGATGCTGATCCGATACCGATACTGATGCGATACCGGATCTTATCAGATATCACTCTGATCTGATACTGATTCTGATGTGATACCAGATATTATTCGATATCGTTCTGACCTGATACTGATTCTGATGCGATACTGGTTATTATCCGATATCGTTCTGACCTGGTACTGATTCTGATTTCTGATGCAATATCGGATATTATCCGATATCGTTCTGACCTGATACTGATTCTGATGCGATACTGGTCATTATCCGATATCCTGCTGACCTGATACTGATTCTGATGCAATACCGGATATTATCCGATATCGTTCTGACCTGATACTGATTCTGATGCGATACTGGTTATTATCCGATATCCTGCTGACCTGATACTGATTCTGATGTAATACCGGATATTATCCGATATCGTTCTGACCTGGTACTGATTCTGATTTCTGATGCAATACCGGATATTATCCGATATCGTTCTGACCTGATACTGATTCTGATGCGATACTGGTCATTATCCGATATCCTGCTGACTTGATACTGATTCTGATGTAATACCGGATATTATCCGATATCGTTCTGACCTGATGCTGATTCTGGTGCAATACCGGATATTATCTGATATCGTTCTGACCTGAAACTGATTCTGATGCAATACAGGATATTATCCGATATCGTTCTGACCTGATACTGATTCTGATGCAATACCGGATATTATCCGATATCGTTCTGACCTGATACTGATTCTGATGCGATACTGGTTATTATCCGATATCGTGCTGACCTGATACTGATTCTGATGCAATACCGGATATTACTCGATATCGTTCTGACCTGATACTGATTCTGGTGCAATACCGAGTGTTATCCGATGTCGTTCTGACCTGATACTGATTCTGATATGATACCGCATATTATCCGATATCATTCTAATCTGATACTAATTCTGATGCAATACTGGATATTATCCGATATCCTTCCGACCTATTCTGACTAATTCTGATGCTATACCGATCCTGATCCGATATCGATTCTTATCTGATGCCGATTTTATCCGGAACCAATCCTCATACCAACCGGTTCTAATCTTTTCCCTCTCCTGTTCTGTCACCTCAGATTCCGATTCTGATTCCAATTCTGTTTCTGATGCTGATTTTATTTATTCTTTATTTATTTGCATTCATGTTTTACATTATAAAATATATAATATTACAATATTACAACATGAAGCCCCGTCAGGACATTGCAAAATATAACATTTGTACATTTATTTTATCTGATTCTGCCTCAGACACGAAACACATATTTATGAAACTGAAACTAATCGCTTTCAACTTCGACTCATGCTATTTATTATGCTGTTTAGTTACATTCTGTTTTATGAACTGTGTATTACGTGTACCTATTGTCTGAAAATTTTAGATTCTGATTCTGATACCATGATGCTGTAGATTTTATTTTCTATCTCAGTTTGAACCTTATTTGGTATTTTTTTGAACTGATTTTACCAGAACAGACTGCAGAACATTTCAAAAAACAATTTTCTACTTCATAGAGAAATACGTATTTAAATAAATATAATATGACCTAGCACTAGAACAGATGGTTGCATACCTTCGAGCTCGCAAGGTTGTGAATCAGAATTCTCCGAATTCAAAATTGGTGAATAAGCATGACAGAATCAGTGTAGACTATGAATTGCTTCTGGAATATGGAGATTGTTTCGCGGCTGACACGAAAGATCTTGGACCAAATAATTTATCCGAAATGAAAAGTGAATTGGCTTCTTCGACACCAGTCTTTCGCAAAACATATAGGCTTGCTAAGACCGAACTGCATATAGTGCGGGCTAAGGTTAAGGTTCTGTGAATAATAAGATCAGGAATAATTAATGTATTGTAGTCAAACTTTTCCTCACCGGTTATCTTAGTTAAGAAGAAGAAAAGAAAATATATATATTCCACGAGCGCAGTTATTCAACTCAAACTCAAATCCTTTATTCAAATTGAGTATTATTGTAGTTAACAGACTTTGTGATTGTCAATTGCTGAATTTGCAATACAATGGTGTAGTGGTGGATTACATGAACTTAAAACTAAAGCTGTGAGGGTTCCAAACGCGCCTAGGTCTAAGAAGAGCCCACATGAAACTCAGCCAGCATGTATCAGCTGTATGCTGCGACTGCAATTATATGTGCCGTACTAAACATTCCATTGATTTGTTATTTCTAAATTGTATTGTATTATATTTGATGATGAATTTAGTTATGAGTGCCACGATGGAACTATGTATGTTGTTTGACAACCTTGGCTAAGAATGCCACAATGAAATTGAATCTTAAGATTTTGATATTGAGTTTAAGATTTTGCTATGGAGTTTAAGATTTTTTTTTAATATTGAGGGTAAAGAGCTGAAATTTTGTACTGGTTTTGGCATTGTATAATCTTAAGTATGAAACAGAAATACATACGATTACGAATGCGAGTGAAATTGGTATTGTAAGTATTCTCTTACAAAGATAACCCAGGTGTAGACTTATTAAAACGCTTCAGAATCTACATAACTGGAGTCACATTTCTGACATAATATCAAAGACTGATTTCTGTTAGCCCAGCTCCAAGATGGAAAACTTCAGTCCATCTATAATCAAATTTGAACTGAAAAAACAAATAATGTCGTTATTTTGTCAGAGATTTGCATGTGTCAGGGAGACGCATTTAAGGGAATAGATTAAATAGTGAACGATTTGCCGTGCCTAAGGATGCTCGATGGTGATTCAGATGAAGATGTTTCATGATGCCGCCGTAGGTCGTGTTGGGCTAAGACTGCTAAGAGATACTATACATACTACTGTTAGATAAGACCGACCACTGTTTTTACCGCATGACAAGTATTATAAAGATAATATGTGAGTGCCTGTTTAAAGTAGTTGTTTGAGAAAGAGAAGTTATGGTAAAACGTTTAGCAGAATATACCCATATAACTGAATAATATCTCCAACCAAAGGCTTTCTGTATCCAATCGATATTTTAAAGCTTTCTGTACAACGCATAGGATTCATAACACGTTATTGCTGCTCCACGGGCCAACGATCAAGCTGAACGACTAAACAGGAGGCCATTAGATGCGATAAGAGCTAGTGCTCAGGAACCAACATTATGGGACAGCGCAGCTCCTGAATTAGTTATCTGAATCAATCAAACAGTTTAAGATACGACAAAAATTCACGCCATATTATGAGTTCATGTTCACCCAAAAGGAGAATTTAGTTCCGGAAATGAGAAACTCTGCAGAAGACAGCACCTCAAAAAGGAACAGTGCGAGTAGAATATGAGGAAGCAACAGCTGTATATAAGGACTAAATGTAATGAAGACAGGAAAGAAGCAGGAAAGGAAGGAAACAACAGAGAATATGATTTGTGGCATAATCATTCCGCTAATTCCGATACTGGGGTCAATCACAAGATAGATCAAATTTATGTTACGACATACAAAGTAACGCAGGTTAGGTAATTCTAGGATGATCGATATCAATTTCAGAGTGTAAAAGGAATGAAATGCTACAACATGTTTGTAGCGGTAGCTGCTTCTGATACATTACTGTCATGCAAAAGCAAAGATTCTGATAGTGAAGCAGACATTGTAGATACCTACGCAAGATCTTATAGATCTTCTGGAAATTTGGATATCTGACTTTCAGTCTGATCTGGTCAAATCTATTCAATTACATGATAATTTAAGCATTGTATTCTCCACTAATACACGTTGTGAATACCCTGGTGGTATTCACTTTGCAGGATGGCCGATGTGACGCGCCGCGTCGCTACGACGGTACCGATGGCGCTTCGGCCGTTGTCGGCGGTAGCCGAGCTTGGGCGAGGGGGGGCGCGCTGGCGTGTGGGACGTCAGTCTGATCGAGCGCACGTGACAGTTTGTTTATTCCGTTAAGAAATTATTGTAATGATTTGTATAAGTACAGAGTGTGACACAATTAATTATTGTAAATACAGAGATTCTCCTGTAATACAGTGTGTGATTTAATATTATTGTGCAAAATGTCGATAAAATACGATTGTAATACGGAACCCTCAATGCGCGAGCCTGACTCGCACTTAGCTGGTTTTTTATTACAGGTTAGGCTTGCAGGTGACGACAAATGCGATTGCTGTCGCCATTTTGATTGTAGATATATCTTGAGTTTGTATATCAATGCTCCGATAATCGAGTCACTCGAGTACCTATTCCAACATTCCGTGACAAGCAAGTTATGACGACACACTATTTACTTGTAGCGGCAGCTTGGGCAACTGACTTTGAGTTAGATTCAGACTGTCAGTCTGTCTCACCGTATAGACATCAAGGCCGACACTGCGTATGAGTTATGTTGCACCTATTAGAATCTCATAGCATCAGCATGATCAACCCATTATCGCTCACTACAGAGTACGGGTCTCCTCTAAGTATGAGAAGATTTAGGCCATAGTCCACCACGCTAGCCTATCGCGCATTAGCGACACCTTCGAGAACATTATGTAGACCTCTCAGGCATGCAGGTTTTCTCACGCTTTAACCGCTAAAGCGAGTGATATTTAATTTCTTAAAACGCACATATAAAACAGTAAGTAAATATAAAAGTTAGATGTGCGTGCTTGGGATCGAACCCCCGACTTCCCGAATAGGGGGCGGACGTCCTAACCACTAGGCTATTACGGCGCAAGTTCATTACAATAAATACTAATATTATAAAGACAAAAGTAAGCCTGTCTGCCTGTAACATTTTCTTAACGCGACTTCATAGACCTCGTCAACAAACTGGCCCACCAGTTTGGCGAGATAGATATGTAGGAAACTCTGTAAAATTAATATGAATAAATAAATTTAAAAAAAAGAAATAGGCAATGGATTTACGTTTTTAAAAATCCCGTGGGAACTGTATAATTTTCCAGGCTTAAAAATAAATCTACGTCCATCTTCAATGAAAACTATTTCTGTACTAAGTAAGTGATGCCAAAACCTTTGTCCATATGGGTTTAGGTTTTTCAAAATCCCGTTGTTCAAAACCTCTCTGAGTTTCCGGGACCAAAAGTAGCCTATGTTCTTCCCCGGGATGCTAGCTATCTCTGAACAAATTTTTCGTCAAAATTAGATTGATCGGATGGACGGATAGGTCGTGAAAAGATAATAACAGATAGACACATTTTCGCATTTTTAATCTATTAGTTTTGCTTGCACAGCGCATTTCAGTCCTTTGTGCTCAGCGCTGGGAAAGCAACGTTGACTTTAGTCGGTAACTGGGATGAGTTTTAGGATAGTAGATACGATCTATTTTTTCCTAGATTGTTGTTTTGAAAAAAAAAATATTTACTGTGTGATAATAATCTAACATAACAAATATTGTAAGTGCTTTTATAAAAATACCATAATAATTATTTCTCTTAAATCTAAAAGTTTACAACACCACATAAATTAAGCTAATTACTGATTACACAATCACGTTTTCCTCCTATATTTAGTATAAGTTTTATTCCAGAACCGTAAGCTGGGGTCATTCCACAGTGGTTCTGTTGAAAACTCCTTGTCTATAATCAGAAGTTCTGGTTTCCTTACATCTAATGGATACCATTTCTTTAGCAATAGTTGCGTCACGTTGGGCGTGGGTATTCTGAAAATAATTAGAAAAATGATTAGTTTTTTTATATTATTACCTAACTACGATAGGATTCAGGTACCGAAGAATTTTCAGTCTTCAAACAATGCCATTGATGACCTACGGGTACGAACCCAAGACATTGTCGCCAGCTATGCCTCTATAAGAAAGCTCAGAATCATTTGCGGATGATAGAGAGATCTATATAATATGCTCAGGGTTTCACTACGTGATCAAATTTAAAATGGGAATAGGTATCTGTAGAAGAAACCAGAGCAACCGACATACATATCTACTTAGTTCAACGGGCTGTGAACTTGAAGTTGGCAATGGGCATGGGTGGGACATATATTTTGAAGAACCGATAGACGTTAGGGTTCTAATGGGGTTGGGCTGAAATGGCGACTTCGTATTGGAAAATACAGCATTGGCAGATCCTGACAGATTGGACAGATGCCATCATACGAATCGCAGGGAGCCGCTGGATTCAGGTGGCGCAAAACTGCGGCGTCTCTACAAGAGACCAATGCTCAGTAGTGACGACGACAACGGCAACAGATAAAATATAAGAACTTATCGTCTTTGGGTTTTGAGAGTGTTAAAATCCGATTATTTATAAAACAGTAGGTACCTACGCTCAAGAAAAGGACTTTTTGTGGGCATTAAACTGATCAGTCAATTTCGTACATTTCTACTAGACGAAGTAACAAAAATTGACTTACCCATACTTAGCGAAATTCGTCCACAACGTGGTCATTCTACTTATAGTCTTCGTTTCTAGAAACGACTGAGGCAAAGTGACGCCAACTTTAAAAATGTAGAAAATGTCGTCAGCATGAGTTGCTCCAGGATACCTCCAGAATTTGTAGAGTGCTTTAACTAGATTCATCCATCCATCCCGACAGAATTTGTACATGTATACCGGATACTCCATAGATTGTGACAATAGTACAGCTGTAATGGTAACTGGGTATACAATGCTTATGTCACCTTCGTATTTAGATAATTTTGCTAAGAAGTCATTTTCTGTGTCATCTTTATTAAAGTAAAGCTTATTAAGTTGTTCTGCTGTCTCTTTCTTTTCTAAATTTGTCGGAAATATTAAATCTCTTGGAAGTGAGCCAAACGTATTAAAATTCCGCATTGTCGTATCATTCTCCTTACCAACAAACATATACCCTTCAGCATTAGTATGCCCTATTATAAGCGGAACTTTATTATAATCACCTTCGACGATTAAATTGTATGGCGAATCAGGTAGGAACTGATTATCTTCTGGAATTTTTCTCTCAATACAAGGAACGAATATATTTTCTGATAACATTATATCTCCATGTGATCTAGGAATGCGTGTACTTAACAATTCTATGACAGATTTGTTCTTGAATAATTTGTATAGTTCATAAGGATCTTCTATATTATAACCCATTCGGTTGGCTAATAATTTAGCTGTCTTAATTGGTTCAAACTGAAAGCTCCAAGGAGAAATAGAGGAACCACTCTGCATGATCGCTTTTTGGAACAGTCCCTTAGACATCGGTGATAGGATATGGAGCAACACGGATGCCGAGCCGGCACTTACACCAAACAGTGTTATATCTTTCGGGTTTCCACCAAATTTTCCTATGTTCTTTTTTATCCAACGTAAAGCTTCAAGTTGATCTTTAAGTCCAACGTTTCCTGGAGCTTCCTTGATGCCCAGACATAGGAATCCAAGGATTTCAAGTCTATAGTTAAATGTTACTAGTATCACGTCATGTTTGACCAAGTATTCTGGTCCGTACAGGAAAGGCGACCCTGAGCCATCTCTGAAACCTCCGCCATGGATATACACCATGACAGGTTTTAGTTCATTCGTTGTTTCTAATGGTGTGTAAACGTTAACAGTGAGGCAGTCTTCTGTACCTAAAATCAGGTTTTCTGTAAATCTTTGAGAACATCTAATGTGTTCTTCGGTTGCGTCTAGCATGCCTTTCCAGGACACGTTGGAGTGTGGAGCCTGAAAATAGCAAATTATTGGTCATTAGTTTCAAGCACATATTTTGAGCGTTCTGTGGAGGTCACTGATAGGGGCGTTTTGGGCTAAATGATTGATTTCTTTTTGATGATTCTCTGGTCGTTTTCATGGGATCCTTCGGCCATGGCTAGTTGCCATGCTACAAGAATCTCAAAAATCATTTTTCCTCTGTGTTTTTATAATTATTGTGCTTTTCAACTTTACAGCTTAGAGCTGTAAAGTGGAAAATTGTCTGTCTGTGTGTCACAGTCATTTTACAGTAAGCAACTTTGAACTTTGCTGAATTTATTGACGAATAGACAAACTGGACGAAACTATAAGGGTTTCTTGTTTAAATTGGAAACATAAGAACTATAATATATTAGGAAAAAGGTAATTTTGCTTTCTTGGCGAAAAAAAACATCATGATAATAGACCTATCTGCATGCCTGAGAGTTTTCCATATTGTTCACAAAGGTATGTGAATTCTGTCAATCGGCCAGCAATCGGCGGGGCTAGCGTGGTGGACCATGACCTAAACCCTTCTCACTGTGAGAGGAGACCTGTGACCATGATGAAGGTAATAAATAGGTAGGTACCTGGAATCTGTCTTCATATGCAGCATAGGGTATGCCCGTGTAGCTCAAATGCGAGCCGTCTCTCGCAATCTGGCCACGCAACCAGCCTCCGCTGACGAGGACAGGTGCCGTTGGTTGCCTGACCAGCCGCGTCGCCCATAGTGACCACAGTATAAACCAATATGACCTCATTGTTCACTAGTTATGATTGAGCCTCCGGGTACAAGAGGTCAGGTGTTTAGTTTTAACGTTGTAGATTTTGTACATTTCATGTTTACAAATGTTCTGAAAAAGAGAAAGTTTTGGGTTATATCTTAAACAAGCTAATGCTCGCGACTTCGTCCGCGTGCACTACACAAGCTCCTATTTTACCCCTTTAGGGATTGAATTTTTAAAAATCCTTTCTTAGCGGATGTCTACATCATAGTAGCTATCTGAATACCAAATTTGAGCTTGATCTGTCCAGTGGTTTGAGCTGTGTGTTGAAAGATCAGTCAGTCAGTCTATGATTCCTACAAATATTATTTTGATAATTTTAACTTGGATTATATTCTGTACCTACATATTATAAACTACGTCTCGAAGAGGCGAGACGGATCATGTCATATAATATTGATATTGTGATATAAATACATTATATTGTTATCGACAGCGTACAAAATTGTCATCATCAATAATTACGGAAATACCAATTCGTTAGACTAAACAGAAAACATAATTATTATCATACTGAAAGTAGCTACCTATAGTACCTACCTTAATTTAATAGTAGCCAGGTAACTTTCTAAACGAAAATCGTTGTTTTCACTAGATTATTTTAAAATTAACCTTCTGTTCAGGGTTCCACAATGCAATAGACACTGATAGTTTTAGTTTTCTCACCTAATAAATACTGATTTCGTCAAGTTTAAGTTCTAAGCGCCTATATTATTATGAAAAAGTCCATAAAAGATCAGTAGTAAAGCACTAGTTTTAAGAATTGAAAAGTTCAAAAGAATGTGTAAAGTGAACGGTAGGTAGGTACCGTAGACACGCCACGTCCGAGTTACATCGCGGGTGAAGAATGAAGAACGACAGAAAAAAGATGCACGCAAACTTCGAAGGGCTACCACGTGTATAGCTGGAAATCGGGAAATGTGAGGAGAATATCCAGAACATATCTTCTTTTCTCTATATATAAAAATGAATCGCTAAATGTGTTGCTGCTCGCAAATCTCGAGAACAGCTGAACCGATTTCGCTAATTCGTTTTTTATAATATTCCTTGAAGTACAAGGATGGTTCTTACGGAGAGAAAAATTAAAAAAATTGCCTGAAAAAGAATCGACTGTTAGGCGGTACGAAGTTCGCCGGGGCAGCTAGTTATTTACAATGATCCTGATTAATGATCATTGTGCGTAAATGCAATTTTTGTGCTACATTTTTGAAGCAAAAAACCTATTATTTATTACTAGCTTATATCCGTGACTTTGTACGCGTGGACTACACAAATTTTAGCCCGTGTTTTAGGTACCCTTTTAGGGATTGTCTACGTATGCCGATAGATTTACATGCCAAATTTTAGCCCGATCCATCCAGTAGTTTTAGCTGTGCGTTGATAGATCAGTCAGTCAGTCAGTCAGCTTTTCCTTTTATCCTACTAATATTATTATAAATGTGAAAGTGTGGATGTTTGGATGTTGGAGATTGAGTAACATCTCGCAAAAACGGCTGAACGGATTTGGATGAACTTTGGAATGGAGATAGATTATATCCTGGATTAACACATACGCTACTTTTTATCCCGGAAAATCAAAGAGTTCCCGCGGGATTTTGAAAAATGTAAATCCACGCGGACGAAGACGCGGGCATCAAGTATTATTAGGTAAATAAAATAATAATTTAAGTATCAAGGAATCAAACTCTGAAGAGAGCTGGAGAGCGCTTCGGAGAGCGTTGTCTACTCATGATTCTCTATTCATGTTACCTATACAGATTGTGATTTCTATTTGCATTTAAAATTTTTAAATAGTCAAACTCAATGTTCACGTTCACTGTTCACGCACGTTCTACAAATTATTATAATCTGTGTCTATGGTTTGTTAGAATATATGGTTTGGAAGAATAAGTAACTTTGAAATTAACTTTTTACGGAAATGTAACAAATCACTTTCACAGACACCTAATTATCTTTAGAAGGTCTTCATTGAGTTTGTCTAGTCAATATTCAGATACATCATATAAATCAGGACATGTCCTGCAAATTCAGAAGAGCTGGTCACCCTTGTGTACAGCGATTAAAATTCCAGTTTTACCTGTAAACCTTTTATTAAACGATTTAAAACTTTACTGGTACGCATTATAAGATCTATTTTTGAATACCAAATGAATATAAAATAGTTATGAACTGGTTTGCCGCAAAACATTTCGAGTCGGATGGCAGTGTATAGAAAAACGAAAACAACTTTATTTATATGAGGAAAAGTGTTGATTTTCATTTGAAATGGTTGAAATGGATTAATGTCATGCAAATGAAAGTGATCAGTATACATTTGAACCGAAGCTGATCTATTACATAGGTGTGTAGCATCGACATAGGATAGTGTAGTGTGTACTCAATACTTTACTCGAATATTAATGCAGTACCTAAGGTACCTAAAAAGCTGTGATAGCCTAGTGGTAAGGACGTCCGCCTTTTCCGTCCGGAGGTCGGGGGCTCAATCCCGGGCACGCACTTCTAACTTTTCGGAGCTATGTGCGTTTTAAGTAATTAAATATCACTAGCTTTAACGGTGAAGGAATACGTCGTGAGGAAACCTGCATGCCTGAGAGTTCTCCATAATATTCTCAAAGGTGTGTAAGGTCCACCAATCCGCACATAGCCAGCGTGGTAGACTATGGCCAAACCCTTCTCACTCTGAGAGGAGACCCGTGCTCTGCAGTGAGCCGGCTATGGGTTGATCATGATGATGAGGTAAGGTAGCTATTATGACTATGAGCTATGGTAGGAATTTCAGTTGGATCAAATCAGAAATGAGGAGATCCGTAGGAGAACTAGAGTAACCGACAGCTCAACGGGTTGCGAAGCTGAAGTGGCAATGGGCAGGGCACATAGTTCGTAAAACCCGTCTGAATACTGCTCTTCCCCTCGGACGCATCCAAAAGGGACCAGCAGTAACGAGGCACACTGGGAGATTACCTGGCTGGCACCACACTTGGGTGGGGTGCCAGCCAGGTAACCTCCCACCTTAGGGTAGATATCAGAACGCAGCGTAAAGTACATGAACTCAAATACACTCCTTTTTTGGCAATTACCTAAGTTTTAAATGATTTGACTTGATATTGGTAGTTAATGGGTAGGTTTTAATAATGATTCCGTCTATGCACAATAACTGTACAGGTGAAACTAAAATTATTATCTCACAAGGATACACGGAAGCGTAATAATAACATAAACGATTAGATAGCCTTGAGACAACCTTTGCCCCGCGAGCGAATCGCGGCGAATGATTAACTAACTTAAGTAAATTCCATACAAATTTTAGTTCATATTAATGGCATGCGTCGTCCACAGGGGCCGTCGAATTTGTGTCGAATACGAATCGAGTTGAGTGAAATCGAAATATTTAAAAAAGTGTATTGTGTATAGTGAAAAGCAGAGATAAATAGTATCTAGATGAAAAGTGATAGTGTTAACATGCAATAACTACGTAATATGTAAGTGTGTAACTATTCAATAATAACATATCCGTTACTTATTATAAGTAGGTTACTAGCACAAAGGAGAGAAATGTGTAACTTACTAGTTTTTTAAATAATAATTACAAAAAAAAAATAAAAACCGACTTCGATACACAAACACTAAAAATTGAAAAATAATTTAATTTATTACCGAATATATTATGTATACAAGAATTAATATAGTTCCATAATAATACTTTTTGGTGCCGGTGCCAATTAGCTTTAGCTGCGCGAATCGTCTAGACTTCATATTTTTATAAGACTCCACAATAGCACCTCATTGGCACCGACCCCAAAAAATATTATTATGGAACTATATTAATTCTTGTATACATAATATATTCGGTAATAAATTAAATTATTTTTCAATTTTTAGTGTTTGTGTATCGAAGTCGGTTTTTATTTTTTTTGTAAATTTTTTTTATTTCACAATTTTTAGTGGTCCCATGGAATTATGCTATGACTGGTTAAAAATCTACTGTTTACTAAGCTATTACACTGATCGCGAGCAATTTACTCTTATCCGTTGAGGAGTTCCAGTATCTATCTTCGAAGATGTTCATCAGATCTTCACCAAATTTAAATGGGACCAACTTTGAAGTATACCCTTTCAAACAAAAAAAGAATTTTCAAAATCGGTCCAGGCGTCTTCGAGTAATCGGGGAGCATACATAAAAAAAAAAAGATTCCGACGAATTGAGAACCTCCTACTTTTTTTGAAGTCGGTTAAAAACGGAAAAATGACAACTTAGTTTTTTGAAGAGTCAAAGATAGGTAGGTACAAAGTCATTAAAGTACCAAGTCATTTTGTACGGACTATACATCGACATTCGAGTATTTGTAATTCCTACTTATTTAAATGATATTATGATTGTGCTGTTAGCGTTGGGCATTATTGCTAAATCATTTTCATTTGATGAAATTATTATTTTTTCTTCACAGGCGTTTTTTTTACGGAAAGTGTATTTTCAATTTTCACACGTACCTACAATCATGAAGTAGCTACATTAATTTAATTAACTAGCAATTATGATCAAGGGCAATTTACGATTTCGCGGGCATCAGCTATTAGTCTAAATCACGTCTAAATATAATAAAAGGAAAAGGTGACTGACTGACTGACTGACTGATTGACTGACTGATCTATCAACGCACAGCTCAAACTACTGGATGGATCGGGCTTCAATTTAGCATGCAGATAGCTATTGTGACGTAGCGTAGGCATCCGCTAAGAAAGGATTTTTGAAAATTCAACCACTAAGGGTGTGAAATAGAGGTTTAAATTTTGTGTAACCAACGCGGACGAAGTCGCGAGCATAAGCTAGTATAATATAAAGACATGTTTTTAATGTATTTTTCAGTTTATTCTGGCTATGAAGAACCAGTGGTTGCTGCTCTGGTCGCTGTGGGCGGCGCGCCTGGTCCGGCAACCAACGACACCAGTGCGAGTCCAAGGGGGCTGGTTGCGTGGCGCCATATCGCCTAATGGCGCTTACAAGAGCTATGTTGGAATCCCATACGCTTCACATCCGGAAAAACGGTTTCAGGTAGGTACCTAAAATGCTTATCTTAAGAATTTTTGAGTTTCGTACCTCAAAAGGAAAAAAGGAACCCTTATTGGATCACTTCGTTGTCTGTCGTATCTGACAAGAAAAGGGAATCAAAACCTATAGGGTACTTTCTGTTGAACTAGAATCATGAAGGGCAGGTAGCAATGTCTTATAGCACAAATAAAGGAAAAATCAGAAAACATTTGTGGTTACATCATAAAAAAATGTGTTAAAGAACTAATAGGTATCTTTACTAAATCGCACATAGATGGCGCTGTCCATAATTAGCTAGCACGCGGTCACGACTCTCACGAGTGCACGGTGGGCTAGGTGTGGAATCAAAAGCCGTGTTTATGGTTTATAACCCAGAAAACATACCTATATTATGACGTGTGGTTTTATTATGACCTCTGTTTCATTATCAAGTTCAATGAATCGTTTCTATTATCAGTTTATCACCCACGAAATAAAAATATTTTTTTTCAGGCTCCTGGCCCTCCGCCATCATGGCGTGGTGTTTACGAAGCAGTAGACCAAAATATCAAATGCCCACAGAGACTGGGTCAAAGCTTAGTTATAGGCCAAGAAGACTGTTTAGTTCTTAATGTGTTTACCCCTATGGATGCGACGGATGTCACGTCATATCCGGTTATGCTTTTTATTCACGGCGGGGGATTTTTCGACGGTTCAGCCTCATCGATGTATGGTCCAGAATATCTAGTTAATAAGGGAGTTATTCTAGTCACTATCAACTATAGACTTAATATACTAGGTTTCGCTTGTTTGCGAATAAAGGAAGCACCAGGCAATGCCGGTATGAAAGATCAAGTGGCTGCTTTAAAGTGGGTCCAACGAAATATTAAAGCTTTTGGAGGAGACCCTGACAACGTCACTATATTTGGTGAAAGTGCTGGTGCGGCGTCTGTATCCTACCATATAGTATCGCGGATGTCCAAAGGCTTGTTCCATAAAGCTATAATACAAAGTGGTTCCTCGACAGCGACATGGGCTTTCCAATTCAAGCCAGTTTACATGGCCAGCTTATTAACTAAAGTAATGCAGTACCTAACGGAGGATCCATATGAAATTTACAATATATTGATGAACAAAAGTAATGCAGAACTTATAGCTACTAGAGTTCCGAGAAAAGAAGGCAATGTAGTAATTTCGGAACTGTTATACGTACCTTGTATAGAAGATGAACTAGATGGCGAAGAAGCATTCTTGAAAGATTTACCATATAATTTACTTTCAAAAGGTGAATACAATAAAGTCCCTGTGATGATTGGATCGTGTAACGAAGAAGGTCTACTACTTGCAGCTCTAGAAAATGATACAACTATAGCCAAAATTGCTGTTGAGAAAACATTGCCTAAAAACTTGCACATACCATCGGAAGCAGAAAGGAAAGAAGTGGCGAAAAAGTTGCACAATTTTTATTTAGGCAACGAAGCTATCTCGCATGACACTTTAGCTAACCTATCAAGGTTGCACGGGGAAGTCTTTATAACATACCCTACGTTAGAAGAAGCTGAGCTATATCTTAAGACCAATGATAAACCGGTATACAGTTACGTGTTCAGTTATTATGGATGGCGCAATTTGGTTAAATTAACCATGGGCAAAGTGCTAAAGCATATCCCGGGAGCTACACACGCTGATGATTTGTTCTATATCTTCAGCCAGAATGTTATTCCGTCGTTCTTTGAATATCAAATGATTAATAGGGTGACGACTATGTGGGCGAATTTTGCAAAATATGGGTACGCATGCTTTAAGGTTAATCTTATGATGTTTCTGTTAACGACCTCTTTGAATTAGTTGGCTGTGGAATCAGCGATCCTGGGTTCGAATCCTGGGTTGAGCCACCAAAGTACTGGGGTTTTTTGTAAAAAAATCAGTTGCAGCCGGAGTTTTGGAGAGCGCGTAAAGCCTACTTTCGAATCTCCATACTGAAAACGTCTATGCTGAAAACTGATCCTCTCCGGGCACGTCGGACTGCCGTCCCACCTCCCATAGAACTATAAAATTGTGGAAATAGCAAAGGCATCTCCTCTACGATTGATAATATTTTGGTCTGGTGGGAGGCTTCGGCCGTGGCTAGTTACCACCCTACCGGCAAAGCCGTGCCGCCAAGCGATTTAGCGTTCCGGTACGATGCCGTGTAGAAACCAAAGGGGTATGGGTTTAATAAAAACTGCCATACCCCTTCCAGGTTAGCCCGCTATCATCTTAGACTGCATCATCACTTACCACCAGGTGAGATTGTAGTCAAGGGCTAACTTGTATCTGAATAAAAAAAAAAAATTGTCCATCGTCATCGCCATCAATAATTGTCAATTGGCCATCGTCGTGGCCTAAGTTGGCGCAGAAAAATATTATAGGTATTACTGCCAATTCTTCTTTGTAATGAAATTACGTAACATTTATTTATTTAATCTTACTAGCTACATCCGCGTTATCTTTTTCCTCATAATATCTTGCCTTCGACCACTTATTTTTAATTGCACTTAGTCTGAGTCTGGAAACAAAAAAATCTTGTAGAAACCAGTAGAATCAAAAATCACTAACTTTATTTATTTATTCCATTATAAGTTAGCCCTTGACTGCGTCGTTCTCACCTGGTGGTAGGTGATGATACAATCTAAGATGGAAGCGGGCTCACCTGGAAGAGGTTTTATTAAAGAGTTTTATTAAACCCATACAATTTATCGGTTTCTACATGGCATCGTACCGGAACGCTAAATGCTTGGCAGCACGGCTTTGTCGGTAGGTTGGTAACTAGCCGTTGCCGTAGCCTCCCACCAGACCACCAGAGGCAATTTAAAAATAATAAACTCACAAATTACTCTTGGGATCCCCCATTTACAGTGCGACAAGGCTATCTTGGCGCGTGGCGAACATCAGAACTAACATTGCCGTTAAGTGCCCCCTTTGTTCTTGTTTTTGTTGGAGAACAAGTACAAAGGGGGCGCAAAACATACAAAAAATACAAAAACAACAGCGCCCCCCTGTCAATGTCACTGAAGTGCCAAGAGAGCCTTGTGGCACTGTGCAGACTACTGCGCTCACCACTGCGCCAGGGAGCTCATATTTAATTATAATCACGAGTTTTTTTTACCTTAATAATTATTATTCTTTATTTAAATTTCTTGCATATTCATATCATAATTATAATTATTTATTCCACAGTACAGAATAATTAATTATTCCACATAAGCTGTGATAGCCTATTGGTTAGGACGTCCGCCTTCTTATCGGATGTCGGGGGTTCGATCCAGGGCACGCACCGCAACTTTTCGGAGCTATGTGCATTTTTATTAATGGTTAACAAATAAACTATTAAAAACTTAAATCTAAAAAAAACAACATTAAATTAAAACTAAAATAAATTTTTATTAATTAAATATCACTTGCTTTAATGGTGAAGGAAAACATCGTGAGGAAACCTGCATGCCTGAGAGTTCTCCATAATGTCCTCAAAGGTGTGTGAAGTCTACCAATCCGCACATGGCCAGCGTGGTAGACTATGGCCAAAATCCTTCTCACTCTGAGAGGAGACCCGTGCTCTGTAGTGAGCCGGCGATGGGTTGATCATGATGATGATGAAACTGTTTTATTTAACAAGATAATCTTATGTTGCAGAAACCCAACGCCGGTGGTATCAGATCTATTACCTGTGAAATGGCCACCGCTGGACAAGGCGAGCCCACAATCCTTAGTCATCGACAAGGACTTCTCCATCGTTCCTCTGTGGAACACTGACTCTTTGAAGTATTTACGCCAAGTGTACTCCAAGTACAGGCGAAAACACGATTGACATTATAACTTGTATCTGAATAAAAAAAAAAAAAAAGAATAAGTTTTATGGCTATCTTTAAGTATTTATTTATAATTAAAAATCCCGTGGGAACTTAAGAAGTAGAAAAAGTAGTAGCACAGCTACTACTTTTATATAATATAATCAATATATATATATCAATATATATATCAATATATATATATATATATATATATATATATATATAATATAATCAATTTTAAAGGAGAACTCATGGCTAAGTTAGTTATGGACCTTCTGAGATTAAATCAAACTAATGCTCTTTATGTAAAAATAAAAATAACTTACAAAAATACTTAGATTATGATCTTTAATAAAATAAATAATAATTTAATAAATTATACCTACTTCCCTTCCACCTTAGATAGTAAATAGAGCTAAATATACTCATAATTACGTACGTGATCGTTGCTTAACGTAATAAATATTATTTAAATTGTTTTTATATTGAAATAGTTTATAATATCTTGTGATGTTTGTAACTCCAAGAAAATATTATTTGGGAGTTAAAAAGATATAGTATGATTTTCAAAAATACTGATTTGTATACTGAAGATTTCTGAAGATCCTCGTAAGAAAGTTTGCATCGAAGGGGAGCCACGATCCTCAAAATTGAGGGAGCGACGCAGGAAGAACTACTGAAGATTATGGATTCCAACTTAAATTGATCGAATAAAGTAAGAGAACGGCTTAAGCAAGAAGCTTTTTTCTATGGATCTGGAAAAACCAAGAATCATTTTTAAGATTTTTGTATCTGATTGTTACAATATAAACATTTTTTGAGGAGTTCTATTTGCGATACTAATATTTGCTTCATCATCAACCTGTGGATGTCCACTGTTGGACATAGGCCTTCCGCACCCGGTCCTCAGCGTTCCTGATCCAGCCACTTCCCGCCAGCCTCTTTATATCGTCGGCCCATCGTGCTGGAGGGCGTCCCACACTACGCTTGCTTAAACGCGGTCTCCACTCAAGGACTTTCCGGCTCCAACGGCCATCGCCTACTAATATTTGCTTAGCATTATGAATACTGCGAGTTGGGTACTGCTGTGGTCACTCTGGGCCGCGCGGTTTGTTCGGCAACCCACGATGCCAGTGCACACTGAAGGAGGCTGGCTGCGTGGATTTTTCACGCCTGATGGTTCGCACATACAATATTTAGCAATACCATACGCTACACATCCAGAGAAACGCTTTCAGGTATTTGTAGGATACTCTTTATTTTTTAATGATTTTTTATCCTGAAACAATTTTACTAGTGCAATATTTTCTACTTTTAAAGGCTCCTGGTCCTGCACCAATATGGCGAGGGATTTTTGACGCGGTAGAGGAGTATATTCGATGCCCGCAAAGATTTGAACCAGGCATTGTCAACGGACAAGCGGACTGTCTAATTGTCAACGTATACACCCCACCCGACGCTATACCAGCCTCAAACTATCCAGTTATGGTGTATATACACGGAGGAGCATACTTCGAAGGATCGTCATCAGTATATTTGTACAGTGGAGATTATTTAGTGAGCAAAAAAGTTATTTTAGTGTCTTTCAACTATAGGCTTCATATTCAAGGTAATTTGTGCTTGCGGATCAAGGAAGCTCCAGGCAATGCTGCTATGAAAGATCAAGTTGCAGCTTTGAAATGGGTGCAGCGTAATATCAAGACATTCGGTGGTGACCCCGACAATGTAACACTGCTTGGAATAAGTTCTGGTTCTGCCTCTGTTTCTTATCATATACTTTCGCCAATGTCCAAAGGATTATTTCACAAGGCGATAATGCAAAGTGGCTCTTCGCTTGCTCCATGGGCCTTACAATTTAGACCAACATATGTGGCTAGTTTATTAACCAAAAGTATGGGGTACACCACTGAGGATCCACGCGAGATTTACAATATATTGGTAGAAAAAACAGACGAAGAGCTAATTGTTACAAGGGTTCCTAGACAAGAAGGCGACATCTTTTTATCTGAAATATTGTACACACCATGTGTAGAAAAGGAAATTGAAGGAGAGGAAGCGTTTTTGACTGATCTCCCTTTTAATTTGTTATCAAAAGGAGAGTACAATAAAGTTCCTATGATAATAGGACATACAAGCGAAGAAGGGTTATTTATAGTGGCAACGGAAAATGCTGCAACTATACCTAAAATTATGTTTGAGAAATCCTTACCAAAAGACTTGATGATACCGAGTGAGCACGTCCGGAAAGAGATAGGGGGAAAGTTGCAAAAGTTTTACATGGGTGATAAAAATATCTCCCACGATACAATAGTAAGTCTTTCGAGGTTTTATGGAGAAGCTCATTTTGTATATCCCATTTTAGAGGAGATTGAATTATACTTGAAGACTAATGAGAAGCCTGTGTATAGTTACATTTTCAGCTATGACGGCTGGAGGAATTTCGCTAAACTCTCAACGTTGTCGTGGACTCTATGGAGCGCTCCGGGGGCGACTCATGCTGACGATCTTTTATATATATTCAGCCAGCCGATGCTTCCCTCATTATTTGAGAATAAAATGATAGACAAGATTACCACAATGATGACAAACTTTGCTAAACATGGGTAAGCACCAGTTAAAATATAAATATGGCTTTTGCAGCAATGCAAGATCTTCTTTGAGTCCTTTGTATATTTCCTGTCTTCCTTGTGTGAAATTTTCTATGAAACTAACTGACTGACATCAACGTACTGCTCTAGCTCCGGAAACTTCAGATTTTACACGGAGGTTTTCTTCATAACGTAGAACCACGCTAAGAAAGTATTTCTAGAAGTTCCACCCGAGTGTTGTTACTTGTTAATCTTGTTATGTATCTTTTATTGCAAGATAGATTTGCAGTCGATGGCAATCGTGCGCAGTGAAAGATGATGGGTTCCCAACGAGTCACATCCAATCGTGTAACAGTGTAACTCGTTGGGAATTCTAATAGACAAAAAAGTTGCAACTAGTTACAGTGTGACTCGATGGGAAAAAAAATCGATGAGTTCCCAGTTCCCATCGAGTCACAGTGTGACACAATTGTGTGATGATGATAGACAAATTATTATTGATCAATTAATTTGTTTATTCTGTACCTGCTTTACAGCGGCGAAGAGTCAATATAACACGATTCCTATCGGCTTCCCTTTAAGAATTGGCATAATATAGCGTAAGTAGGTACTATTCACATAAATTCGGTAATACGTTCGTAAAAACAAAGGTTCGATCGTCACAAATGTTAATTTTTTTTTGTTATTACTAATTTAAGGTAAAAGCATAACAGCTAATGTAAGTAACATACACCTACGTCCTACAGTCCTACACCATACAAGCCGTAAAATATCGGATTCCCTAGTTAGATTTTTGCTTAGTATTTATCTCTTTCATTTCCCTAGCGAAAGCGAAAGGAGCGAACTAGGTCTGTCTCGCTCTACGGTTCGCCAAAAAAGAGCACACCAATTTAATCTGGCCCAGTAGCGAATACGAATTTGGAACTCTGAGAGGTCAGACAAATTTGACGTAAGTAAGCCGCTAGAATCCGAGTTACCGTATTATACCTCCAAATTAAAAATTATATTAATAGTATTATTTTAACAGGCACATGCTACTATTTTGAGTATTTTGTATTTTGAAGCACAGACCATGTTTTGAAGGGTGATTTGTTATTGATACATTTATTTTTGTGAAGCGGCCATGCTTGTTTGTTTTTAAAGTTGTTAGTGGACTTTTATTTTTTGATATAATAAATTGGGGATAGTGATTAATAACTAATAAGTGTAAGTTCACGGTAATTTTGATTCAGTTTGGTAAGTCAAAATCAGAAATGGCCTTAATTTACATACCTAGATTGTTGTTTAACAGATTTCTTGTTACGTAACGATAGTAATTTTTCTAAATTAAGTTTTGAAAACAAAAATCGATGGGGAACAGCTGATATTCTTTTAGGTAAGTACGTTTCCGGCTTCCCTTTTTCAGATTTTCACCCTTCGCCACTGCTGCTTTATGATATTAAGAAAAGGGAAATGATCTGAAATGCATATATCCATTAGAAGCTAGACAAGATAGTTACATCTACATAGTTATATCTACAATGAAGCTGGAAAGGTGTTTTTACATTAAAAAAAATTATGTGTATGATAAAACTGTGTTATTTCCAGGGACCCCACTCCGGAACCTTCGGCCCTGTTTCCAGTGAGGTGGCTTCCGGTGAATACGTCATCTCCACAGTGTCTGGTCATCGACGCGCAGTTCTCGACTGCGCCGCTCTATACCAGCGACTCGCTCGAGTACTTGCGTGAAGTGTACTCCAAGTACAGGCGAAAGGGAGATTGAATCATTCATTATCCGACTAGGTGATGGTGTACGTATGTATAAATATAAATGGAAAGATTTTTAATTAATATAAACTTAAATCAGTAAATGCTTATTTCATACCACTCGCTCTAGAATGCCTTACCACCTGTATTAATGCCTGTTAGCTAAGGGTAAAGTTCGTCATAACTCATAACATTCCTATGACTTAGCCAGGTTGTAATATTGTACTGAAATCCATTACGCCTTAAGAGATGTAATGTTATACTGAAATCCATTACGTCTTAAGGGATGTAATGTAATTTGAATTTAGAACATCTCAAACAAATAGTAACATATTCAACCACACACCTCTATTTTGTATTTATCAATCACAGTGTTTATAATATTATACTACATTGAAGGTACTTTTACGATAAAATATTATTACCTAGTTAAAAGATTATTAATAAATCAATGTATTCTAATACTCAAAATGATCCAGGATGAGTACCTAAGACTAGGCTAAGTACCTGACTCATCACACTTAATAATTAAAACTAAATATTTCTGTGTGTCTGTCTATTTGTTGACATTTTGTATTGAAATAAAGTTTAAGTATTATGTTTGATTTATAATAATTTTAAAATTTTGTCATTTACACTTCGAACATCCACAAACTACATCATATTTAGAGATGAACTAAGTATGTAAAAGTCATAATACTTATTTTATAAAACAATGTGCACGTTCCTTTCTTTACACAATATTTTCATTATGGACCTTCTGAGATTGAATATGTAACATAAAATTAACGCACAAAAATGCTTAGATTATGATCTAATGATAAGATGAATAATAATATAATAAATTATACCTACTTCCCTTGAACCGTAGATACTAAATAGTTAACAGAACACAGCTAAATATACTCGTACTTACGTAGATACGTGATCGTTTCTTAAAGTAGTGAATATTATATAAATTGTTTTTATATTGAAATAGTTTATAATATTTAGTGATGCTTGTGGTTTTCCAAGAGAATATCATTTGGGAGTTAAAGATACTTCAATGATTGTTGCAAGTATAATTTTCAAAACTACTGATTTATATACCGAAGATACCTCGTAAGAAAGATTGTATCGAAGGGGAGCCACGATCCTCAAAATTGAGGGAGCGACGCAGGAAGAACTACTGAAGATTATGGATTCCTACTTAACTTGATCGAATAAAGTAAGAGAAAGGCTGCAAAGCAAGAAGCCCTTTTCTGTGAATCAGAGAAAACCAAGAATTGTTTTTATTTTAGTGTCTTAACTTTACAAAATAAACATTTTTGAAGAGTACTATTTGCGATACTAATATTTGCTTAGCATTATGAATACTGTGAGTTGGGTAGTGCTGTGGTCCCTCTGGGCCGCGCGGTTTGTTCGGCAACCCACGATGCCAGTGCACACTGAAGGAGGCTGGCTGCGTGGATTTTTCACGCCTGATGGTTCGCACATACAATATTTAGCAATACCATACGCTACACATCCAGAGAAACGCTTTCAGGTATTTGTAGGATACTCTTTATTTTTTAATGATTTTTTATCCTGAAACAATTTTACTAGTGCAATATTTTCTACTTTTAAAGGCTCCTGGTCCTGCACCAATATGGCGAGGGATTTTTGACGCAGTAGAGGAGTATATTCGATGCCCGCAAAGATTTGGACCAGGCATTGTCAAAGGACAAGCAGACTGTCTAATTGTCAACGTATACACCCCACCCGACGCTACACCAGCCTCCAACTATCCAGTCATGGTGTATATACACGGAGGAGCATACTTCGAAGGATCGTCATCAATATTTTTGTACAGTGGAGATTATTTAGTGAGCAAAAAAGTTATTTTAGTGTCTTTCAACTATAGGCTTCATATTCAAGGTAATTTGTGCTTGCGGATCAAGGAAGCTCCAGGCAATGCTGCTATGAAAGATCAAGTTGCAGCTTTGAAATGGGTCCAGCGTAATATTAAAGCATTCGGTGGTGACCCCGACAATGTAACACTGCTTGGAATAAGTTCTGGTTCTGCCTCTGTTTCTTATCATATACTTTCGCCAATGTCCAAAGGATTATTTCACAAGGCGATAATGCAAAGTGGCTCTTCGCTTGCTCCATGGGCGTTACAATTTAGACCAACATATGTGGCAAGTTTATTAACCAAAAGTATGGGGTACACCACTGAGGATCCACGCGAGATTTACAATATATTGGTAGAAAAAACAGACGAAGAGCTAATAGTTACAAGGGTTCCTAGACAAGAAGGCAACATCTTGTTATCTGAAATATTGTACACGCCATGTGTAGAAAAGGAAATTGAAGGAGAGGAAGCGTTTTTGACTGATCTCCCTTTTAATTTGTTATCAAAAGGAGAGTACAATAAAGTTCCTATGATAATAGGTCACACAAACGAGGAAGGGTTATTTATAGTGGCCATGGAGAATTCTGCAACTATATCTGAAATTATGTTTGAAAAATCCTTACCAAAAGACATGACGATACCGAGTGAAGACGTCCGGAAAGAGATAGGGGGAAAGTTGCAAAAGTTTTACATGGGTGATAGAAATATCTCCCACGATACAATAGTAAGTCTTTCTAGGTTTTATGGAGACGTTCATTTTGTATATCCCATTTTAGAGGAGATTGAATTATATATGAAGGGTAATGAGAACCCTGTGTATAGTTACATTTTCAGCTATGACGGCTGGAGGAATTTCGCTAAGCTCTCAACGTTGTCGTGGACTCTATGGAGCGCTCCGGGGGCGACTCATGCTGACGATCTTTTCTATATATTCAGCCAGCCGATGTTTCCTTCATTGTTTGAGAATAAAATGATAGACAAGATGACCACAATGATATCAAACTTTGCTAAACATGGGTAAGCATCAGTTAAAACATAAATATGGCTTTTCCTGCAATGCAAGATCTTCTTTGAGTCCTTTGTATATTTCCTGTCTTCCTTGTGTGAAATTTTCTATGAAACTAACTGACTGACATCAACGTACTGCTCTAGCTCCGGAAACTTGAGATTTTGCACGGAGGTTTTCTCCAACCACGCTAAGAAAGTATTTCTAGAAGTTCCACCCGATTGTTGTTACTTGTTAATCTTGTTATGTATCTTTTATTGCAAGATAGATTTGCAGTTGATGGCAATCGTGCGCAATGAAAGATGATGGGTTCCCAACCAGTCACACCCAATCGTGAAACAGTGTGACTCATTGGGAATTCTGATAGATAAAAAAGTTGCAACCAGTAACAGTGGGAATCGATGGGAAAAATCGATAGGTTCCCACTTCCCAACGAGTCACAGTGTGACACGATTGGGTGATGATGATAGACAAATTATTATTGATCAATTAATTTGTTAATTCTGTACCTGCTTAATGATATTAAGAAAAGGGAAATGATCTGAAAGGCATATATCCATTATAGAAGCTAGACAAGATAGTTATATCCACATTATATCGAAACTGACGCCGGAAGGGTGTTTTTACATTTAAAAAAATTATGTGTATGATGAAACTGTGTTATTTCCAGGGACCCCACTCCGGAACCTTCGGCCCTGTTTCCAGTGAGGTGGCTTCCGGTGAATACGTCATCTCCACAGTGTCTGGTCATCGACGCGCAGTTCTCGACTGCGCCGCTCTATACCAGCGACTCGCTCGAGTACTTGCGTGAAGTGTACTCCAAGTACAGACGAAAGGGAGATTAAAGCATTAATTATTCGACTAGGTGAGGGTTATATTAGGCAAACAACAATAACTAAGCAGCTGGCGAAAAAAACGGTGTAGTTAAACTTTTGATCTAAAAAATATTATTATAGAACTATACATATTTAACTCTTGTACACATAATAATAAATTAAATTATTTTTAATTTTTAGTGTTTGATTTTGTGGTTATTGAAGTCGGTTAATTTTTATTTTACAATTATTAGTGGCGCCATATATTATAATCGTATGCTATGCGGTGGTATAAAATTTTGCGGAATTGTTGGTTGTCCCGCTGCGACCACTTCGTTGATCTGTTGGTATTGAATGGGATGGTAATGATTTTTTTTAATTATAAATAATATCTATCCCGGCTGTACTCACGTGTCTAGTCGAGGTTAGCCCGACTAGTTTCGAACCCATCCGGGGTCCTTTTTCAAGGGAGGGAGGGAAATTATTTTTATTGCAAAATATCCTTATGGTTAACGATAATCATGCTGAACAAATAGCAATGATGAGATCTAAGTTGGAGCACGCTTGCCTAGAAGATGCCTATTCATTTTAGCCTAGAGTGTAATAGATCCCTAAGCTTAACAAAGCTGGACCTAAAGGATCCCCTTGCTGAACGCCTATAGAAAACTTGATATCGCTATCATCTATCCCGGGTCACAGCTGAAAATCTGCGTCCTGCATTTTATGCGTATTAAAGCAATTATTATGCAAGACATTATGCTGAGCTGTACACCCATTTAGGTTGTTGTGACAGATTAAAATTTTACATTCGTATGCTTTTTATCTGTGATACCAACAACAAAAAAATACATTTTCTCTCTTTCTTTTTGCACAAAAAAATAATTTCGAAGCAGAGCTGTTTGCCAAATATATGGGTAAATTTCGGCAAGCTGCGTTGAAACTTCGGTCAGCAAAGTTACCCTGTTTACAGAATTAAAAGCATTCTTTACATCTACTTTCAGTAGCACATTAACCTCGCCATTCACTAAAAAAGTAAATCAGAGCTGAATGGACCGCTGCCTCACTCATTTATACTTACAAAACCTAGGGATTACTGAGCTTAAATTATTCTTATCCGATGAGGAGTTCCGCTGTATATCTTCCAAGAAATATAATCATCAGATTTTTACCAAATTTTCGCTTCTGAAGTATGATCTATCAAAACAATCATCAAAATCAATATTTTATAACTGGTGGAGTAATGGCGTAACAAACAAAAAATATACAGTCGAATTCGACTGTATATTTTGGAGGTGCTCAATTGAGCACAAGTAAAGGAATAAATCCGAAAACCGTGAGTTTGTGGTTACATAAAAAAATGTGTTCATGAACAAATAGTATTTTGTGGCAGTCTGGGTTCTAATAAAAAGAGTTGAGTGAGATGTCAGGTAATATACTTATACAATATACATCAGTAAAGGTCCCGAGTTCGACTGAATAGGGCAGCGCCACATGAGTAGGGTCCTACTCTGTGCTATGAGTGAGTCTACCTACAGCTTGATGCTTGTATGAAGCTTCCCCTCTGGTCTATATCTACTCTTGTGGCAGCGCGCCGAAAGCGCAGTATGCCCTTTTCCCCTTGCACCTTCCCCCGCTAACATCCGCGTCACGGTAATGTTATATACAGTATTGTAACTCAGCCGTATCTTTGAAATAAATACCTACAGCAGCCCGGTACGTAAACATGCGATAGGGCTGCCCGCCTCCGGCATTTTAATTACATTTGCTTACTTTGTGTTTAAATATGTACTTGTCATTTGCCTACTTTGTGTTTAAATATGTACTTGTCATATTAAATAGGTATGTACTTGAACTTATTTTTACTTAGTGAAAAAATCGCGTGGTTATTAAAAAACAAAACACTGTCCGTTCGTCACTGCGGCACATTCGCGACTGGCTGCACCGCGAGCGCACCGCGAGATCGAGGCGCGTAGGTATAGCTCACGTTTCGCCCGTTTGTATGAAGTTGGAATACTGCATAGATAAGATTACCGTGTCCGCGTGTTCGGAGAACGCTAAGCTATTTTAAGGTCAACATGTACTTATTGGAGCACTTATTGTACTTACAGTTTTATCGTAAGTTTATATGGGACGGGGATGTAATCATATGTATCAAATGTATATCAAAAACGTACAATTGATGGTGTGCAAGTCGCACTACAATATATGTCAGCTTAAGCTACTCGTAGAGTACCTACCTAGGTATATAAAATACAACAAATTTTCCTAGAATGCACAAAAAATAGATTATGATCAAAAGTAGAAAAAATCTTCTAGAAACTTTGCATAAGTAGTTAGGTAAGTAAAAATAGTTAAATACTAAAAGCATTCTGGTGTGATCGTCTATTCCTTAGTTGAAATGGTCTAATCAAAATATCAAACAACCTGAAAGTGTTTTTAAATTGTTGGAATTTTGTTAACAATATTATCTTGTGATGGTCGCGGTACAGTTAGAGTAAGAGTTGTATTTAATTGGGAAGGTAAAAGTTATTTGAAACATTATAACTCAAAAGTATTAAAGCTGTGAAGATTATAGTTCTCCAGGTAACTCGATCGCAGAAAGTGAGTGGCAGCAAAGCGAGACGATTCATAAATATGCTAAGAAGAGAAAAAGATAGAGTGAAGAACATTTTCATAATATGAATACTGCGAGTTGGGTGGTGCTTTGGTCCCTCTGGGCCGCGCGGTTTGTTCGGCAACCCACGATGCCAGTGCACACACAAGGAGGCTGGCTGCGGGGTCTGTTCTCGCCTGACTGCTCTCACAAGCAGTTTTTGGCAATACCGTACGCTACACTTCCAGATAACCGGTTTCAGGTATATGAAGACTACTTTTTAATATCATCTTTACTCCTAAATCACTTTTTTAGTATTTTAAAGATCGCACACCGCGATTTTTTGCTGCAATACAGTATCTATTTAGCCATCAAAAGGTTGCAATACAGCAGCGATGCGTCGCTGGCCCGTATACCTTCATCTACGATTTTGTATGGTTATAATGTCTATACACGCGTCTGTATTGCTACAAAAAGTCGTCGAAAGCAATGTCTGTTATATATTCCACGTTTTAAGGCTCCTGGTCCTGCACCAATATGGCGAGGGATTTTTGACGCAGTAGAGGAATATATTCGATGCCCGCAAAGATTTCAACCAGGCATTGTCAAAGGACAAGCAGACTGTCTAATTGTCAACGTATACACCCCACCCGACGCTACACCAGCCTCAAACTATCCAGTCATGGTGTATATACACGGAGGAGGATTTTTCGAAGGATCATCATCAATATTTTTGTACAGTGGAGATTATTTAGTAAGCAAGAAAGTTATTTTAGTTTCTTTCAACTATAGGCTTCATATTCAAGGTCATTTGTGCTTAAGGATCAAGGAAGCTCCAGGCAATGCTGCTATGAAAGATCAAGTTGCAGCTTTGAAATGGGTCCAGCGTAATATTAAGGCCTTCGGTGGTGACCCCGACAATGTAACACTGCTTGGAATAAGTTCTGGTTCTATCTGTGTATCCTATCACATAATTTCGCCAATGTCCAAAGGATTATTTCACAAGGCGATAATGCAAAGTGGCTCTTCGCTTGCTCCATGGGCGTTGCAAGTTAGACCGCTATACGCGGCTAGTTTATCAATCAAATCTATGGGATACACCACTCAGGATCCACACGAGATTTACAATATGCTATTGGAAAAAACAGATGAAGAGCTAATCTTTGCAAGAGTTCCTAGACAAGAAGGTACTATCTTGATATCTGAACTATTGTACACGCCATGCGTAGAAAAGGAACTTGAAGGAGAGGAAGCGTTTTTGACTGATCTCCCTTTTAATTTGTTATCAAAAGGAGAGTACAATAAAGTTCCTATGATAATAGGACATACAAACGAGGAAGGGTTATTTATGGTGGCCATGGAAAATCGTGCAACTATATCTGAAATTATGTTTGAAAAATCCTTACCAAAAGACTTGATGATACCGAGTGAGCACGTTCGAAAAGAGATAGGGGGAAAGTTGCATAAGTTTTACATGGGTGATAAAAATATCTCCTACGATACAATAGTAAGTCTTTCGAGGTTTTATGGAGAAGCTCATTTTATATATCCCATTTTAGAGGAGATTGAATTATACTTAAAGACTAATGAGAAGCCTGTGTATAGTTATGTTTTCAGCTATGACGGCTGGAGGAATTTGGCTAAATGGTCCACGTTGTCCTGGGCTCTATGGAGCGCTCCGGGAGCGACTCATGCTGATGATCTTTTCTATATGTTCAGCCAGCCGATGCTTCCCTCATTGTGTGAGAGTAAAATGATAGACAAGATGACCACAATGATGACAAACTTTGCTAAACATGGGTAAGCACCAGTTCAAACATAAATGTGGCTTTTGCAGCAATGCTTTAAGTCCTTTGTGTGTTTCCTGTCTTCTTTGTGTGAAATTTTCTATGAAACTAACTGACTGACATCAACGTACTGCTCTAGCTCCGGAAACTTGAGATTTTGCACGGAGGTTCTCTCCATAACGGAGAACCACACTAAGAAAGTATTTCTAGAAGTTCCACCCGAGTGTTGTTACTTGTTAATCTTGTTATGTATCTTTTATTGCAAGATAGATTTGCAGTCGATGGCAATCGTGCGCAATGAAAGATGATGGGTTCCCAACGAATCACACCCAATCGTGTAACAGTGTGACTCATTGGGAATTCTAATAGATAAAAAAGTTGCAACTAGTAACAGTGTGACTCGATTGGAAAAAATCGATGAGTTCCCACTTCCCAACGAGTCACAGTGTGACACGATTGGGTGATGATGATAGACAAATTATTATTTTGTTAATTCTGTACCTGCTTTATGATATTAAGAAAAGGGAAATGATCTGAAATGCATATATCCATTAGAACCTAGACAAGATAGTTACATCTACATTATATCCACACTGAAGCTGGAAGGGTGTTTTTACATTAAAAAAATTATGTGTATGATAAAACTGTGTTATTTCCAGGGACCCCACTCCGGAACCTTCGGCCCTGTTTCCAGTGAGGTGGCTTCCGGTGAATACGTCATCTCCACAGTGTCTGGTCATCGACGCGCAGTTCTCGACTGCGCCGCTCTATACCAGCGACTCGCTCGAGTACTTGCGTGAAGTGTACTCCAAGTACAGGCGAAAGGGAGATTGAATCATTCATTATCCGACTAGGTGATGGTGTACGTATGTATAAATATAAATGGAAAGATTTTTAATTGATATAAACTTAAATCAATAAATGCTTTTTTCATACCACTCGCTCTAGAATGCCTTATCACCTGTATTAATGCCTAATGCTAAGGGTAAAGTTCGTCATAACTCATAACATTCCTATGACTTAGCCAGGTTGTAATATTGTACTGAAATCCATTACGCCTTAAGAGATGAAATGTTGTACTGAAATCCATTACGTCTAAAGGGATGTAATGTAATTTGAATTTAGAACATCTCAAACAAATAGTAACATATTCAACCACACACCTCTATTTTGTATTTATCAATCACAGTGTTTATAATATTATACTACATTGAAGGTACTTTTACGATAAAATATTATTACCTAGTTAAAAGATTATTAATAAATCAATGTATTCTAATACTCAAAATGATCCAGGATGAGTACCTAAGACTAGGCTAAGTACCTGACTCATCACACTTAATAATTAAAACTAAATACTTCTGTATGTCTGTCTATTTGTTGACATTTTGTATTGAAATAAAGTTTAAGTATTATGTTTGATTTATAATAATTTTAAAATTTTGTCATTTACACTTCGAACATCCACAAACTACATCATATTTTTCTTTAAGTTCTGTTAGAGATGAACTAAGTATGTAAAAGTCATAATACTTATTTTATAAAACAATGTGCACGTTCCTTTCTTTACACAATATTTTCATTATGGACCTTCTGAGATTGAATATGTAACATAAAATTAACGCACAAAAATGCTTAGATTATGATCTAATGATAAGATGAATAATAATATAATAAATTATACCTACTTCCCTTGAACTGTAGATACTAAATAGTTAACAGAATACAGCTAAATATACTCGTAATTACGTAGATACGTGATCGTTTCTTAAAGTAGTGAATATTATATAAATTGTTTTTATATTGAAATAGTTTATAATATTTAGTGATGCTTGTGGTTTTCCAAGAGAATATCATTTGGGAGTTAAAGATACTTCAATGATTGTTGCAAGTATAATTTTCAAAACTACTGATTTATATACCGAAGATACCTCGTAAGAAAGATTGTATCGAAGGGGAGCCACGATCCTCAAAATTGAGGGAGCGACGCAGGAAGAACTACTGAAGATTATGGATTCCTACTTAACTTGATCGAATAAAGTAAGAGAAAGGCTGCAAAGCAAGAAGCCCTTTTCTGTGAATCAGAGAAAACCAAGAATTGTTTTTATTTTAGTGTCTTAATTTTACAAAATAAACATTTTTGAAGAGTACTATTTGCGATACTAATATTTGCTTAGCATTATGAATACTGCGAGTTGGGTAGTGCTGTGGTCCCTCTGGGCCGCGCGGTTTGTTCGGCAACCCACGATGCCAGTGCACACTGAAGGAGGCTGGCTGCGTGGATTTTTCACGCCTGATGGTTCGCACATACAATATTTAGCAATACCATACGCTACACATCCAGAGAAACGCTTTCAGGTATTTGTAGGATACTCTTTATTTTTTAATGATTTTTTATCCTGAAACAATTTTACTAGTGCAATATTTTCTACTTTTAAAGGCTCCTGGTCCTGCACCAATATGGCGAGGGATTTTTGACGCAGTAGAGGAGTATATTCGATGCCCGCAAAGATTTGAACCAGGCATTGTCAAAGGACAAGCAGACTGTCTAATTGTCAACGTATACACCCCACCCGACGCTACACCGGCCTCCAACTATCCAGTCATGGTGTATATACATGGAGGAGGATTTTTCGAAGGATCATCATCAATATTTTTGTACAGTGGAGATTATTTAGTAAGCAAGAAAGTTATTTTAGTTTCTTTCAACTATAGGCTTCATATTCAAGGTAATTTGTGCTTGCGGATCAAGGAAGCTCCAGGCAATGCTGCTATGAAAGATCAAGTTGCAGCTTTGAAATGGGTCCAGCGTAATATTAAGGCCTTCGGTGGTGACCCCGACAATGTAACACTGCTTGGAATAAGTTCTGGTTCTATCTGTGTATCCTATCACATAATTTCGCCAATGTCCAAAGGATTATTTCATAAGGCGATAATGCAAAGTGGCTCTTCGCTTGCTCCATGGGCGTTGCAAGTTAGACCGATATACGCGGCTAGTTTATCAATAAAATCTATGGGATACACCACTCAGGATCCACACGAGATTTACAATATGTTATTGGAAAAAACAGATGAAGAGCTAATCTTTGCAAGAGTTCCTAGACAAGAAGGTACTATCTTGATATCTGAATTATTGTATATGCCATGCGTAGAAAAGGAACTTGAAGGAGAGGAAGCGTTTTTGACTGATCTTCCTTTTAATTTGTTATCAAAAGGAGAGTACAATAAAGTTCCTATGATAATAGGACATACAAACGAGGAAGGGTTATTTATGGTGGCCATGGAAAATCGTGCAACTATATCTGAAATTATGTTTGAAAAATCCTTACCAAAAGACTTGATGATACCGAGTGAGCACGTTCGAAAAGAGATAGGGGGAAAGTTGCATAAGTTTTACATGGGTGATAAAAATATCTCCTACGATACAATAGTAAGTCTTTCGAGGTTTTATGGAGAAGCTCATTTTGTATATCCCATTTTAGAGGAGATTGAATTATACTTGAAGACTAATAAGAAGCCTGTGTATAGTTATGTTTTCAGCTATGACGGCTGGAGGAATTTGGCTAAATGGTCCACGTTGTCCTGGGCTCTATGGAGCGCTCCGGGAGCGACTCATGCTGATGATCTTTTCTATATGTTCAGCCAGCCGATGCTTCCCTCATTGTGTGAGAGTAAAATGATAGACAAGATGACCACAATGATGACAAATTTTGCTAAACATGGGTAAGCACCAGTTCAAACATAAATGTGGCTTTTACAGCAATGCTTTAAGTCCTTTGTGTGTTTCCTGTCTTCTTTGTGTGAAATTTTCTATGAAACTAACTGACTGACATCAACGTACTGCTCTAGCTCCGGAAACTTGAGATTTTGCACGGAGGTTCTCTCCATAACGTAGAACCACACTAAGAAAGTATTTCTAGAAGTTCCACTCGAGTGTTGTTGCTTGTAATGTATCTTTTATTGCAAGATAGATTTGCAGTCGACGGCAATCATGCGCAATGAAAAACATATGTGATGGGTTACCAACGAGTCACACCCAATCGTGTTACAGTGTGACTCGTTGGGAATCTATCGTTTTTTCCCCACCGAGTCACATCTACAGTAAAGTGTGACTCGTTTGGAATTCTAATAGATAAAAAAGTTGCAACAGTGTGACTTGATGGAAAAATCGATGAGTTCCCATTTCGAAACGAGTTATAGTGTGACACGATTGGGTGATGGTGATAGACAAATTATTATTAACTAGCTGTCGATTGAGCTTTAGCCCAACAGTCGATTCTATTTCAGGATTTTTTAAAATTTTTCTCTCCGTAAGAACCATCCCCGTACTTCAAGGAATATTGTGAAAAAAGAATTAGCGAAATCGGTTCAGTTGTTCTCGAGATTTGCGATCAGCAACACATTCAGCGATTTATTTTATATATTAAAAGATCAATAATTAACACGTTCACTGCGGATCACCCACAATCGGCCTGGTGCTGTGCCAAATCACTGTGCGCGTCGAAAAAACAGGTCTTTCTCGCTGGTGCGGGACAGGTTTTCTGGGCATTTTTACGAGTATGACAGAGACAAATATAGTTTTCGAATTGTGACAAGAAATGTAAAAACGCCGGAAGGGCGTTTTTACATTTAAAAAAAAAATGTGTATGAAAAAAAAACCGTGTTATTTCCAGGGACCCCACTCCGGAACCTTCAGAGCTGTTGCCGGTGAGGTGGCTTCCGGTGAATACGTCATCTGCGCAGTGTCTGGTCATCGACGCGCAGTTCTCGACTGCGCCGCTCTATACCAGCGACTCGCTCGAGTACTTGCGTGAAGTGTACTCCAAGTACAGGCGAAAGGGAGATTGAGGCATTAATGACTTGGTGATGGTGTAAGTATGTTTATAAATGGAAAGATTTTTTAATAAAATAAAACTTAAATTACAAATGCTTTTTTCACACCACTCGCTCTAAAATGCCTTACTACAGAACTGTTAGCTAAGGGTAAAGTATAAAGTCATATTAACAGTCCTATGACTTAGCCAGGTTGTAATGTTGTACCTACTGAAATCCATTGCGTCTTAAGGGATGTAATGTACTTAATTTGAAACATCTAGGGGGTTTGCATGGGATACGACCTTTGGACAATACAGTCCACGAATTCTACTAGAAAGCTCGTTAGAGACAGTAATAATAAGCAATCAAAGTAAATAGCCTCGAGTCGGTATCTATTTCCATTGAAGTGGCAAGTCCGTGAATAAAGCCGTGGGGAGACTTAGAGCGAGTCTTATTAACCGCTGAATGGGCGCGAGTGAATGGATGGAGACGTTTCGGTTCCATCTCCGTCCCTTTTGATGAATGGATCCAATAACGTAGGTGAAAGCTGGAGATTTTCGCCGATAGCTTTGGGTGTATTCATTTTGTTTGTACACCAGAGCTCATTAGGTACTAATCCTTGAATCACAGTCGCACTTGGACTGACCGAATAAAGCAAATAAGTACGTTTCTGGTTTTAATTGATTAATGCCCGGTTTCTTAGGTACTTTTATCGACGGTTTATCTATTCAATAGCGTTTGGTCCGATAACTCGAGACAGTGCGTTTCTGAACAACACAATGCAAGATAAACTCAGTTTAAACTTAACTGGCCAATGTGCGCCGTTTATCGATTCCGTAAAGTTATTTGACGTTTCATTTGTCAGTAGGTAGTTCACGGTTTGCGTATTTTTATAGTAAGTTGTTCGTTACTTTGCAAAAACAGTGTTTAGCCACTCATTTAGCACTAGCTTATGCTCGCGACTTCGTCCGCGTGGACTACACAAATTTTGAACCCCTATTTCACCCCCTTAGGGGTTGAATTTTCAAAAATCCTTTCTTAGCGGATGCCTACGTCATGATAGCAATCTGCATGCCAAATTTCAGCCCGATCCGTCCAGTAAATTGAGCTGTGCGTTGATAGATCAGTCAGTCAGTCAGTCACCTTTTACTTTTATATATTTAGATATACTTTCGCATTTAAAATATTAAATAAATAGTAGGTATGGATGGAAATTAGTATGGATAGTGCTTGTAAAATGTTATTTTTTAAACAAAGACTTCTATGTAGTATACCTACGCGTACATTGATCTCAAATCTCATCATTTATCAGCCTGTGTTTGTCTATAAGTGTCGTAGTTTGTGTTAAATTAATGTATTGTGTGTGTTCCTAATAAATAAAAATAAAAAAATCTCAAATCTGCCACTACACAGGATGGCCGGCGTTTCAATTAGCCCACAATAAAGATTACCCGGGGGCGGCGGAGAGCGTGAAAAACCCGCGAAACCTCGTAAATCCCGGAAAATGCCCGTAATCCCCGCCGTCGCATTAACATAAGCCGGCGGCCGATTGCAATGCCACAATCGATATCGGTATTCACTTTGAGTAGAAAATCTCAAAAACAATAGCCACCCTCGTCCTCCTCACACCGCTCCCTCATTACTGTACATTATTATATACCTCATTCCCGGAAAATCAAAAAGTTCCCACGGGATTTTGAAAAACCTAAATCCACGCGGACGAAGTCGCGGGCATCCTCTAGTGTTTTATATATCAGTGAACCTAGATAATGGCAAGACAAACCAATATAATACTTAGTTTTGAGCGGACATTTAGAAATCCTAAAATTAAAGAATCTAAAATTTAGTTTAGGTTTAGGTTAGGGTACAACAGAATTAGCACCAATATCAAATAATGTAGTAGGTAATTACTAATTACCCTCCTACGTTTGTATGAAGAAAGCACAAAACTGCGCCCTTGCACCCAGTACCTTGGGACCCCAACGTCTATCGGTTGTACGAACTATGTGCCCTGCCCATTAAAAAAAAATTTTTTTTTTATTCGAATAAACTTTTACAAGTACTTACGAATAGTCGGATGCATCTACCACTGGTTCGGAATGCCTTTCCTACCGAGAAGAACCAGCATTGCCACTTCAGCTTCGCAACCCGTTGAGCTATGTCGGTTACTCTAGTTCTCCTACGGATCTCCTCATTGATCACATAGAGAAACTCCAAGCATATAGCTCTCTCCATCGCCCGCTGTAATACGCTGTAAGGTGTACTTTAGCAAAATGTTTTCATTTAAAACAGTGCAGTGGTCAAACCGATGTCGATTGGTGAATCAAAATGACTCTGCCATCGGAGTTATCGACGTGGCGGGGAGCCTTAATGGCGATGCACTGAGGGCGCCCTGAAGTACGGTCAGTTGCCGTGGAAAATAATAATGTGCGTCAAATACAGTAGCCAGCAAGAAATATCCTTTCGACCTTTACAATGAAATTTCGGCTTTGTAGAGCGTTGTCTCTGTCACTCATACCTTTACCTAACCTGACGCTCTACGGAACCGCTATCTCTTTCTATAAGTCGATGTGCGACATTTTCTGCCGCGTACCTACCCGTTATCTTCATTAAAATATGTCGTTAAACCACGAAATAAGTTTTAAATCATCAGTAAACAGCTGTCGATTGATTGGTTGTTATGGTCCGGGTGACATAGGCTACATTTTAATTCGAAAAAATTGACCTGACGGATGTTACACCAAAAAAAGTGGGGGTCCTCCAAAAATTTTTTTGTATTGTATCGAGTGGGATGTCAAATAAAAGAGGAAAAAAATCGAGTTCATAAATATACCTAAATAGAGGAGGAGAGGATCGCAGTCGGGTTTTAAATAAATAAAATAAAAATCTTTTTTATTCGAATAAATTTTTACAAGTGCTTACGAATAGTCGGATGCATCTACCACTGGTTCGGAATGCCTTTAGTTTTGAACCTCCCGAATATCAGGCACGTCTTAAGCACTAGGCTAGCACTGTTTGCAGGCTATTAATAATCTTAATTTACTTCCTAGAATTCCGTATTTCATCCGTAAAACGCTAAGAGCTGGGATATAAGAATCAGATAACTGCAGTACGTGTTTAATTAAATTTAATTGCAATGCACTTCCTAATTAGCCTCGCCAGCGACATAACTGTTCCACTAGATGCGGCGAATCGTACTGACATGCTCCAACGAACATCGGTGCTTACACTCCTGTCAATCGAACCTAATCCGCTTTATGTTCCGGCTACATTGGCCAACAACGCGTTGTTCAACGCCATTTCCCGTTAAGCGTAAATGTAGTAACGATCATCGCAATAATTTGATCAACGGCATTCACAACGCCGTTTGGCGTTGGAATTTGACTCATTTTGTAGTTTTAGTGAATTAGTAGGTTTCAAACCCGCAATTTATAGCGTGAAAAACTGGGGTCAATGCCCCACCTACGACGCGGAATTGACCCCGAGTGGCCTACTTACCCAACATTCGTTGACCTCTAGCGTCAGTTGGCTGTTTTATTTGCAACATATCGTGAACTCTTACAAAATATAGGATATTTTTTTCGCGTTTTTTTGTGGTATCATATCAGTAATCACCAGTCTGTCAGTCTATCAACTGTCTTCGTTTTGCTAGCGTTCTGGTTACACCCTGTATAGTGGTGATAGTTAATTGCGTAAACTTAAAACTAAAGCTACGAGGTTTCCAAAGGTCTGAGAAGAGCCCACAACAAACTCAGCCAGGTATTATTTTTATAGAAATATGTTGTTACTATGAAGCGTCTAGCGGGGCATTCATATCGCTGGCCTCGCCTCGCTAAATATGCAAAGTTTAATAACGATCAAAGTTATTCCAACACCGCAGTTACTATGGCACGCGGCAATCAACTAATTACATAGCAAGGTAAGCCGAGGACCAGAGAGAAAGGGTAGACGGGAAGTGGCTTCGAGCCTACAAATCCTAAACCCTAAGGTGTCTATATACAGGGTGTAACCAGAACGCTGGCAAAAACGAAGACAGATAGTACTCATGATAATTACGTCTGATATGATATTACAAAAAAACCCTATAACTTTGTAAAAGTTTACGATATATTGCAAATAAGACATCTGACTGGCGCTAGAGTAAGTAGGCCACTCCAAATCCATGTCGCGTCGTAGGCGGGGCATTGTCACACGAGTAGATATTATAGACCAGAGGGGAAGCTTCACACTAGCTCACGCACACCACGACGTGCCACGGACGCTCCGTGCGCCCAGTTCGGCGGCAAACCGAGCGTCCGTGACACGTCGTGGTGTGCGTGAGCTGCGCTAGAGTTAGTGAACCTACAGCCAGCCGCTAGTATGAAGCTTCCCCTCTGGTCTATATTATATCTACTCGTGTGGCATTGTCGCGAGTTTTGCACGCTATATATTGCGGCTTTGAACAATACTAAATCACATAAAACTACAAAACGAGGCAAATGGTTATTGGTATTGGACTTTGTTTAGGTAGTAAGTATAACGCTCTACGAATCTGCTATCTCCTTCTAAAGGTCGATGTACATTACTTTCTGTACTGTACATTATTTTACTGCCGCGTACTGTACGTTTAAACGCGAAAGCCTCTTCTATCTTTACTTCTAGTCTGTGCGGTATAGTTGATTAGGGTTCCGCGGGCACGTCGCTAAACGGCCGCCGATAAAGAGCCGATGTTCGCTAACTTAATATAACTTGTACCCGAGATAATTGTTTAGAGGGACCCTTGGGGATATTCTATATATGTAAATACCTACTATACATACCTACCTATACATAGCAATAGTTTCTTAGAAGTTTCTTACGTTCGTATAATTCCAAAGGATCGATTTATACGAGACTGCCGAATCAAAAAAGGGAGTGTAACGTTTTTATTCCACAACTAGCTTATGCTCGCGACTTCGTTCGCGTGGACTACATAAATTTCAACCCCCTATTTTACTCCCTTAGGGGTTGAATTTTCAAAAATACCTTCTGAATGGATGCTTACGTCATAATAGCTATCTGCATGCCAAATTTCAGCCTAATCCGTCCAGTAGTTTCAGCTTTGCGTTGATAGATATCAGTCAGTCAGTCAGTAGATAATATTAGAGTGTTACTTTTATTTTTTCTTTAAAAAAATATTAACTCTTATTAACCATAATTATTTTCGATTGGTAAACTTCGGAGATAGGGGGGGGGGGGGACGGTACTTTTTTCGACATTTTGCATAAATCATAAACTATAATGCATAAAAATCAAAATAAATCTGTTTTACAATATACAGATTTTCATATGATATCCCACTTGATATTGTTACCATACTTTGAAAATTGAAAATACTAATTATTAGTTTTACGAACACATTTTTTTTGTGATGAACCACAAATTCACGGTTTTCGCATTTTTTCCTTTCCTTGTGCTATAAGACCTAGGTACCTATCTGCTAAATTTCATGATTCTAGGTCAACGAGACTATTCCTATAGGTTTTTCTTGACAGTCACAACATACACACAGGCAACGAAGCGATACTATAAGTGTTCCTTTTTTCCATTTTGAAGTACGGAACCCTGAAAACCAGCCGGTGAGAACACTAGGGCTAACTTGTATCGGAATAAACAAAATGATAAAGTACTTATTTGTACGTTTAATAATAATAAATAATTCTTTATTTAATAAGGCAACAGAGACCCATATTTTGTTAGTACAGATATAATGCTAAAAAAAAAAAACTATGTTAGTATATTTTGTTAGTATAATGCTTAAAAACTATGTTAGTATAAACATTTTATTTTTATTTTATTTTTACAACAGCTATCATAATAGGGCGCAAACAATTAGATTTTGGGATCACTTTCAAGCCCTCGTCCGGTCAACACTCTGCGTATTCACCGGACGAGAACTTGAATGAAATGCTGGAGAATTGGCGTATCCAATTAGTTTAAGTTAGTAGAAGTAGGTAAGTAAGGAGTCTCAGGCAGAGGTCAGGGATGGCCGTTAATTCCGCGCGGCGTAGTTTATAGCGGCCCCGGACCTCGGCCGGACGGCGGACATGTACATTAACTATTCATTTTTCTATTTGTATTTACTTGCTATTTATTAGAGGTTAGAGCTGTAATGAACTAGTGCTCAGAGACCGGGATCTACTCAGTTAAAGTATTAATAAAAGATGGCACGATGACACCTTTACCAGAATTTTCGGCTGGAAGATTCCATCATCATACTGAGTTGTTATTTGACCATAGTTTACCACGTTGGTCAAGTGCAGATTGACAGACCTCACACATGATTTTAAGCTTATTTTGTGGTTTAACGACATATTTTAATGTATAAAACGGGTACATACCACGATGAATTTTTTTGTTTTTATTTGTCGATATTTCAACCCAATTGCACGGGTCGTGGTCACGACGGGACCCGTGCAATTGGGTTGAAATATCGACAAATAAAAACAAAAAAATTCATCCTGGTATGTACCCGTTTTATACATTAAAATAAGACCTCACACACCTTCGACAACATTATGGAGGCATGCAGGTTTTTTTTTCTCCTCTCGATGTTTTCCTTTATCGTTTAAACAAGTGCAAAACAGTCCCCTGCCGCCGAAGGGTAACGCGTGTATCACTGGTGACTTTTCAAATAACAATAAGTAAATTTCCTTCAACTAGTATGTCGATGAAATCAACAACAACAGTCAGTTCAAGAAGGCTTTAAATAAATAATAAATAAAATAATTTTTTATTCAATTTAACTTTTACAAGTATTTTGAATCGTCAGATGTAGGTATCACTGGTTCAGAATGATTTTCCTACCGAGAATAACCAGCAAGAAACTCGGCGGTTGCTCTTTTTAAAGATTTGATGTACAATATTGTGCCATGTATAAAAAAGTATTTGCAGTCTTGTGCGTTGCTGGAACGAGCTGCAGGTCAAATCCACGCTCCTTTATCATTTAGATAATCTTCAATTGTGTAATATGCTTTTTTCAGGTGCATCCAATCCCCAATTCCAATTTGGCGGAATTTTGTTATAAAAGGTCATATTCCATCATGCTGGCCATTTAGGCCCATAATCCACCATGCTGGCCAGTATTATTATATTAGTTCAATGGGCCAGGTGCAAGTTGGCAGACTGCACGCAACCCAACTTTTTCTGTCGTACTAATACGTTTTGCCAATGATAAGAGTTCCATGATAAATAAACTGCGAAAATAGGGAACCTTTACTATCTACAAGACTAAAAGTTCTATCGAACATTTTACATGCCTTTTATACTGCACCCTTATGTTAATAGTTTAAGCCAGACGGATTGTTAACGGCCAGTCGATTTAACCCGCCGCAGATAAACTAAAAACTGCCCGCCCATTGCCGACCATAACCTCACCGCCTACAAATCTGCCCAAATGGCCGAAGAGGGAGTGTGGTGCGAGGTACGAGATGAAGCGATTTGTGACGTTATTTTAAGGAAATAAACTACCATTGCCCATTGAAAATCTGTCTAAGTATTTAGAGTTTTTTGGACGCAACCATAGAAAAGTGTCCCCTCCGAATATCCTGAAAACACGGACTTTTCTCGCAAAACCCCTAATGTGGTAAAATCAGACTTGACCACTTCAAAAGAAATGATTTGTAGGTACTACTTCTATCAAACACTTTGCAGATAGGTGTCTATCTCACTATTCAAATAGAAAGCTTCGACTGGAAAGTTAGAAATGCTACAAATGGAAAAAACCAAAAACGGACAACATTTTGGAGGAGAAAGAACATGAAGAAAAAAGGATATGTTCACCTTGTAATATCTTAGCGTTTAACCTATCATGAGTGATTTCCATTATACATGTATGACAAACCGGCTTTACTCACGTATTTAGTCCCTGTGAAAAAGAATCCCGGATGGGTTCGAAACTAGTCAGGCTAACTTCGACTAAATACGTGAGTAAAGCCGGTTTGTCATACTTGTAATATCTTTTGACTTGTACCACAAAATATTTATCCGTTATACGCGCAAAAATGTCCCTCGTTCGACCCGCATTAGTCACGTTATCTACCTGCGTCTAATGCGCTACCTACCGCTACCTCGGCCTCTACCCGATAAATATTGCGAAATGATAACTCGCGCGAACTTGCGAGCCCAGGAGATAGCCCCCAGAATTATGTAGGGCCGGTGTTATCTATATTTGGGAGGGTTTTAACGATGCCACCGGAAAATTGCGTATTTTGCATACGTTTAGTTAGATTTAACTTTGCGTATGCGTAGAACTGGAACACCAACCGCGCGAATAATTTTGAGCGCCTGATAAAATAAATTAGCAATTCGCTTAAACGTTTGGATTGCAGTCTAAATTCCACGCGGCGCTTCATTTTAGCTAAATGGCGTCATACCGAACATACATAATACCAAATTGTTTCATTATTTGAAATGCAATTATACCTCAGTTTTGATTAAAAAGAATCTAAGTCTATCATTTTGTTGTTTTTCATCTTTTGGTCTAACAGAACTAAAATAAATATAGTACCTAGGTACGCAACAGGTCAAGATGGCAATCGGAGAGGGAATGCCCCGCACACCCCCACAACCCCCGCGCTAACCACCGGGCTAGCACAGGCACGGGTGACGTGCGGGTGTGCGAGTCGTCCCTCGCCTCATACCCCGATTGCCATCTCGACTTGTCGTGAACTATAGGTGCCTAATATTAGACAATGCACGCCACTCTGAGCGCGTGGTTTGTAGATTTTGGAGTTTTTATTATTTGAGCGGGAACTCTTTAATTTTCAGGGATAAAAAGTAGCTTAGCTCTATAGGTAACTATACCCATGCAAAATCCCGTCGATCCATTGCTCAACTGCTGCGTGACTGAAGGACAAACCAGCAACACACTTTCGCATTTTTTTAGCACCTAGTGATATGGCGGAAAGTTACAAAATATTATACAGTAGGTACATACCGCGATTAATTTGATGTTTTTATTTGTCGACAGTGTTGTGTGTTTGACCAAAATCGGCCCAGTAGTTTAGGCGCTACTGTGGAAGTGTGTTCCAGATAGATACAAATATACATACAATATACAATACATACACTGCTAAAAGCATAACTCTTTCTTTTGAATTTGCCGTAGTCGGGTAAAAAGTCTATGACCGATATTGAACGTCTAGCGAAATTCCAAGGATCAGGATAATCAGTACCCTTATTATAAATGCGAAAGTGTGTTTGTTTGTTGGTTTGTCCTTCAATCACGTCGCAACGGTGCAACGGATTGACGTGATTTTTTGCATGGGCATAGATAAAGACCTGGAAAGTGACATAGGAAAGTGACTTTTTATCCCGGAAAATCAAACAGTTCCCACGGGATTTTTGAAAAACCTAATTCCACGCGGACGAAGTCGCGGGCATCAGCTAGTATAAAATAAATAAAATGTTACTTAGAAAGCAGTCGGCCATATTGTTATCAGATTTCATTTTAGGGTCGAGCTTTGAGACTCGATTCCTAGACATGGACTCGACAATGTTCTGGGAATTAGTTCGGTCTAGATTAAGTCTGTGTTTTAGTTTTTGTGCCCAAATGGAGGTTAACGACTTGTGGGAATGTCTGGAGTCTGGACGCTTTTTTGTTTGTTTGGCCTTCGTGGTTAGGAGGAACTCGTGTGTCCACGTAGGTTCCCAAACCTCAGAAGTGCCTCGGAATCACCACCCCTATTATTTATGCGAAAGTGTGTTTGTTTGTTAGTTTGTTGGTTTTTTGGTTTGTCCTTCAATCACGTCGCAACGGAGCAATGGATCGGCGTGACTTTTTGCATGGGTATACTAGGTATAGTCAAAGACCAGTAGGGCGATTGTCTAAAACCTGCATCAATCATTATTACAATCTCAATTGTTCTGATTGGCTGAATTTGTGCGATTCTTGTTGCAACAATGCATTGTAGCCAATAGTGAGCGAGCATTAACCAATCAGAGATGATTGGGATCGTGACATTGTAGCTGTCAAACAACCGCAGTAGGGCCACTGGAGAGTGACATAGGCTACTTTTTAACACGGAAAATGAACGAGTTCCTACGGGATTTTCAGGAACTTAAATCCACGCGAAAGAAGTCGCGGGCTGATGCCCGCTAGTACACAAATAGCAACACATTTAGTGATTCATTTTTAGGGTTCCGTAGTAAACAAGGAACCCTTATAGTTTCGCCGTGTCCGTCCGACTGTCTGTCTGTCTGTCCGTCCGTCCGTCCCCGTTTAATCTCAGAGACTATTAGTGCTAGAAATCTGTAATTTGGCATGGGTATAAACATTAAAGACGCCGACAAAGTGGTGAAATAAAAGGCGATCGCCCATGAACGGGCCCTCTTTTGTGGCGTCGTCGTGTCAAAACTTAATTTTTTTTTAAAAAATGTGTTATTTTTTTACGATTATGTTTTATTACGACTTTTTTCACTCTATTATTGAAAATATCCACAATTACAGTTAGAATCGTAGACATCCGTTTATTTTGAAGAACTATTAATGAAATATAACCTCAATATCAGCAATATAAAAAAAAGATTTCTTTATAACCAGGGTGAATAAATAGAAATCGTTTGCAGAATATAAAGAGTTAATTATTTGTCTACAAAATAAAATGAAACCATGTTGACATAACAATTATATTAGGGGGGGGCCCAAAGCTCCTAAGAAAATGGGCAATCTCTTTTTGATAAATATTTTTTTAGGGTAGCTCCCCTATATGTAAAGCGGGGATGAATTTTTTTTCTTGTCTATCCCAACAGTGTGGGTTATCGTTGAATAGGTCTTTTAAAAATGCTATGAGTGTGGGAACATCATTTTTCGATTTCTAGATTCGTCTGTAAAATATGATGTTTTAAAGTGCTAATTTTTATTAGAGTCAAGTGTCCCCCCCTCTATCAGCCAAATAAAAGGAACGTGAAAAAATTTACAGCAGTAGTATATATATAATCAATTTTAAAGGAAAACTATCAGGGCTATGTAAAAGTTCACAGGTTAAGGATATCTGTTTAAGGTATATCTGTTTTTCGAGGATTGTGACTACGGAACCCTACACTGCGCGTGGCCCGCGATTATTACTATCGTACATTTTAGAATTCCATAAACTTTGAGAATCCGTGTCTATCATAGCTTCAACTAAGTAACATATTCAAGTTTAATGAACGACTGAGGTATTAAATTACAAAGAAGGAGTTCTAAATTAATATTTAAGCTAAAGCTATTCAACCGGAAGATCAAGAATGCACCTTATAGTTTCGTAGCCTAAATAGTTTGTTTACATAGGGAATGAATTAGTTTTCTTTCTTCCTTTCTAAATCGATTTTAAAATTTCTTGTGTCCTTTGGAGACCGTTAATTAAGTGTTTGTTCATTTACACATTTTAATTTTTTATGTGTGATGTAACCAAAAATTCACGATTTTCGGATTTATTCCTTTACGTGTGCTATAAGACCTGCTTACCTGCCAAATTTCTTGATTCTAGGTCAACGCAAAGTACCCTATAACGAAGTGATCCTAAAAGGGTTCATTTTGTCCTTTTGAGGTACATCATCATCAACCAATAGACGTCCACTGCTGGACATAGGTCTCTTGTAGGGACTTCCACACGCCACGGTTTTGCGCCGCCTGAATCCAGCGGCTCCCTGCGACTCGTCTGATGTCGTCCGTCCACCTAGTGGGGGGTCTTCCAACGCTGCGTCTTCCGGTGCGAGGTCGCCATTCCAACACCTTGGGACCCCAACGTCTATCGGTTGTACGAACTATGTGCTCTGCCCATTGCCACTTTATATTCGCAACTTGCTTTTGAGGTACGGAACCATAAAAGTAAAGTTCTAAATTAGGTAATAATATAAGCAATCCAATCGGAAGATCGAGAAATTCCCAACCTTATCGTTTCATAGTTTGGTAAAAGACAATTTGCTGCCGGAAATCGACTTAGAATTTGTTGTTTACTCGTGTCTTCTGCTTAGGAGAGCTTGTAAGCTCTCTTCAGGTTGAGCTCAAAAGGAAATAAGTAGGTAATGGAAAACAGGATAAACTTCAACAACTGAAACCTGACTTGAATACAAGCACTACATAACATTTGAGTTTTACCACAAAATATAATAAAAGTAATATGGTTTTACTTTCATACATTTGAGTAGGTATTCCAGGGTGTAACCAGAACGTTGACAAATACGAAGACAGGTGATTAGATAAGGCTAGCCTTAAGTTTTATTGTAATATTTTCATTAAAAAAAGAGGAAATAGAATGTACGTTCTGCTGATGTACTCGTATATAATACTTATCTATTAAACTTTAGGCTTCTATATAAGAATTAAATCAAAAAATCTTAATTTTTTGTCTTTACATTTGCCTTAAAAGTAAAGAACGGTAACAACTGCTTTAGTTAGAAAGGCGCCGATGCTCTAGTCTCTCTCTAATCTAAATTTAAAGTATCTGCATCTTTTTATTTTTAATATTGCTAAAAAGGACGGAACATGAATTTTAGATATAAAGACTAAATTTTAGTGCACGCTACAAATTTAAACGGTAGGCTCGCGAATAATCACGGGCCTTAACATCTTAGAATTAAATTTAAAACAGTGTCTGTCCTTTTCATTACATTAGTAAGAAGAGGATGCGAATACTCTAAAATTTAGGTGTGCTCAGAATCAGTAGGTTTGTTTTGTTTTTACACAATTTCCCCAGCTCACTCAGTGGAAAAAGCGATTGTAAATAATTTCCGCAACATCGCCCCATTTCGCGAGCGTTACCAAAACTTCCAGAGTTATTAATATTTACAATAAATCGGAATTAATCGCGGAATTTGCGTAATGGCCGCAGTGACCGGCCCCGCTTCCTGGCGGTAAATCACACACTGTATTATATTCCGCAAGTATAAGTAACAATAGGGGTCATAATTTATTTGCTTCCCAAAAATGAAATATTATATTGTGACTAGCTTATGCTCGCGACTTCGTCCGCGTGGACTACACAAATTTCAAACCCCTATTTCACCCCCTTAGGAGTTGAATTTTCAAAAATCCTTTCTTAGCGGATGCCTACGTCATAATAGCTATCTGCATGCCAAATTTCAGCCCGATCCGTCCAGTAGTTTGAGCTGTGCGTTGATAGATCAGTCAGTCAGTCAGTCAGTCAGTCATTCAGTCAGTCAGTCAGTCACCTTTTTCTTTTATATATATATATAGATTTCGAAAGTATAAGTAACAATAGGGGTCATAATTTATTTGCTTCCCAAAAATGAAATATTATATTGTGATTATTTTTAATTTCCGAATCATCATCATTCATCATCAACCAATAGACGTTCACTGCTGGACATAGGTCTCTTGTAGGGACTTCCACACGCCACGGTGTTGCGTCGCCTGAATCCAGCGGCTCCCTGCGACTCGTCTGATATCGTCCGTCCACCTAGTGGGGGTCTTCCAACTGAGTCCTCCGGTGCGAGGTCACCATTCCAGCACCTTGGGACCCCAACGTCTATCGGTTGTACGACCTATGTGCCCTGCCCATTGCCACTTCAGCTTCGCAACCCGTTGAGCTATGTCGGTTACTCTAGTTCTCCTACGGATCTCCTCATTTCTGATTTGATCACGTAAATAAACTCCAAGCATATAAAATTTCATCAATTTCAATTTCAGTTTTTGTATGGTCAGCATCACGTGAGATGACCATACAAAAATAGAAAAAATTACAAAGGGACAGCTCGGCCATCCGGGCGAGTTTCTTTCGGTCGAGATGTCCCCCCCAGTCAAAGTTTTGTAATGTAAGCACGAAAATGAGCTTAGGTCGTAGAGTTTTACGTTTAAATAATCTTAACCATAAATAGTCTTTGGTTTCCTACGAGAACATCCCTAAGTCAGGCCGTTAGCAGTGTGGATAGTAAAGAAAAACGCCTAATTCCTGCGGCCCCATATAATATAATGCTCGGACAAGATTTAGTGGGTAGTTATTGCCGGGGGGCCGAAGATTGTGACAAAAATATAATCTGCTCACAGGATGCGATCACAAGGCATGATTGCTTTCTAACATAATATATTGTTATTCGTATCAAATGTTTTGGTATATTTATTTGGTATTATTGGGTTGTTCTCGGCTAGAGGTTCTGTGATAATTGGTTATTTAATAGATATTACAATTTGATAGATATGACAAACCCCACCCGTTACACTTTTGTCGTACCTACTCCTTAATTAGTAAGTAGTTAAGTAAAGCACAAGATTTACACTTAATTAGAGGGGAGAGGGGAATAGTAGTCAGCATGATAAACATGGCTAATATTCTTTAAAAAAAAAGAAAAAAAGGATAACATTAGATTCCGCACACGCACCACTAAATTTCGCAGTTTTATGTGCGTTAAATATCACTTGCTTTAACGGTGAAGGAAAAAATCCTAAGGCCTACATAGGGACCGCAGAGTTCTCTATATGTTCTCAAAGATATGTGAAGTCTGCCTCCTAAATCGGCCCTGCTGCAGTGTTATGAGTAGACGCTTTTGGCTATCCGCTGCTTGCTGGTTTTTGAAACTAATTATTATCCGTTTTGTTTACCTTTTACCTCAATTAGTTTTCGGGTCGCGCAGATATTTAGTACGTTAATACGCCTTCTCAGCGTCCGAGCAGGCTGGGTCAAATGACTCGCGGGCCATTGAGCGCTAATCGTGCGAGCGCGGCCGTGTCTAACTATCTCGTGTGTACGTGGAGGCTGGCCGGGGGAGGACTGAGGAGGCTATGTCTCGTGAATGATTGAACGCTTCCTCCAACTGCGAGGATGTACTGATGAAGCTTGCTTATGTTTGTTGCCCTTCGTCTTAATATATTCCAGGCCTCCAGGTATTTAATCAAAAGCTTATGATTATATTTTTTTATTTAGATACAAGTTAGCCCTAGACTGCAATCTCACCTGGTGGTAAGTGATGATTGTGGCGGTTACCACAATAGAAACTAGATGGCGCTGTTCAATCGATGACGTAGTCCCGAACAAATGTACCGCCGACAGTACTCGCAATAACAGAGTGTTCTGCAATCTGGACTATATATAGAAGTTTCAAGATACAACCGTCGGCCCAGCTGGCGCTACCGAGCACAACCAACCGCTCGGTGGGAGATCTCCCCTTTGGTACGGTCGAGCCTGCACACCGCTCCCGTACATTGGTGACCCCGACGTGATCAAGAATGGTCGCACACCTCAACAACCGACGAAATCAAGAATGGTCGCACACTACAACAGCCGACGTCATCGAAGATAAACCGCACACCGCCGCACTCCGCACTGGCGCATACGTGATCAAGGGTGATCCGCATACATCGCAACACCTTTGGATCACACACCGCAAGCCCGACGTCTCCTCCAAACTCCAAGTCTACAAGCAGCAACAGCAAGCACATCGAGGCCTGTAAGACGGATGTAGCCACAGCTTCGGGGCACAATGGCCCTGCACTCCATCACCAGCTACAAGCGTCCTGGTCTACCGCTTCTCTGGTTGGTTAGCAGCCATTGCCCTTCCTTCACACGCCTTCACGCTACAACGCCACCTCTCTTCACTGCTTCACACTACGCGTTCGTCTCGGAGGGGAGTGATGTGGCGGTTACCACAATAGAAACTAGATGGCGCTGTTCAATCGATGACGTAGTCCCGAACAAATGTACCGCCGACAGTACTCGCAATAACAGAGTGTTCTGCAATCTGGACTATATATAGAAGTTTCAAGATACAACCGTCGGCCCAGCTGGCGCTACCGAGCACAACCAACCGCTCGGTGGGAGATCTCCCCTTTGGTACGGTCGAGCCTGCACACCGCTCCCGTACAATGATGCAGTCTAATATCCTCGATAAGAGAGCCTCGATAGCTCAACGGTTAAAGGAGCGGACTGAAAACCGAAAGGTCGCCGGTTCAAATCCCACCCGTTGCACTATTGTCGTATACCTACTCCTTGCACAAGCTTCACGCTTAATTGGAGGGGAAAGGGGAAAATTAGTCAGCAATTAACTTGGCTAATCATCATCATCAACATCATCATTATCATCATCATCAACCAATAGACGTCCACTGCTGGACATAGGTCTCTTGTAGGGACTTCCACACGCCACGGTTTTGCGCCGCCTGAATCCAGCGGCTCCCTGCGACTCGTCTGATGTCGTCCGTCCACCTAGTGGGGGGTCTTCCAACGCTGCGTCTTCCGGTGCGAGGTCGCCATTCTAGCACCTTGGCTAATATTCTTTAAAAAAAAACAAAAAAATATGGAAGCGGGCTAACCAAGGGGTATGGCAGTTTTTGCTAAACCAAAGGGGAATCCCTTTGGTTTCTACACGGCATCGTACCGGAACGCTAAATTGCTTGGCGGCACGGCTTCGCGGTAGGGTGGTGACTAGCCACAGCCGAAGCCTCCCACCAGAGGAAATTTAGAAATTGTAAAATTCCAAATTTCCCCTGCCGGGAATCGAACCATGGATCTCCAACTGATAAGATCACAGGGCTCACCACTGCGCTATAGGCCCTCCTACCATAATGTGATTAATGTAAAGAGGTCACGACCTTCAGCAAATGAGAAATATGACACGGGAGGGAAAGGTATTTCTTAATTACAAGGATCCTTCAGAACAAAAATAAGGATTTAGAAACAAAAAGGTTAATCATAATAATACCGTAGTAAGTTAATCGTCGGAATCATATTATTACAGCTAAGCCTCTCCACAAAACTCCGGGCTGAGAGATAAAACAACGCGATTCAAAGCGGGAGGATATAATTCTTACAAATAGGTAAATATGTTTCTAAGTAACACCATAAATATCACTTTCCTTCCGGCAGTTTGTTAATACCGGCTTATGTCCGTTATCCGAGGAAAGCCCGCAGAAATAACCCTTGAAATGCCTCGCAGGCGGGCTATACAAGTTGCTGAGAAATTCAAGTCCAGCAATAAAAACCGGTTCAGTGCGAGTCTTGACTTTGACATTGCTATTACAAGCCTACCTCTATAACTTTAACTTTCTAAGTAATTATTCACTTTTACAACTATTTTTACTGTGCATATTTGCATTTTTAGGGTTCCATACCTCAAAAGGAAAAACGGAACCCTTATAGAATCACTTTGTTTTCTGTCTGTCTATCAAAAAACCTATAGGGTACCTACTTTCCGTTGACCTAGAATCATGAAATTTGGCAGGTAGGTAGGTCTTATAGCAGAACATAAGGGAAAAAATCTGAAAACCGTGAGTTTGTAGTTGCCTCACACAAAAAAAAATTGTGGCCATGAACTAATAATTAGTTCTAAATTTTCGAAGTAAGATGAATATATCAAATAGGGTATTGTAATATGAAAGAGCTTCACCTGTTTATTATAAAACAGATTTCTATTTATTTTTATGCACCATATTTTTTGAGTTATGCAAAATGTCAAAAAATTCGACTGAACCCTCGTTACGCGAGCCTGACTCGCATTTGGCCGGTTTTTGAATATAAATGGAGCGCTATTAAAACAGTTATTTGGCAACAGGGTTACATAACAGAGTGTCTTCAAATAGAAATTGCCCAAAATCTAGCCGGTTTATGAACACTATTACCTACCCACGGGTTAAATAACACCTTGCTTTACAAAAAGCTTAACCCTCAAAGGATTCCCTGTGATGAAGAATCTAGGATTATATTGTATCTTTTTTAAAGTACCGTTAATATTATTAATTCATATACGAGAATATAATATTAAGTGTATGTCTAAAAACAAAGTTTTTTTTGTATACTAGGACTGAAAAATCGACCCTAGTTTTTCGCCAAATATTTACTAATGTCAGTTTTACAAATTTATTATTTCTAGTTAGGAGTTAGGACGTCACATTCACAATAATATAATGGCGGACACGATTGGATACGTAACAACTAAATTACAAAGTTGTAAATTGTAACAAAAGTCAAAAGTCAAATGATTTATTCAAAATAGGTAATAAATTACTGTTTTCGATGGTCAGTTGTTGGATTTGTAAGATATAGTGGTGATAATTATTACGCAAACTTAAAACTAACGCTACGAGGGTTCCAAACGCGCCCAGGTCTGAGAAGAGCCCACAATAAACCCAGCCGGGTATTCTTTTTATTATCACCACTAACAAAAATAATTTATCAAAAACAAAACAACTAGCAATTAATTTTGATTTAATACTACAATCAGTTATCAACAAAAACAATTATTTGCAAAGTAACCGGAATGAATATTCATATCGTAAAAAATCGTTTTTAATGTTTATTCATAATTCCTTACGCAATAAAACGCAATTAATATCCGTTACACAACGATTAATAACAAAGCCTCGTGGAATCGGGCAACACTTGACGTATTTATTAAGAAAACAATAAATCAAAGCAATAAACGTCTTCTCCTGCGCAGGGTTGCCACTGCTTAATTTTTATAAATTTTTAATCTGTGAGGCTAATTCCGTTGTAGACAATCTCTAAACTAATTTAAAATGGCACGTTTAAATCTATTGCTATCCTTTTCATAATGTTGCTTGCGGAAAAGGATAGCATTAAATTTAGACCTGTTAATTTGATTATGATTTTTATCAGTTGTTTTTTTTAATTCATACGCTTAGACTAGGGCTTGGCTGCAAGCAGACATGCCAAGTAATGTGGGCTCAGTTCGGTGCTTTCTTCATACAAACTTAGGAGGGTAATTACTACATTATTCGATAGTATGCTCAAAACTAAGTATTATATCGGTTTGTCTTACCATTATCTAGGTTTATTGATATATTAAACATTGAAAAAATTTGATTTTAAAGTTAAAGTTACGAGCCTCAAAAGATTCCTATTTTAACACTTTTATGACAACTTTGGGCGTAAATAAATAAGACAGGGGTATGAAAATTCTAAAACAATTTAATATTAGACATGGTTTATTTATTCATTAGTTGAAATATTTAATTTGCTTTATTTTGCAAACATACATTATTATAGTATTTTTAAGGTTCCGTACCTCAAAAGGAAAAACGGAACCCTTATAGGTCACTTTGTTGTCTGTCTGTCTGTCTGTTAAGAAACCTACAGGGTACTTCCCGTTGACCTAGAATCATGAAATTTGGCATGTAGGTAGATCTTATAGCTGACATTTGGGGAAAAATCTGAAAACCGCGAATTTACGGTTAGATCACACAAAAAAATTAAATTGTGGTCATGAACTAATAATAATTAGTATTTTCAATTTTCAAAGTAAGATAACTATATCAAGTGGGGTATCATATGAAAAATTCAACTCCTAAGGAGTGAAAAAGAGGTTTGAAATTTGTGTAGTCTACGCGGACGAAGTCACGAGCATAATTCAAAAGCATGTGAAAAGATTTTCTTGAATAAAAATATATCCTATTTTATTCTATACCGATGCGCAGACTGTCAAAAATGGTTTAGACCCTGATGGTAAACAGGGTTATAACCGTTGCCCGATATTAATCAGGAAAACGCAATGTTTAAGGAAGATTGGGTGTAGCAACCCTACCCCCCCACTCCCGGCGGGTGGGGAAATTTCGCGGAATAACTGGCAATACATCATTGAAACGTTTTTAATAACAGCAACACTAAGTTGTAGCTAGTGGAAGGAACTTGATTTAAGAGAGTTGAATTAAGATTGATGAGGAGCACGTTCTTCTGATATCTGTAGAGATTCGGTGCGTTTATGATATTGAAGATTCGGTGCGTTTATGATATTGGAGATTCGGTGCGTTTATGATATTGGAGATTCGGTGCGTTTATGATATTGGAGATTCGGTGCGTTTATGATATTGGAGATTCGGTGCGTTTATGATATTGGAGATTCGGTGCATTTATGATATTGGAGATTCGGTGCGTTTATGATATTGGAGATTCGGTGCGTTTATGATATTGGAGATTCGGTGCGTTTATGATATTGGAGATTCGGTGCGTTTATGATATTGGAGATTCGGTGCGTTTATGATATTGGAGATTCGGTGCGTTTATGATATTGGATATTCAGTGCGTTTATGATATTGGAGATTCTGTGCGTTTATGATATTGTAGATTCAGTGCGTTTATGATATTGGAGATTCGGTGCGTTTATAATATTGGAGATTCGGTGCGTTTATGATATTGGAGATTCGGTGCGTTTTATGATATTGGGGATTCTGTGCGTTTATGATATTGGAGATTTGGTGCGTTTATAATATTGGAGATTCGGCGCGTTTATGATATTAGAGATTCAGTGCGTTTATGATATTGGGGATTCGGTGCGTTTATGATATTGGAGATTCGGTGCGTTTATGGTATTGTGGATTGTGTACACGAGCGGTGACAGCCTGAAGCCTCCTATCCGGGGGTCGGAGGTTCAATTCCGGTCTCTAACTTTTCGGAGTTATTGCGTTTTGAGAAATTAAATATGGTGAGGGAAAACATCGTAAGGAAGCCGGCATGCATTTTATTTTACTCGCATATCAGAATTTTAAAAACTCTAGAGAGCATCCAATATCTAGCAAAATATATAGTACCTACCAGCATTAAATCTCTTCGTAAAATTATCTGAACGCAAAAAGGCAGAGTCTCGTTTCCGGCCAATCCCGGGAAGCTGTCGATAGCTTGAATGGAGCTACATTTTTACCCGGGGCACTGAATAGCCCGGGCCTGGCTGCACTTTGTATGTGAATTGCTTTGATGCATCGAACTTCGGGCTTGGATTTATAGGTTTTTGTATGTGTTAGATGGTTTCGATTTATTGCGGGGTTTTTTTAAATAAAATAAACTTCAAAAACTAAAATCTGTTACATATATGTATATCACCGTGACGTATATTTCGTAATTTTTTCATAGATACTTCGTAAGTATAACTTAAAAATGACAGACTTTTATACAAACTTTCATGCCCTATTTATATAGCTATGAACTACATACAACTCAGGGAAACTCCTAGCTCGCTGAGCAACTTTGAATTTGTGGACAAGGCCGTTGTCAGTGTCCACGTTTCAGCACCATAGGTTAGGACGGGAAGAACACACTGGTTAAAGACTTTAGTCTTCAGGCACTGAGGAATTGACGATAAGAAGACTTGGCTCAATTTCCCAAAAGATCCCTAAATTATTTAATTGGGTATTTATTTGCCTGTGTCAAAAATATATTATTTCTCAGTGATTATTAAATAGAGGGTCTTCCAAAATATGTAAAATCCACGCCCTTTGTTAGTTTTATAAGTGTAATAACTAATAACCATTTTAAATTATCGATTAAACTAAGAAACGGGCCGAAATGAGAACCACTTCCTTTTTATAATTCGATTTAAAAAGCAAGTCAAATGATTGTGACGTCACATTTCAATATTTCATAGAAGCTCGCATACTACGTGCGCGTTTTGACGTTTGATAAAAAGTTACTGATTTGACTAGTTGTCAAACACCGAATTAAAGTATGATTCTTGAACTAATACAACCTCTTTCTTCACCTTTTATCCGTGCATAAAATATCGTCCACTTCCCTTAGCACATTTTAATCTGTCTTCTCCCGACTCTCGAGTCTCGTATAATGTTTCTATAGAGTGAATAGCAACATTAGGTCCCTCGTCAAATTATTCGAACATAAAAAAGCACAAAGCCAATAGGGTCTCAGCCAATCCGGGGAATCCATTGACGACATGAATGGAGCTGCATTTTTCGCCCGGGCACTGAATAGGCCGGGAGTGCGATAAATTTTGAATTCCAATTGGCCTGATGTATTCGATTTTCGGGTTAGAATTTGCATGTTCTGAATGGGTGATGAAATTGGAAGTTTTACGCAAAAAAAACAGTACGAGTGTAGTGTGTTTTTTAACAGAGGCTCTGGTGAAACTTTTCAAGTTAACATTCACAATAATCATGATCAACCCATCTCCGGCCTACTACTGAGCACAGGTCTCTGCTCGGAGTGAAAAGGGTTTGGCTATAGTCCACCACGCTGGCCAAGTACGCATTGGTTAACATCACAGTTCACTTTGAGAACTTATGGAGAACTATCGGGCATGCAGGTTTCCTCGCGATGTTTTCCTTCACCGTTAAAGCAGGTGATATTCAAATTCTTAAAATTCAATAACTTCGAAAAGTTAGGTGCCTGGGATTGAACCCACGACCTCTCGAATAGGAGGCGGATAGGTTTAATGACTTTATTTTCTCAAAAAAGAACAAAAGTTCACTTACATGAGAACAATTTTAAACATAAATATAGAAGAAAACATTATTTAAGATACGGTGAATTTACACAATAATAAAACTTATACCTATATATTTTAAAACTATAGTGTTTGACAATATTTTTTTAATTTTTCTTTAAATTTTGGAAAAGATTTTTCGTTAAAAATGTCTTTCGGCAAGTTATTATATAGTAGTACTCCCTCAAACTGTATAGTTTTCACCCCACAATTAGTCCTAGCTTTAGTTAATTGTAGTTTATGTTTGTTTCGTGTACCATGTTTATGAGATTTTGTCTTAAAAGTGATTTGAGTGTGTCGGATGTCTTAACCACTGGGCTATCAAGTCGAAAAGATAGTAGGCACGTACATTTTTTTATTCGATACACGTTTTTCAAGTCAGTGGTTCTAGTACAGGTAAACAGTAAACACCTAGTAGGTTGTAGACTGTAATGTTATAAGTTTTATTATATTTGCGACCTCCGTCAACGTCAGGCACTTTCAGACATTAGAGCCCGTGTCAGGGGCTCGTTACATAAACTACGACACTGGGGGCGCCCCAGCACAACTGTCTGTCAAATGGAAATACTGGGCATTCGACAGGAAAACAGGAGAATTGGATAGCTTAGTTTACATGATCATGAACAACCCATTGCCTGCTCGCTGCAGAGCACGGGTCTCCTCTCAGAGTGAGAAGGGTTTTGGCTGTAGTCTACCACGCTGGCCATGTGCGGATTGGTAGACTTCACACACCTTTGAGAACATTATGGAGAACTCTCAGGCATGCAGGTTTCCTCACGATGTTTTCCTTCACCGTTAAAGCAAGTGATTTAATTACTTAAAATGCATATAACTCCGAAAAGTTAGAGGTGCGTGCCCGGGATCGAACCTCCGACCTGCGATTAGTAATTCATAAAAACAAAAATCACAACAAGACAAAGTACTCCATACTCCATATTTTGTACTACCTTAAATGTGAAAGTATGCTTCTCTGCTAGCTTTTCCTACCTGCATCCTGGGGAAGGACATAGGATAATTTTTATCCCGGAAAATTAAATGGTTTCCACGGGATTAAAAAAAACCAAAATCGCGGGCATCACCTAGTACGCTTATATTTATTTACTAGCGTATGCTCGCGACTTCGTCCGCGTGGACTACACAAATTTCGAACCCCCATTTCACCCCCTTAGGGGTTGAATTTTCAAAAATCCTTTCTTAGCGGACGCCTACGTCATAATAGCTATCTGCATGCCCAATTTCAGCCCGATCCGTCCAGTCGTTTAAGCTGTGCGTTGATAGATCAGTCAGTCAGTCAGTCAGTCAGTGAGTCACCTTTTCTTTTTATATATTTAGATTTAGCGTTCCGGTACGTTGCCCTGTAGAAACCAAAGGGATTTGAGTTTAATAAAAAAACTACCATACGCCCTCCAGGTTAGCCCGATTTCATCTTATCTTAACACCAGGTGAGATTGCAGTCAAGGGCTAACTTGTATGTGAATAAAAAATAAACAAAAACGTAGGTACCTATAACATATTAAAACATCACGTCATGTCGCTATAGTTACTTGAAAACTTAATTTTTCACCCCAAACACTACGCCAGGCCAAGTGCTGCTTGACTAGGTAAGGGAAAAAAACGGGGAAAATAACGAATTCAGGAAAAAGTAGGGGAAGGGAAAATTTCGAGACTTCAGATGATAAGCGACTGTACTGTTAGCTCGGAGCATTCCTGAACGCGGCCCCACGATGGAGAAAGCGACTGTTTTATGTGGATATGGTATTCGTCTACATCAACCCAACGGCACACTAACGAGAACGGGCCTTCTGTTCAGAGTGAAGAGGGATTCTATATAGTCCACCACTTTTTTTTTTTTAATTTTTTTTATTCAGATACAAGTTACGTTAGTTAAGATACGTTGGCCAAGTGTGGATTGCCGTTCATTATAAACTGTGTGTGGATAATTGAAAACTTAATTTTTTAACTTCCCAAGCATTGCGAGGTGCGGCCAAGTGCTGCTTGACTAGGTAAGGAAAAAAACGGGGAAAATAACGAATTCAGGAAAAAGTAGGGGAAGGGAAAATTTCGAAACTGATGTGACTGATGATGACTGTGGGAACTCTTTGATTTTCCGGGATACAAAAGTGCCTATGTCACTCTTCAGGGGCCCTACCGCGGTTGTTTGACAGCTACAATGTCACGATCGCAATCATCTCTGATTGGTTAATGCTCGCTCACTATTGGCCACAATGCGTTGTTGCAACAAGAATCGCACAAATTCAGCCAATCAGAACAATTGAGATTGTAATAATGATTGATGCAGGTTTTAGGCAATCGCCCTACTGGTCTTTATCTATACCCATGCAAAAAATCACGTCAGTCCGTTGCACTGTTGTGACGTGATTGAAGGACAAACCAATAAACCAACAAACGAACACACTTTCGCATTTATAAATAAGGGTACTGATGTTAGTGACATCGTATCCATTTTGATGTAACTCGCATGGCGAGAGAAGGGGCGGGTGTCGTCGCGCGCGCACACATTATGTATGCTAATGTATTGGCGAGTCAGAGCTTGAGCTCGATTGCAATGTCACGATCGCAATCACTTCTATGACTTCGTCCGCGTGGATTATACTTTCAAACCCCTATTTCACCCCCTTAGGGGTTGAATTTTCAAAATTCCTTTCTTAGCGGATGCCTACGTCATAATAGCTATCTGCATGCCAAATTTCAGCCCGATCCGTCCAGTTGTTGAAGCTGTGCGTTGATAGATCAGTCAGTCACCTTTTCCTTTTATATATTTCGATTATGGATGTTAGTCAGTCATAAACGTAACAGTTTCGTGTTTAAATATGAATGGCGACTCTACACTCTATCGTGTAAAGTGTAAAACAACTTAAATAACCCGACCAACTGTAGTTGTAAACTTTACGACCCAAAGTTGGCTTTTATTACACGCCGCCAAGAGCATTACTCCGTCCGGTTTTCTTTTAAAAGTCGGCCAAGTGCGAGTCGCACTCGCACACGGAGGGTTCCGTACCATCGTTCAACAAATAACACTTTTTCATTCTTTTAACATTTTCATGGCAGCCGTTTTGAAATTTTTATTTTCAACACTTTTTCATTCTTTTAACATTTTCATGGCAGCCGTTTTGAAATTTTTATTTTCAACACTTTTTCATTCTTTTAACATTTTCATGGCAGCCGTTTTGAAATTTTTATTTTCAACACTTTTTCATTCTTTTAACATTTTCATAGCAGCCGTTTTGAAATTTTTATTTTCAACACTTTTTCATTCTTTTAACATTTTCATGGCAGCCGTTTTGAAATTTTTATTTTCAACACTTTTTCATTCTTTTAACATTTTCATGGCAGCCGTTTTGAAATTTTTATTAGGGACATTGACAGGGGGGCGTAGTTATGGAACAAAGGCTGCCAGCAAATAAAATCTCCTCAATTTATAACGAATGAATATAATATAAGCTGTGATAGCCTAGTGGTTAGGACGTCCGCCTTCTATTCGGAGGTCGGGGGTTTGATCCCGGGCACACACCTCTAACTTTTCGAAGTTAAGTGCGTTTTAATTAATTAAATATCACTTACTTTAACGGTGAAGGACCGTGAGGAAACATGCATGCCTGAGAGTTATCCATAATGTTCTCAAAGGTGTGTGAAGTCTACCAAACCGCACATGGCCAGCGTGGTAGACTATGGCCAAAAACCCCTTCTCACACTGAGAGGAGACCCGTGCTCTGTAGTGAGCCGGCGATGGGTTGATCATGATGATGATGATACACATTCTGTGAAAATTTCTACTCTCTACCTATTACGGTTCATGAGATACATACAGCCCGCTGACAGACATACGGACGGACGGTCGGACGGACAGCGGAGGCTTTGTAATAGGGTCGCGTTCGCACAATTCTGGTTACGGAACCCTAAAAAGTAAGTTGGACAAAAAGACGTGTGAACAAGTCTCTCTGTGCTCGGACTTGTTCCACAGCGTCTCAGTTAATATAAAACTTTTGTTATATCCCAATAGAACTTCTGCTTGCATTGACCTCCCTGGCGCAATGGTAAGCACTGTGGTCTTATTAGTGAGAGGTCCCGGGTTCGGTACCTGGCAGGGGTTTGGAATTTTATAATTTCTAAATTTCTAGTCTGCTCTGGTGGGAGGCTTCGGCCGTGGCTAGTTACGTGGTACGTGCTATGCTAGCTCTCTCTATAATAACGGTCTACGGAGGAACATTATAACCTAACACGTACCTCGTTCCAAAAATTAGTGTTATGTATAATATTATGTGGTTTATTATGTTATTATGAATTTCAAATTAAATTAAAATATTATTTCAAAAAAATACATACATACATGAACCCTGAAACATGACACTCCTTTTTAGGGTTCCGTAGTAAACAAGAAACCCTTATAGTTTGGCCATGTTCGTCCGTCTGTCCGTCCTCGGTTAATCTCAGAAACTATTAGTGCCGGTTTTTTGAGCATTCTTTTAAATTATAGAATCAATCTGTGGAAGGTTCTGGAACACGTAATGACAATTTTCCTCATACACCGCTCGTAACTCGTCATTAGCGGCAACCGCTAGTCGCACGTGCGCGCACTCGAGTGACAATTAGTCGCTCGTGAGTTGCTTGAGCGATTACGTGAGACAATAACAATGTTAAGCTGAGGGAACACCGAGTTCAAGCGATTCGATTCGATCACGATTTCTGCCGCGTCAGGAGTGTCACTTTCTGAAATCCAACGCGGCGACTGTGGAAGCTATACCAACTTTGTCAATATTAAAAAGGAGTGGACTGAAAAGTGAAAACCGAAAGCACACGAGTAGATACGAAAGGTCGATTTGTACTCTACTAACCTACTCCCAGCACAAGCGCTTAATGGAGAGGAAAGGGGAATGTTAGTCATTTAACATGGCTAATATTCTTTAAAAAAAAACAAATTAAGATACTCTGAAGAGCTCTCTGGCCCCTTGCGTCCAGTTGGGAAACAAGCCAGTACATATCTACTCGTGTGCCAGCACTACACAGCAGATTTACACGTGCAAGTGCGAAGCGTCCGTGCTATTAAGCCCTCAGTGCTCCATTTTTATGGGCGCCATAAAAGTCCAGCAGGGGGCGGCGCCCTGCATTATTTAGGGGCTCGGGAGCAGTTTATGGGCGACGCGCACTAATTTCCTACTAACTAGCTGTTTGATCTCACGTTAGACAAGCTAGAACAGTTTTTAGGGTTCCGAAGGGTGCCAATTACTCCGCTGTCCGTCTGTCTGTCAGCGGGCTGTATCTTGTGAACATACGTAGGCAGGTGAAATTTTCACAGAGTGTGTATTTTTGTTGCCGCTATAACAATAAATCACAAAACTATTTTTTATCCCGAAACGGCAAACAGATCCCAAGGGATTTCTAAAATACCAAAATCCACGCGGACCAAGTCACGGGCATTGTGAGCAATACAAATAAATCGGATCTGCCTACCCGTATTCCGTATTTTGTATCGTAATTGAAACGAGCCATGAAAATTAATTACGCAGTAATTATTTATAAATCGGTTGATAAGATTGTATTAACGACCACCCCAGGGCTGCCGGTAATTAAGCTAATAATAATGTATGCGCGTGTGAGTACATAGCACAAACATGTCTGTGTATACAACCTTGTATATGTAGGTAAATGTGCGCAGAGTAATGCAGGGTGGGCTTTCAGTGCCAATATTATTTAATTGCTTTATTAATGGTTAACATGATGGTTACTTGGTAAAACTGTCAATTTTACTGTTAATAATGTCTTAGTATGCAATGCTGCAAACTATGATGAAGTATTATAAGCCTGAAAGGAGATCGTATAATAAAACCCACAAACCAAACAACCTGCTTTGATAAAAGGCTTAGATTTTTAAAATGTATGCACAATTATGGGTAGGTATAAGTATTTTTTTATTTTATTTTTTTATTTTATTCAGATACAAGTTAGCCCTTGACTGCAATCTCACCTGATGGTAAGTGATGATGCAGTCTAAGATGATAGCGGGCTAACCTGGAAGGGGTATGGCAGTTATTAAACCCGTACACGGGTTTCTACACGGCATCGTACCGGAACGCTAAATCGCTTGGCGGCACGGCTTTGCCGGTAGGGTAGTAACTAGCCACGGCCGAAGCCTCCCACCAGACCAGACCAGAAATTTAGAAATTATAAAATTCCAAACCCCTGCCAGGAATCGAACTCGGGACCTCCCACTAATAAGACCACAGCGCCCACGACTGCGCCAGGGAGGTCGTCTGATTATAATATAATATAAATTTTATTATACAGCCTTGTATTAGTAGCCAAATGTGTTGCACAGAGAAATACAGCTATGGCACTAAATCTTTATAATTTAATAGATAAGTAATAGTTAAAATTGTGGTTTCTTAGTAAAAACTTTCAGCTATTGTTAAAATATAAGCTCTTGGTAAGCGATGAGGGATGGTGAAGGAAAACATCGTGTTGAAACCTGCATGTCTGAAAATTCTCCACAAAGTTCTCTCTAAGGCATTTGAGAATTAGTTAAGTTTTAATTAAGTCTACTAATCCGCAATTAGCCAGCGTGATGGACTATGGCCTGGATCCTTCTCATTCCGAGAGGAGACCCGTGCTCAGTAGTGGTCTGGCGATGAGTAGATACGATTATGATGGTGGTCAAGTCTACTTACGGAAATCATGATAATATAAGAAAACAACAGCGAAATTTCACACGTTTTAGATATTCAAATATTAGGGAGCTCAGCAATATAACCCTGTTTTACAATTTACATGCGTTTGTCACACATGGCGCCCCTTTTCCCAGTTTTTTTACGAGCGCATAACATGTGACTTACGACGCAATAAATTCACGGGATTTAATTATTAATAATGTCGCCCTCACCACGTGCAGAGATTCGGCTTCTTAATGCTCTCTAATTTGCCCCCAAACCGCGGGTTTGGGTACAATACAAACTTTTTGTACAACCGTTTTGGATTTTTAGGGTTCCGTACCTCAAAAGGAAAAACGGAACCCTTATAGGATCACTTTGTTGTCAGTCTGTCTGTCTGTCGGTCTGTCAAGAAACCTACAGGGTACTTCCCGTTGATCTATGTCAGCAACACTGACTAAATTACTAGTTATTTTTAAGAATTGGTTTGAATTCAAAGTAATGATCAAGATTATTTATTTATTGAAGTTAGTTTAATGAATTTGACATTATTTGACTCATCCGATGTCACGCAATTTGTGGCGTGGCAGCCATTTTGAATCGATTTGTATAAATGCGGGTGTTTGACCGTTTTGAAGGCAGTCTCGCTCTAACTCGAGACTCGACGACTATTAAATACTGTGTTTAGGTCGCTATTTCAATCAAGTGGTTGCAATAAGCATTTGTTCCCCAATCAAGTTAATATTTCAGTTAGTTCAGTTTAAAGACTAAAACTCTCGATAAGCCTCTACGCGTTGTGATCCATATGCATCCGACTATTTGTAAGCACTTGTAAAAGTTTATACGAATAAAAAAGATTTTCATTTTCATTTTCATTTTCATATCCGCGCGCAAGTTTAATATGAGAGGACATTTTAACTAAACTCATCTAAAAATATCCAATGATTTACCTGCTTTTCTGACTGACTCTTTTACCTAGAATCATGAAATTTGGCAGGTAGGTGGGGTCTTATAGCTGGCATTAGGGGAAAAATCTGAAAACCGTGAATTTGTGGTTACACAATTTTTTGTATGGAAATGTTTTTGCCTGCTGGCTTCTCCCACAAAATGCAAGTTGCTCAGAGGGCTATGGAGTTAGCTATATCCCTCGGAGTGGTAGGATCTATAACGAGGATATCCGTCTGAGAACCAGAGTAACCCACATCGCCAAAAGAATAATTATTTAGCTAGCTTAAGCCTCGTAGTTTTAGTTTACAATCAATCAATCAGACTGTTAGCGTCCACTATTGGACATAGGCCTTCCCAAGAGCGCGCCACCCCACACAATCCTCTGCCTTCCTCATCCACCCACTTGTCCAGTGGGTTGGAAGTCGTCCCACAGTGCTCTTGCCAATACGCGGTCTCCACTCCAGAACACGTCTGCCCCAGCGGCCATCGGTTCTGCGGCAGACGTGGCCTGCCCACTGCCACTTCAGCTTGCTAATTCGTTGAGCTATGTCGGTCACTTTGGTTCTCCGACGGATTTCTTCGTTACGGATTTTGTCCCTCAGAGGGATACCCAACATAGCTCGCTCCATAGCACGCTGAGCGATTTTGAACTTGTGGACAAGGCCAATTGTCAGTGTCAACATCTCAGCTTTAGTTTTAAGTTTACGTAATTAATTACCACTATTACATCACAAGCTGTGATAGCCTGGTGGTTAAGGACGTCCGCCTTCTAATCGGAGGTACGATCCCGGGCCCGCACCTCTAACTTTTCGGAGTTATGTGCGTTTCAATATCACTTGCTTTAACTTAAACTTAAATTTCCACAAAAATGTGTGAAGTCTATCAATCCTCACATGGCTAGCGTGGTAGACTATGGCCAAAACCCTTCTCACTCTGAGAAGAGACTCGTGCTCTGTAGTGAGCCGGCGATGGGTTGATCATGATGATGATGACATCATTATCTGGGCTCCCTGTTGATGGCTACTCTGTGCAAACCACATATGCACTACAATATAATAACATAAATCATTCCACGTCCGATAGATTAATTGCATCCCGTATTATATTAGTTGCTATGCCGTGGCAGACCCTTCTCAATGATATCCCTTCTTTTGCCAATTGATACGTACATAATATATTACTGTATGTCAAGCCGTGACGACTTATATAATTCACTAGCTGGTGTCCGCGACTTCGTCCGCGTGGATTTAGGTTTTTAAAAATCCCTTGGGAACTCTTTGATTTTCCGGGATAAAAAGTAGCCTATGTCACTTTAAACTATACCCATGCAAAAAATCACGTCGATCCGTTGCTCTGTTGCGACGTGATTGAAGGACAAACCAACAAACTAATAAACCAACAAACAAACACACTTTTGCATAAATTATAATAGAGGCAGTGACTAGAGAAAGATTTTACAGGAACGCATACTTAAATTGGAATAATCTAAAAGGATCTGGATTCTGGCGGCGCGGCGCAAGACCGTGGCGTGTGGAAGTCCCTACAAGAGACTTATGTCCAGCAGTGGACGTCTATCGGTTGATGATGACGAATCTAAAAGGAGAAGCTGACTGTTGAGGGTATCATCTACTTGTTTCTAAAAACCATGAAGAAATAGGTACTTTCTTCGTTTTTAACTAAAAGCTCAAAATACTAATTTTCATAGATATAAGTAGATATAACTTGATGAATGACGGCATTTCATATATAAACTTTCATCCCCTATTTAACCGCCTTAGGGGTTAATTTCCAAAAATGAGTTTTTAGTGGGTGCATACGTTATAAAAAAAACGAGTGACACAACAACATATTAAGGTCTTGATTCTTGACACATAAGTAGCATAGGCCGTATAATGAAATTAATTTTTATTTAATTTCATTTTACAGAGCATTTCTTCTCTCAATTGTATTTGTATGCCTTACAAACTTTAAATATCAATAATTTTTATCCATACGTGCAAACAAAAGCAAAAAAAGTCAAAATAATTACTTTCCTTAATGACCACCGCTCAAAGGTGCCCCTAAGTTGCTGGGAAACTTGAAAAAGTTCCCACTGCTCAAGAACTGCGGGATTTCGTCATTGGTATAGATCAAAACGAAGATGCACACTGAACCCTAGGAAATGTTTTATTGACTTGAATTGTTGACATATTGATTTTGAGAATTTAAAGAGATTGTAGCACTCATTTTAGTACAGAATATATTTTGCGATGATGTTTTTACAATCGAATTCCATAAATGATATTATTAATGGTTAAAATGGACATAGTCGTAAAGACGTCGGCTTCCTATGCGAAGGGATCCCTACGGTGATACGGATGTGATTACATATCTCGCGACAGGCTTGCGACAGTAAATCTCGCGATCATTGCTGTCAAACGTCCGGCTAGAGAGAGACAGCAATAGCCACAAAGCAAAATAAGATGAAGAAGAAGAGAGACAGCAAATGAACTATTGCATTGCTACTGCTGTCGTGTTGCTGTCGCTACTGCAACGTTTTACGTAATCACCCCGCGGATCGGCCAAATGATACATTCTGGGCCCGGCTAACATGTCGCAGACTATGTAAATCAATGGGTTCCATCTAAGAAGTTTCGTTTGTTTCAATTTACAAAAGTTGACGTGAGCGCCCTCGTTAGCGAAGTTGGGAAGCTCGCTCTCTGTCCCGCTCGAAGACCATTGTATTAAATTGTAATATTTTAAAACTCCACCATCGATACAATGTTATCCACCTACACCCTTTGAAAAGTTCTGGAAACTCGTAATAAAATCCTTGGTAATTATTTATTTAATTAAATTATACAGAGAGAGCCAGCGCGTGCCAGACCTCCCTTATTTTATAAAAGCTGAAATTTTCTCTGCGTATTGTCTGCAACACTGGGAGGAACGTTTGTTTGGGTCATTGTGGGTTTGGGAGATAACAGGTAATAAAAATGTAAAAAATCGTAAGTCAAAGTATAAAGTCAATTTTTTTTATATTTTCTTCGGAGTAGGCTGAAATCTATAGAGCGCACTTTGACTTTGGTCAGACTTAAGTTTGAGTTAAAACGAGACCGATTTATGTGAGAGACTAGCTTATGCTCGCGACTTCGTCCGCGTGGACTACACAAATTTCAAACCCCTATTTCACCCCCTTAGGGATTGAATTTTCAAAAATCCTTTCTTAGCGGATGCCTACGTCATAATAGCTATCTGCATGCCAAATTTCAGCCCGATCCGTCCAGTAGTTTGAGCTGTACGTTGATAGATCAGTCAGTCAGTCAGTCATTCAGTCAGTCAGTCAGTCAGTCAGTCAGTCACCTTTTCCTTTTATATATTTAGAAGATATAGCTCTGTCTCGTTTTAATGCTGACTTAAGTCTAAGCAAAGTCAGAGACCGCTCTATAGATCTCACCCTTAGAAATCACGTCATGACACCCTCAGACACCCTTAAACGTTAATTATTTATTAAACGTAATTCGTATGGGTTTAATAAAACTGCCATACCCCCTTCCAGGTTAGCCCGCTTCCATCTTAGACTGCATCATCACTTACCACCAGGTGAAATTGCAGTCAAGGGCTCACTTGTATCCGAATAAATAAAAAAAGGGAAGTCTATGTTCAACAGTAGATGTACACAGGCTTATATGTTACTGTTCGAGGTATCCATTATACTTACCTTTTATTATTCATATATTCACATAAATACATAAAAATATAGTAAATCATATACCTAAGTTTGGCCCTCTATCATTGATAGAGGTTATAGGCCGCAAACAAAAGATATTTAAACATTACATTAGTAATAGATGAGACAAAGCGCCATATTAATTCTTCATTTAAAAATCTAAGTGTGTATAAAGAAAAATTCCACTCACTGAATCCATTTGCGTCAAACAAACGCGCCATAGGATTAACATAGCATTCGTATCAAATAAACCATGTCCTAGGAAGAAAGGTGACGCAGTACGCTCGGCCTAACCTGTTTGCTTTTCACTTGACATTGTATGAGAAAGGCACGATGATTGTCACTGAAATCAAGGGTTTAGGAAAAGAATTTTTGAGAAAAAAATACTAAATGTATGTTTGTAAAATAAAGATATTTCAACTAATGAATAAATAAACTATGTCTAATGTTAAATTGTTTTAGAATTTTCATACCCCTAATCTTATTTATTTACGCCCAAAGTTGTCATAAATTTAGTGTTAAAATAGGAATATTTCGAGGCTCGTTACTTTAAAATCATTATTTTTTGAATGTTTTATATATCAATAAACCTAGATAATGGCAAGACAAACCGATATAATACTTAGTTTTGCCCATACAATATTGCCCTACGTTTGTATGAAGAAAGCACTGAACTGAGCCCACTAAAGTTGCCTCGTCGATCTCCGGCTAAAAGGTTCTAAATAGCCGCTCTATCACTGAACTTTGTTATAGGTTAGGCCGCATGTAGCTTGCTGTGCCGGCGCGGCGCCCGGGTTCTCGCGTTATTTATTGAGCTCCCGGCTCGCCTCTGTCCTCCGCCGATTAATCAATTCCCTGCCTAATGGATGTTTTCCTTACACTAATGACCTGGACACACTAATATTAATGTTGGAGGAACTACAGGCTTAGTTTGCTGTAATCCGTAAGAAAGAGATAACAGCTACGAGTATTGATATTGTTTTGCTATAGATAAGACTTAATATTTCAACGGTCCAAAAGCGGACTTTAAGTCCGAAAAGTCGATGGTTCAAACCCCATACCAGCCCAGTCCATACTAGGTATGTATTTCATGTCCTTCAAATGCCTAATTGTGTCGAAAAATATAATCATAACATATTGTTTTACATGAAAGTATACAATAGCTTGAGCCGTTCGTCCTTGGTGGTAATTTTAATGCCTGATCAACGATGCTAACTTATCTACAAAACACATTTAAGGGCTTATTCCACCTTCCTAAATCCTACGTCCTAAATGCCTATAGTTACCGTCGAACTAGCAACTTTGCCATTCAATGATACTTTGCCCAAAAAGTAATTTATAAGCAAATTTGCTTTGTAATTTTTTTGATAAATTAACATTTAAAAACCAAAATTGGTTAGATTTTGATGGTGGGCAAAGTAATCCGGACTTGTATCCAACATTGCCCAAGCGATTTATCATCCATATATTACAACTCTTAAAAATACGTGAAAAATACATGGTATTTTTCTATTTTTAACGGTTTTAGTTTGACGGTAACTATACCATTTAAGACGTAGAATTTAGGAAAACATATTGAAAACCCACTTAAAAGTAGTTTTTGATCTTCAGATCTACAAAAATTCAATAAATAATAATTGAAAACTAAGACCCGATAGTTTTCAATTATTATTTATTGAATCTTTGTGGAGTACGAAAGTATTTTTAACCTAACTTTCAAGTTAAAATAAACACTTGGTTTAATCTGAACTTCGAGTCCAGAACATTTGTATTTCGCAAACAAAACAATATCATTATCTAAACGACTTTACAAGACAAGATTAAGAAAAACAAAAACCGGTCAAGGGCGAGTCGGACTCGCATACGAAGCGTTCCGTACCATCGAACAAGAAGTTAAAGAAGAAAAGAAAAAAGTGATTAAAAAAAAAAAACAACAATTAACACTTTTTAATTTTCATAATGGCCATTTTGAAATTTTTATTATTTGGTGTTAAAGCGTCAATAAAAATACACCACTCATGTAAGGTGATGTCCATCGAAGGCCTCACTTTCTTCAGTACGGAACCCTAAAAATAAGAGAGAAATTTTTAAGGAAGAATAAACGACGCTGTGTCCCGGGGGTGCCGTAAAGGGTTATAATATTTATAAACTCTCAAACTTCAAGATTGAGAAACAAAATGTGGAGTTACTTTGCTTGCTGTGGCCGTTTCTGATAGTGATTACGACGGATAAACAATAATGTTAATTAAGCATAAATTAAAAGAATATTTTTTAGCAAAGTTAGATGGCTGAGTCTTTTGTGTCTATGTAGATTATATAATTATTTATATTAGTGCTAATCCTATTCACCTAATAAATTTAATAAACCTACTCACGATTATAATATTATGTTACATACTTACGTGATTCTTCGCGTTATATACCTACTGTAGATTATTTCTTTAAAGTAATGAGTTAATAGGTATCTTCGTTGCAGATAGGCACCGAGGACAAACCTCTGTGGTTTTTTCGGTGTTTTTAGTTTAAGCTTTTATTTGTATGTATTTTTATTTGATAATAAATTAAAAAAAAAAAAAAAAAAAAATGTGTTTCCGATTTTACAGTTTTTTTTAAATTATCAACATAGAGAATCAAACTCAAACTCGAAACTCAAATGATTTATTCAGAATAGGTAAAATTTTACACTTACTGATTAATACGTACTTAAAACTAAAGCTACGATGGTTCCAAACGCGCCCAGATCTGAGAAGAGCCCACAACAAACTCAGCCGGGTATACTTTTTATTATCACCACTTTACAAGATCAATTAAATAAACTTATTAGAACTATCACAAAGCCGTTAAGCAACTCATTCCCAAGCTTTTTTATCACTTAAATAATCCTTTACATTGTAATAGGATTTTTCCTCAGAATAATGACTGTGATTTTTGACAAGTCCGCTTTAGACAAAGCAAAAAAATCCACGAAGGTTTAGTTGAAGCGTTTCATTCCGTATATCAATACATAATAGTGCTTCTATAAATAATTTACATTGTTTATAGGAGCACTTATTAAGATATTAAATTGAATTAAATTAAAAAATGGGGATTGTTACAATTTGTTAATAAAATAGGATTTTAACTTATATTTTATATTAACTAGCAAGTTATTAACATAGGTAGCAATAAATTAGAAATAGGTATACTTAAGTAAATAATAATGTTGTTTTACTAGAGAATTACCGCGCCATCATCTGCGTGGATTTAGGTTGCAAAAATTCCCCTCCAATTATAATATCAATTTGAGATTAAATAGGCATGTTTTAGGCTGCGTCATCACTTCCCAGGTCTGATTGCAGCCAAGCGCTAGTCTATAAAAAAGTACTCTCACACAAACTGTTGTAAACGGAAACAAAGGGAACTTCTTGATGAATTTGAATGGTACACAGTTGAACAGTTGTGCGCAGTTTTTGAGAAAGTTCCCCACTGTGGCGGGGCTTGTGCGACAGTGCGTACCTTCCAGCGGCGGTCATTAAAGGGAGTAATTATTTTACTTTTTTCCACAGACTTTGTTCCAACTTTGTTTAATTGTCGAAGTTGGGAGCCGGGACCGCTAGCGTTGAAACTTTAACGAATTGCCAATGAATAAATTCTGTTTTTTTCTGTCGTAGTTATTCGTGTCGTACCTAGTTATCATGTTCTATTTTATACACTTATAGATAAAAAGAAAAGGCAAACTCGTATACGATGGGTTTCTACCTTCGTATACGGGAAGGGCGTTTGTGCACTCCTCCGTGAAATCACGAATTCCGCGTAAAAATACGAATCGAATGAGTACATACCTATTTGTATGAGGGCCACTTCGAAGAATCACGGATACGAACCGAATACGGATGAGTACACAAACGCCCTTACAAGAAATTTCAAACCCATACTGGTTTGAAATTTCTTGTAATCCCAAACCCATACTATGGTTTGATCTTGATGTAATAAGTAAAACTGATTATTTGGTTGAAAACACAAATCTTTAATTTTTTTGTGATGTAACCACAAATACACGATTTTTGGATTTTTGCTTTACTTGTGCTATAAGACATTGCTATCAATTAAATTTCATGATTCTAGGTCAACGGGAAGTACCCAATAGGTTTTGATTCCCCCGAATTTGAAGACACGACAGACAGACGGACAGATAGGCAACGAATTAGTGACCTTATAACGGTTCCTTTTTTCCTTTTGAGGTATGGAACCCTAAAAATCATATTGTGTGGGAAAAGAAACCCTGTTTAGATTACAGGGGAGGTTCTCGGCGACACGCAACAACGAATCAATACACCATCACGCTGACGCCTGGACATCACGCTCTTTTTTAGGGTTCCGTACCTCAAAAGGAAATAGTAACCCTAACAGGATAACTTTGTTGTCCGTCTGTCCATCCGTCTGTCTGTTCATCTGTCGGTCTGTCTGTCCGTCCGTCCGTTTGTCTCTTAGTCCATTCGCCTTTCTGTTCGTGTCTTCTGTTTGTTTGTGTCTGTCGTTCCTGGGAACAAAACCTATAGGGTACTTCCCGTTGACCTAGAATCATGAAATTTGGCAGGTAGGTAGACGTCCTAAATGGCATAAGTAAAGGGAAAAATCTGAAAATTGACAATTTGTGGTTACATCACAACTGATATAAGGGGATGTCCATAGCAGCCCGCACTTCCTTTGGGTACGGAACCCTAAAAAAAAGTTCACGAAAAAAAAAAACTAAATCACGTATAGATGGCGCAGTCCGCTATTAACTTGCATTGTTGTAAGTAACAGTACGGGACCGTTTGTGTGCGAGTCAAGAACTTTTTACCCTAAAATATCACTTACATTCTGGGTCTCCACAGATTCTTATATTCTGTGTATCTGTTACCCACGCACGGTCTGTTTGCATTGTCTGTTAGCTTTGGCCGACACGGGCGTGACGGATGGCCGTGGATACACAGATTGTGTTAGTTTAGTTTTGACGCGTTTGCTAAAAAGGGTTAAGAGATAAGAGTGGATTGATATGGAGCCGGCTGTTTTACGACAAAACAACATAGCTACAGTACGCGGCCGAAAGTGATGAACATCGGCCTTAGAATGACTTTTATCTTTGTAGAGCGTTGTCTCTGTTACTCATACCCATATGACGCTTTGTCGATCTCAACGACCGGTAACTTGTATCTGAATAAAAACCGGCCAAGTGCGAGTCAGACTCTCGCACTGAGGGTTCCGTACCTACTACAATCTTATTGTATCAACATTTTGCACGATAAATCAAAAACTATTATGCCTAAAATTAAATGAAAAATCTTTTTTAGAATGTACAGGTAAAGCCCTTTCATATTAAAATAGCAATATTTTTTCATGAACACATTTTAATTTTTTTCTTGTGGTGTAACCACAAATTGACGGTTATTAGATTTTCCCCTCATGTCTGCTATAAGACCTACCTTCCTCCCAAATTTCATGATTCTAGGTCAACGGGAAGTACCCTATAGGTTTCTTGACAGACAGACAAAGTAATCCTATAAGGGTTCCGTTTTTCCTTTTGAGGTACGGAACCCTAAAAAAACAAAAAAAAAAAACAAATAGTAACTATCCGACAGGTAAGATCGTTTCGCCACGAGCGACGGCCGTTGCGTCCAATTCCGTCCCCGCTCCGATATGCTGCTGTAACGGAAATTGATAAAGTTTCCTCCAATCTAAGGAATTATTGAAACTTTTCTCGAACACAACAAAATTCAATAAGTGAACGTCACTGATTGGGAACTGAGGGGGGCCGTATTGAAAGTTTTCAGGTTTGGTTCAAGGCATGAGCGATAGCGGTGTATACAACCGTAAATAAGCAGACGATAATCTATATATATAAAAGGAAAAGGTGACTGACTGACTGACTGACTGACTGACTGAATGACTGACTGACTGACTGATCTATCAACGCACAGCTCAAACTACAGGACGGATCGGGCTGAAATTTGGCATGCAGATAGCTATTATAACGTAGGCATCCGCTAAGAAAGGATTTTTGATAATTCAACTCCTAAGGGGGTGAAATAGGGGTTTGAAATTTGTGTAGTCCACGCGGACGGAGTCGCGAGCATAAGCTAGTATTTAGCTAAAACAGAAATCACTCATGCCGTCAGCTAGATTTAGTTTTCAATGTGGCCCTCCTCGGTTCCTAAGCAGTGACGTTTACTTACTGATTTTACTATCATAAAATAAATCAATTCAATTTGCACATTTCAATTTCATATGTTACAGTCCCTTGCACTTAGCCGAGATTTGCGCAAAGTTATGTATGATAGTACTTCTATGAGTGAACTGATTAAATTGGGACTAATGATTCAAACGACATCAATCTTAAAATTTAAGAGCCATGGGAATAAAAATGTTTAAAATGTTTTGTTTTATATATTTTCTATTTTTTTTTAAATATTTTCATCCGCTGTATAAAAGTGAATTTGAATTGAGCTTTTTATTTATTTTTATTTTTTTATTATAAAGGCACACAAAACAGGTTTCAGCTATAAATGGTCTAAATAAAAATAAAAAACAATAGATTAAAATCTAAGCGGTAACCCTAAATATGTGTACACACCAATTCTTAAATAAATATATACACTAACTAACTGATAAGATACAATTTATAAAAACACAGAAAAAAGAAATACAAGAAAATTAACTATGAAAAATATACTTTTTTTTTTTTTTTTTTTTTTTTTTATTCTAAAGGTAAAATTTTTATTATTTAATAATTACTTGAAGATGAAAACAAATAAACTATTAATAAACTTAAATCTAAAAAAAAAGAAAACAATATTAAATTAAAACTAAAATAAATTAAATTAAATCTAAAACCTCATCGAGACCACCGCAGCGAGGCATTGTACCCAAGATGCTGGCAGCATTACCCCTTTGGATGGCCAAACTAATTCTTTGGCCAAGGTAGCTGCCAGCTCTCGGGTCCCCGGTTGACTCGATAACTCTTTTCGCAATTTCTTCAAAAAGAGCTCGAGCCCCCGGGCCCCACGGCCCCAAGGTCTCCACACCAAAAGGCACGAATACGAAGCTCCCATCGAGGTTTTCATATTTGCGCCTTTTGGCCTGTTCGGCGCTGATGGCCGCTGCACCCGCCATAGAGGAGGTCGCCTGAATGTGGGATGCAGCTAAAGTGTCTACACAAGTCGCATCCCAAACAAGCGACCTGCCCATCTTCCACGGTAAATATACTTTAATTCAAATTGATTTTAAAACATTGCTTTAAACTGTCAACTGTATTTACCATTGGCTCATTCCGAAGCAATGGTAAGGGTCAGCGGCTGATTGGATATGATTTATTCTTTAATATAGAAAATAATTAAAGATACAGCGCCATCTAAGCATTCATTTAGGTCGCATTATAGGAGATATTCGATGGTTACGAAAGTAACCCGCTCGTCGCTTACAATTTGCCCCAAGCGCTATACTTGACTTGCGAACGTTTACGATGTTTTCTTACAACTAGAAACTAGTGTTTATGTACTGTAGTGGACGAGACGAGTTTTTTAGTTTATTACCAAGTTTATTACCGTTCTGTGCTTTGTTATAGCGGCAGATAAAAGTGGTGAATGGGCCGTGACGTTTTACCTTGTTATTACGCTGAAATCAATTTCTGTTTTTTGGGGTAAACTTTTCTTATTTCAGGGAAACTTTGCGAAACTTTTCTTAGATGTTTTTGGGAAACTTTCACTAAAATATCTACCTGGGGCGGTGATTGGTAATATAGTTTGTTGTGAGAAATATTAGTTCATAGTTGAAGCGAAAGTTTGGAAAACTTAGATACTAATATTATTACACAACTACCCACATAATGAGTGTAATTTTTTCAAGGTTCATTTGAGTTTTTTTTTTACTAAGGTAACTTCTACTTTCTACTGCTTGAACATATTTGGAATTTGTATGAATTGCTTATCGTTAGAATCTTTACATCATGCCGAGTGACAAATGGCTATATTTAAAAAAAAAATCAATATGGCGGCTTTATGGCATTATTTTGAAATGTGTTCCCGTATCCACCTGATGTTCGCTTGGTAGCTCAGCCAATTTGATGGTGGTGGCTGGAATTATCAGGTTGAAATCTCTGTGTCTGCTATTGGCATAATGTATAGAAATATTGGCATATTTCGCGTGTCACGTACAGTGCAACAAGGCTATCTTGGCGCGTGGCAAAAATCGGAACTAAAGTTGCCGTCAAGTGTTCTCTTTGTTCGTGTTTGAATTTTCTTAGCCTTTGTTCTCCAATAGCGCCCCCCTTTCAATGTCATTCAAGTGCCAAGACCATATATGACCAAGTGATGTATTTGACCACCAGTTGGGCTACCAGAGACACCCCTCTCGCACACTGCCCGTGCGTGACGATTTTATTCGCACGTAAGTATACACTGTTTATGTGAGTGATAATCGTGGCGTGTGGAAGTCCACAGAAGAGACCTATGTCCAGCAGTGGACGTCTATTGGTTGATGATGATGATGATGATAAAGTACGATGAAGTTGTCAAAGCCGCCATTGATGTTTTTGGGATGTTTTCGCCGAACGTACATCAATTCGGGCGAAGGTCAACCTTTCATACAAAGGGACAGCGTCCCTCGGGTGTTGGGTTCAATTCCGGCAACTTTGCGTCCACCTGCCGCCTCATTTGGAGCACTCTGATCCTCATACATATATATCCGTGTTAGATTTGTTTACCCTGACAATGTTATTTAATATATGGCCTTAACATTTCGGGCCTTTTCGGACATTCCCTGTTTAAAACCTACATGTTGGTGACGTTGGCTACACTTTTACCCTTTTTCCCGACTGCCCAAAAAAAGGGAATGTATGCACTGTTTTCAGAGTTCATGTGTACGTATGTATGTATGTGAGTTTGTTTATTCCACCATAACTTCTAAATGCCTGAACTTATTATAGATTTGAATATATATGGGGTATCGTTAGAATCCTACGCCATCCCGAGTGTCATTTACTATCGATTTCTTAAAAACCAATCAAATTTTTAAATAAGTTGATCCTTGTTTGGTAGCCATTTCACGTTCTTAGTTTATGAACACCAAATATCTTCTTCTAAATATCTAAATACATAAAAGAAAAAGGTGACTGACTGACTGACTGATCTATCAACGCACAGCTCAAACTACTGGACGGATCGGGCTGAAATTTGGCATGCTGATAGCTGTTATGACGTAGGCATCCGCTAAGAAAGGATTTCTGAAAATTCAACTCCTAAGGGGGTGAAACAGGGGTTTAAAATTTGGGTAGTCCACGCGGACAAAGTCGCGAGCATAAGCTAGTATAAAAATAAAAGGTGATTGACTGACTGACTGATTTATCAACGCGCAGCTCAAACTACTGGGCGGATCGGGTTGAAATTTGGCATGCAGTTAGCTATTACGACGTAGGCATCCGCTAAGAAAGGATTTTTGAAAATTCATTCCCTAAAGGGGTGAAATAGGGGTTTGACGGAGTCGCGAGCAAAAGCTAGTATTTTATGTAAATAAAGAATAATTTTTAAGTTTTTGTAAACTTTTAAACTGATCCTTCATCCGCACTTACCGCACGATTGTAATTATCATATCCTATTTAGTGCTTACGGTGTCGTGTTTGACCAGGGCTTTATACAAGATTAAAATGACAAACACTGCACATCATTGTATTGTATTAATGTATGCGCGTGATGCGTACGGCTCATTTGCTCGTCTATTTGCTCTTGTGAGCAATGCCGAGTGCCGTGCCGGCGCATAATGTGGCCCAACCTACCTTGTGGCTGAGGGTTCCACTGGTGCTATACAAAAGGTGTCTTTTTATATGTCCATCTATCTAGCTAGAACCTTATAACTTTTGTACAATTGTGCAGACATTGAAACACCGCAATTAACCGTGACATGCGACTTACTGCAGGACTATTCTGTAAAGCCCTTTTCGTAATTCGACAAGTGAATTCGCGATGAGTTTGATCATTTGTATTCTGTAAAACTCGATAGTACAGGTGGCGCCGCATTGACGAATGCGGCGGTGAGATATACTACTTGGTCAGGATAAATGAGGCACAAGTGGTATTCTCTAACGCCATTTCTTGGTTCGATCGAGCTTCGATTGTCGAATTCGTCATAGAAACGTGGACACTGACAGTTGGCCTCGTCCACAAACTAAAAGTCGCTCAGCGCGCTATGTAGCGAGCTATGTTGGGTTTCACTCTCAGGGATAAAACCCGGAACGAGGAAATTCGCAGAACAACAAAAGCGACCGACATAGCTCAAAGGATTAGCGGGCTGAAGTGGCAATGGGCAGGTCATGTCTGTCGCAGAACCGACAGCCGATGGGGCAGACGTGTTCTGGAGTGGAGACCGCGTACCGGTAAGCGCAGTGTGGGACGACCTCCAGCCCGCTGGACCGATGACCTGAAGGTGGTCGGGAGCAGATGGATGAGGAAGGCTGAGGACCGTGTTTGGTGGCGCGCTCTTGGAAAGGCCTATGTCCAACAGTGGACACAAACAGGCTGATGGATACGACTTACAGCGATCACGTACCCATCCGATCCGAATCCGTGAAAATACGGACATAAAAAATATCTACGACATATGTCATAAGCTAGCATACAAAACAAAAAGGAACGTATTTTCACGCACTCGGATGAATTTTCAAAAATCCTTTCTTAGCGGATGTCTTTCTGCATGCCAAGTTTCAGCCCGATCCGTAAAGTAGTTTGAGCTCTACGTTGATAGATCAGTCAGTCAGTCGGTCAATCAATCAGTCAGCTTTTCTTTTTATATTAGACTAGATGATGCCCTCGACTTCATTCGCGTGCATTTAGGTTTTTAAAAATCCTGTGGGAACTCTTCAATTTTCCGGAATAAAAAGTAGCCTATGTCCTTCCTCGGGATGCAAGCTATCTCTGTACCAAATTACGTCAAAATCGGTTGAACGGTTGAGCCGTGAAAAGCTAGCAGACAGACAGACACACTTTCTCATTTATAATATTAGTATGGATATTGGATGTACTTACACGCTTTACACAATTCAAGACGAACGCGGACGACGCGACGTTATAAAAATAATGCGTGGATGAGTTCCGTAGCACATGAGTACTATGTTCGTAGCACGGTCGTAGAGCTTGGTAGAAATCGGGCGTGTTCGCACGCGGTGCGTTACGTAAGCTACGTAAACGCCGCGTGCGATCTGTTGGGGAACGTGACGAGCTTATGTAATTGTTGGACCCCATCTGACGGATTGTATATCCCGACTACGGCTTCTTATTTAACTTATTTATCTGGTGTTAACATTTATATTAAGTTAATATTTATATACCTATAATATAATTATGTAGGTGTGCTTAGTCTTTGTCTTACTATTATTAGACATTGAAATATGTATGGTGCTAAATAACTAAGTATAGTAATTGTTAGTTAGTGATTTTTTTATGTTTCCGTGTATTTTATTAGTTATGTTTAGTTATCATTAGTTTATGATTCCGTGGCGTCACCCGGTTCAGGGTACCAGCTGAAAATCAGCGCTGTATGTTCTTGTGCAACAAGGCATACAGCATAATGCTGAGCTGGGACCCTTTTTTCGGGTTGTGCCACACAATATGGCAGTTAGTTCTGGCGCTTCTTTTGCTTGTTCTCAGGTGGAAGAAGCGCCGGAATAGCCAGCTCTTAGCTTTAAGTTGTAATGTGTGGCACAATTGCATAAATAAACGTCTTTTCTTTCTTTCTTTCTTTCTTTCTTTCTTTCTTATTTCAGTACATTTGCATTTTATCTGTATTTCCGTTATTTGTTCCCGTGCAACTTCCATTAGCCATTAGAACGAGATCACACTGATATTATAAAGACAAATATTGGTGTTTGTGTGTGTGTGTGCGTGTATGTGTGTATGTTTGTTACTCTTTTACGCAAAAACTACTGGACGGATTTGGCTGAAATTTGGAATAGAGATAGATTACACCCTGGATTAACACATAATACTCAATTCATTACGTATTTAGAGATTCCACACAAAAATCGTTAAGGATACAATTCTTTTTTTACAAAGATACCGACACACCTTAGCTTTATCCTGCCATCACATTAGTTAGTGCATGACTTCATATAACATTGTGACCCATGAAACGTGAAACAGAATATATCATTTACTAGCTGATGCCCGCGACTTCGTCCGCGTGGATTTAGGTTTTTTAAAATCCCGTGGGAACTCTTCAATGTTCCGTTATAAGTAAGTATCCTATGTCCTTCCCCAGGATATAAGCTAACTCTGTACCAAATTTCATCCAAATCGGTTGAACGGTTGGGCCGTGAAAAGCTGGCAGACAGACAGACAGACAGACACACTTTCGCATTTATAATATTAGTATGGATTATTTATTAATTCAGTATAAGGTCAATTAAGTTATAAATGGTGTAGGTACACAAAAAAATCTTAGATAAACAGAGCGTTTTATAAAAAACAAAAGTTTCTGGAAAATACAAATTTCAGATTGAATAAAAAAACATTTTTATAAACTTGAACTAATATGAACTAATTAAGGTTTTTTCTTTCGCCTTACAAAGCAAAAGCAGCGTATTTTTACACATTTACCAATTTGAACATCATGAACAATTTTCTTTACAAAATATAATCTCAAAAAGGCCTGGGGAGGTCCACAGCTCGAAACAAACCGTCAGAATCAAACTTGTTTAAACACAAAAGTCAGGAAACTTCGGACCAAAGCAGACCTGTCAGCATTCAGTAAGTTTCCGCAAAAAATAAAACAGGAAGAAACACACTCATAAAACGCCACCTAATCTTACGTTCCTGCTCGATTGTGGTAGAATGTCAGTTACAATGTCACGATCCCAATCATCTCTGATTGGTTGACGCTCGCTCACTATTAGCTACAATGCATTGCTTGCAAAAAGAACCGCACAATTTCAGCCAATCATAACAATTATTGAGATTCAAAATTCAAATTCAATTCAAAATTCAAATAATTTATTCAAAATAGGTAATAAATTACTCTTTTTGATGGTCGGTTGTTAGTTAAGATATTACAGTGGTGATAATTATTACGCGAACTTAAAACTAAAGCTACGAGGGTTTCAAACGCGCCCAGGTCTGAGAAGAGCCCACAACAAACTCAGATTGTAATAATGATTGATGCAGGTAGTACGAAATCGACCTACTGGTGCATCGATGAGCGCTGAGCCTGGGGTGAAAGTCTATGTAAACCTGCGTGCTGTAGGCCTATAGGCGGAAAGCTTCGGTGAAGCGAATAATTAGTTTTCTGATGTTATACCGCGTAGAAACTGATTCCTTTTACGGGTAGGTTGTAACATTTTAATAGATAGATTTTTATTGCAACAAACTTTTACAAGTATTACTTTTGAATCGTCAAGTGAATAAACCAATGGTTTGGCATACCCTTCCTACCACGAAAAAGCAGCAAGAAACTCGGTACTTGCTCTTTTCTAATATTCAATTAACATTTGTATACTAAATATTTGCAACCCTGCGCATTGCTAGAGCAAGCTCTGTCAAATTCACGGTCTTTTATCATTTTTTTCCAGAACATTTGAACATCAACACATTCAGCAGAAGTCAGAAAAAAACGTTGCACGGATGATAATATTTTGTAATTTCTATAAGAAAACAGACAAGCAAGCTGGTTATTCCGTAAGTCCTATTTAAATAGACACAAAACACGTCGCGTGTCGAGTTGTTAGTCTGCTTCCAGCCTTCACCTGGCGACCCGCAACGTGTCCATTGCAGCGCAACCCGCGGCCCTGGAATTAATTAAAGTTTGTTATTATACTTAATTAATTGTTTCAACTCCCTTCTTAATTAGTAAAGACGTCCGGGATAAACCCTAGCGGCGGTTACGCACTCATCCGATCCGAGTCCGTGAAAATACGTTCCTTTTTGTTTTGTATCATCGTAATCACGTCATGCATTGCCATAATGTCAAAGTCAAAGTCAAAGTCAAAGTCAAAATATTTTACAAAATAGGTAATAAAGAACTCTTTTTGATGATCAGATGTTGGATTTCTAAGATATAGTGGTGATAGTTATAACGCAAACTTAAAACTAAAGCTACGAGGGTTCCAAACGCGCATAGGTCTGAGAAGAGCCCACAACAAACTCAGCGGGGTATTCTTTTTACTATCACCACTTTACAAAATTATTGAAACTTATTAGAACTATCACAATCCGTTAAGCAACTCATTCCCAAGCTTGCTTATCATTTATATAATCCTTTACATTGTAATAGGATTTTTCAATCTAATCATGGAATTAATCGTGGGATGTACCCGTTTTATACAACACAGTTTGTCATTACACCACGAAGTATGCTTAAAATCATTAAAAAACAAAATACTTACATAACCTGTAAGTATTTTGTTTTTAGATTTAGTTTTTTTAAAATACTGTGGGACCTTTTTGACTTTCCAGGCCAAAAACCTCCTCAGGCCTCTGTCCTTCCCTAGGTTACGAAGTATCTCTGTACCAAATTTCGCCAAAACTGGTTAAATACATGGGCAGTGAAAAGCTAGCAGACAGACAAACACAATTTTGAATTATAATAGTATACAGGATGTTACCAGAACGCTAGCAAAAACTTAGCGTTATTGTTATACTACCTAAACAATCCAATACCTATAACCATTTGCCTAATTTTGTTTTAGTTTTAGTTTTAGTGATTTAATATTTTTCAAACCCGCTATAGCGTGCAAAACTTAGGTCAATGCCCCGCCTACGACGCGGCAATGACTCCGAGTGGCCTACTTACGCAACGTTCGTTGACCTCTAGCGTCAGTCAGATGTCTTATTTTGCAATATATAGCAAACTTTTACAAAATTATAGGATTAAAAAAACGCGTTTTTTTTGGTGGTATATCATATCAGTTCTGGTTACACTCTGTATAAGTATATGGAATTAGTATGGAATTATGTATTAGTATTGTATTTATGGAATTGTATTTGTGAATTGTAATTAGCTCAACCGGTATATGAGTGGACTGAAAACCGAAAGGTCGACGGTTCAAATCCCGCCCGTTGCACTATTGTCGTACCTACTCCTAGCACAAGCTTGACGCTTAATTGGAGAGGAAAGGGGAATATTAGTCATTTAATATGGCTAATATTCTTTAAAAATAAAATAAAAATTGTTGTATTTTTCTCTGTATTAGTATGGAAGTATGGATATTAACGAATTTGATTAGCAGATGGGTGCAGAAGAGCAATGTGGGATCTCGTAAAGAAAAAATACGTAGGGAAATAGAAGCTTTGCTGTCATCGGCCAGCAATTTGCAGCCTCGTCACGTTTGGTAAGAGCGCACGCGGCGTTTATGCGAGCGATTTTTCCCACACGTCGGGAATATTTGAGGGGAAACTGCTGTTTCGTGCGATTCAAGGTTTCATTTCGGTATGATTACGTGATTAATTTCGTATAACAAGCCGTAGTCAAAAAAGGTGACTGACTGACTGATCACATGACACAGCTCAAACTACTGAACTTTGAAAATTCTACCCCTAAGGGGGTAAGGTGCAGTCCACGCGGGCGAATTTGCGGGGATAAGCTTGTCAGTACCCTTATTATAAATGTGAAAGTGTGTTTGTTTGTTGGTTTTTTGGTTTGTCCTTTAATCACGTCGCAACGGTGCAACGGATTGACGTGATTTTTACATGGGTATATATGAAGACCTGGAGATGTGACATAGGCTACTTTTTATCCCGGAAAATCAAAGAGTTCCCACGGGATTTTTAAAAACCTAATTCCACGCGGACGAAGTCGCGGCCATCAGCTAGCATATTTAATTAAAATTAAATAATTAAAGTTTGAATTAGTTTAATTTTTATCATATCAACTGAAGTCATGTTGATAATGATAATTATGTCGCTGGTATTAAAATAATATAATTTGTGCTATTAACTCCTAATCACCATAATATTTCAAGACAAAACAGCAAAAAAAAAATACAAGCAAACCACTCACATAAAATAAAACCCATCGAATTACCATAACTCCCGTTCCAACACTCAAGTCGTCAAAAGATCCATTCATAAACATTATAATGATATCGACGCCACGAGTAGAAGCCATTTTCCATTTGTGAGAAATTTATATTTATTGTGTTCTGTTGCGTGGTTAGCGTGAGATTTCACATCTCGTCATCGTTAACAACGTTAACTCCCCTCACTTAAAGTATTTGTGATAACAAGCCCGGGTAAAGAGGTAAGTGATGACACACTATGCGTTGCGGCGCCTGAGCGGTCCTACATGGAAATTGGATGGGTTCCCAACGAGTCACACCCAATCGTGTAACACTGTGACTCGTTGGGACTCCATCGAAAAAAATCCTATCGAGTCACACCCAAGCTACAGTGTGACTCGATGGAAAAAACCAATTAGTTCGCACTTCCAAACGAGTCACAGTGTGACACGATTGGGTGTGATTCGTTGGGAACCCATCAGAAATTGTTGTACCATGCCACGCGATGCGATATGCGATGGGGGAAGCGGAGGGTAGTGGTACGGTGCAGATTGGCGGGTAGGGTAGCCTTGTCATTAAAAGTAGACTGATCGGAACACGACTTATTGCATTGACTGGAAACACTTGCCACTTTTCACTGCTCTTCTCCGCTCCACTCTACCCAGCTTCGCGTTAGTGGAAACGCACCCTAAGTCCCCGACATACTTTGACCTGTCGAAAAGACACCACATCGAATGCCATTGTTATTGCCATTTTACTGATGCTATTTTTGTTTCGAAGCTCGAATTCTATCACCGTTAAATAGAATCTCATACTAACCCACAGTACTGTAACGTCTCGCAGACGTCGCGTTTGCGGCCGGCGCGAAATGTGGCCACGTTCATTCGATTTACATACGTCATCGCTGTAAAGAGGGGTAATGTATTTGTTATATTGTGGGGGAAATATACCTAATTCTTTTGTTTCTCTTGAGAAAGCACTTTGAAAAGTATTTTAAGTAAATACCTTGAGTTGTCAGTTCTGGTTAGATTAGAACATCTCATGATGTTCCTTCAGTTTCACTGGAAATTATTAAATATACCTGAAAAATCTCAAATCTCTTGAGCCAGCGGCTTTACCTGTACTACGTTGATATTATGTCAGTCAAGTTTTCCTTTTATCAGTGGCCCTACCGCGGTTGTTTGACAGCTACAATGTCACGATCGCAATCATCTCTGATTGGTTAATGCTCGCTCACTATTGGCTACAATGCATTGTTGCAACAAGAATCGCACAAATTCAGCCAATCAGAACAATTGAGATTGTAATAATGATTGATGCAGGTTTTAGACAATCGCCCTACTGGTAGGTACTCTAGCTCATGCCCGCGACGTCGTCGGTGTGGACACACACACAAACCTCAAACACACACAAACTTCAAACCCCTTTAGAGGTTGAACTTTCAAAAATCCTTTCTTATCGGATGTCTACGTCATAATAGCTATCTGCATGCCAAATTTCAGCCCGAGCTGTGCGTTGATAGATCAACACGGGTCTCCTCTTAGAGTGAGAAAGGTTTTGGCCATAGTCTACCACGCTGGCCATGTGCGAATTGGTAGACTTCACACACCTTTGAGAACATAAAGGGGAACTCTCAGGCATGCAGGTTTCCTCACGATGTTTTCCTTCACCGTTAAAGCAAGTGATATTTAATTAATTAAAACGCACATAACTCCGAAAAGTTAGAGGTGCGTGCCCGGTATCGAACCCCCGACTTCCGATTAGAAGGCGGACGTCCTAACTACTAGGCTATCACAGCATTATTAGTATAATGTATAGGTATTTAGAATCACACATCAAAGTCGTTTCCAGAGCGACTGACGCAGCGGTAAGCAACTGTAATGATAACTCGTATTTGCTCCCACTGGTTATTACGAAATCAGGATGCGACATAAAAAGTACCTTATCTTACATGGGGACAAATCTACCTGACAAAGGAAACTAAATTCTGAAACTACAGATGTAAAGTTCAGTTTTGTGTAGCAAATAATTGGAGGATCAGATGTTTTAGTTGTGGATAATGGATCTCAATCAAAAGACATCAAAGTGAGTCGATCAACGGCTTGGCTCCAGCAAACCTTTGATCACCTCCAGGCTCCAGGTGATTTCCCAATAGTACATTCGATATTGCATATCACTGCGTGGTTATTAAAGGTTATTTGGTTGCCTATTTGTGTACGTTACCTGACTTGCTAACTCGATCACTATGGGCCTGATAAGAAAGCGAAAAAATGAATAGAGATGGCATTTAAATAAATAAAATAAATACATAATCTTTTATTTCAGAGATAGTACAAGTCCATATAAGTACAAAGTCGATGTGTTAGTAACAATATCTAAATATATAAAAGGAAAAGTTGACTGACTGACTGATCTATCAACGCACATCTCAAACTACAGGACGGATTTGGCTGAAATTCGGCATGCAGATAGCCATTATGACGTAGGCATCCGCTAACAAAGGATTTTTGAAAATTCATCCCCTAAGGGGGTAAAACAAGGGTTTGAAATTGGTGTAGTCCACACGGACAAGTCGCGAGCATAAGCTAAACTAGCGGCACGCTATGATGGCCGGTTTGACGTTTGTCCGCTCATGAAGTTCCGTATTAATTGATAACGACTTTGAAGGAAATAATTGTATTACTTTATTGACGATAGTGATGTGCAGAGATTCATAAATTTTATCGAATGTAGTTTTAGGTTTAGGACTCAAAATTTATTTATTAAATTGATTTCTTAAATGTATACAAGTGTAGAAAAATCAGTTTGCACCATTTAAGGGGTGAATGTACTTGTGAATATGAACAATTTTCACTATGTGGACAAACCTCTGAAATCGCAAAAAAATATCAATAAATTTTTAAAAATGGAATCTAATACGATCGTCACATAGGATCGCTGGCTAGCACAACTACTACCTCCGGCAAACTCGCGTCAATGCTCAATGCAAAACAAAGCAGTTTCGAATTGACGTTGCTTCGAAAAGTATAAACTGTCAGTGCAATGCGATTGTGATATAGTTTTGACCTGGCTTTGGATTTCAAATATTGATACTGCATTACTGTTGACCCTTGCTCGTTAATTTGGACTCTGTTCAAGCCCTTTGTTGTGGATTTCGTCGATATGACCGAACGTACGCAGAGAACTGTTCTAAATAGTCAGACACGTGAGTTCCTAATACGCCTTCGTAACTATTTCGATCGTGAAGCTCAAAATGGAGGGCCAATTTTACCTATAACGTCAGTGGTTGAACGCGTAGCTGATGCGCTTAATATTGGACAACGAACTGTTAGACGGATAACTAAAAAAAAATATGGCGAGACTGGCACAGAAGAAAATAAACTTCACACACCAAAAAAGAGAAAACGAGCAAAACCAGTCGTAGGCATCGATAGCTTTGATGCCGATGCTATCCGAAGACATGTTTACGGCTACTATTTACAGAAGGAGTATCCAACAAGAAAAAAGTTGGTGCATTCACTGAAGGAAGCTGGATTATTCTTCGGTGGGGAAAGTTCTTTAACGAAGATTTTGAAGACCATTGGATTTCGATACAAAAAATGTAACAAACGCAAAATATTGATGGAAAGATTTGATATAGCGATGGCAAGGTATACTTTTTTACGGCAAGTGAAAGAAATCAAAAATTGGCAAAATGTTGTGTTCTTGGATGAAACATGGCTTAATGCTAACCATACTGTAGGCCGTTCTTGGAACGATGACACAGCAGCATCTACTTCCAAAGTTCCTGTAGGAAAAGGATCGCGACTTATAATTTGTCACGCCGGAACCATCAACGGGTTTGTCGAAGGTTCTCTCATGGCTTTTGCGTCAAAAACCACTGGAGACTATCATGAAGACATGAATGGAGAAAAGTTTACTGAATGGTTTACCTCAATGTTGTGTAGCCTCCCTGAACCATCTATTATAATTATGGACAACGCCCCATACCACTCGATGCAAATTGACAAGCCACCTGCCCAATCCCAAAAGAAAGCTGATATCGTCGCATGGCTTCGTAAAAATGGCGTAGATGCAAACATGAATATGTTAAAAGCGGAATTAGTACGTCTTTTAAAAGAAAACAAACCAACCAAGATCCGATACGTCATTGACGAAATAGCATTAGAACATGGGCACAGAGTTATACGGTTACCGCCTTACCATTGTGAGTATAATGCGATTGAGTTGGTGTGGGCTCAAATTAAGGGATATGCTGCAAGACACAATACAGAACCCCCATTTACCACAAAAAAAATGCTAAAATTATTAGAAGAAGCTTGTGAACATGTGACTAAAGGAGACTGGGAAAAGGTTGTGAATAGAACTGTTAAATTAATAAGGGAAGATTATGAAAGAGATGTGAAAATAGATAATATTATAGAAAACGAACATATAATTATTAATGTATGTGATGATAGCAGTGACGACAGTGAAAATAGTAGTATGGACGAATCTGATTAATTATGGCCTTTTGTGGCACCTTTTTCGGTATCTTTTGTATTCATATGTTTCTTGTGTGCATATAAAGTATGTATATTCATTTTCGTTCAAATATTCAGTTCGTTCAAATAAATTAAATAAACATATACATTTTTGTTTTATTAAACCTATTTAATCAGGTACAAAAACAAAACTTAATTGTTTTTTGTTCGAGAATAAATTGACATTCCACATCACTATTGTAATGTGTCAAACCGGCCATCATAGCGTGCCGCTAGTGTAGTCACTCAATAAGGTAAAGCAGCAATGTAGAACGAAACAATGTCAAATGTGCTCGGTGGCATTGTTTTAGCAAAGCATGGAGCTTTCTTACGTGCGATACGTATATTTGTCCACAATGTACAAAGTATAACGTTGAGGTAGACAGAGAAACTCTCTTGGCTTATAAAAGAAGATAATCTGGTTCCAAAAGAAGATAATCTAGTAAACAAAACAAAATGGAAGCCGAAAATGATTTACATTAATAAATAATTTATCATAAACAATGATCGATGTCCCTCGGTACAAACTTCTTTGATTACGGTTTGGTCGTTAGGTATCGATTTGTGTGCCTAAACCAGAGAGATTTATCTAACAAAGTAGAGTGGCTATTAGACAAAAGATTATTATAGTTACTACTGTTAGATTGCTGATAGTGTAGGCACGTCCTAACCATCTCTGACAATTCTCTAGGTGTCTATGCTTTGGGCGGATCTATGGACTCTCTCTTATAATACGTACTTAAAACTAAAGCTACGAGGGTTCCAAATGCGCCCAGGTCTGAGAAGAGGCCACAACAAACTCAGCCGGGTATTCTTTTTACTATTACCACTTTACAAAATCACTTAAACTTATTAGAACTAACACAAAAGCTGTTAAGCAACTCATTTCCAAATCAAACTGGTTTTTAACAAACAAACAAACAAACATTTAATACTACCAAATTGTTGATCTCATACTTCAATATAATATATTCTACAATGTACAATTGTAGAACTCCCCCTTTTTGAAAGTCAGTTTATTTAACTAATAAACTAGCGCTTGGCTACAATAATACCTGGTGGCAAGTGATGATGCAGGCTAAGATGGAGCGCACTTGCCTAGAGGATACGTATTCACTCTTGACTTAATTGTCAGTATATCAAATACCACATAGAACTTACGGTATAGACAATTTGTAAATTTTTATGTAAAGATACTATTTTATACAAAAGTTTCCCCAAAATAATTTATCTTTCTTTCAATTTAGTTTCAAGCTAAGCGTAACACTTTGATTAGGACGTGATCAGGACACATTCTACACTCGTTGGACTTAAATAAAATTGTGTCCAATTGGCTTATTTACTTGAGTCTTAAGTTTTGTTGCTTTGTACTTTCTGTTAATAATATAAATTTTAAATATCCTTGCCTCCAACCCTTTTTGCATAACGCTTACGAAGGAGAATATCCTCTTAAATCTTCTTCAAATCCCTTCCCCTTCGTGTAATGCACTTTATTATCCAACTACAAAAAAAGCTATTATAGCCTAGTGGTTTGGACGTCCGCCTTCTAATCGGAGGTCGGGGGTTCGATCCCGAGTACGCACCTCTAACTTTTCGGAGTTATGTGCGTTTTAAGTAATTAAATATCATTTGCTTTAACGGTGAAGGAAAACATCGTGAAGAAACCTGCATGCCTGAGAGTTCTCCATAATGTTCTCAAAAGTGTGTGAAGTCTATACCAATCCGCACATGGCCAGCGTGGTAGACTATGGCCAAACCTTTCTCACTCTAAGAGGAGACCCGTGCTCTGTAGTGAGCCGGCGATGGGTTGCTCATGATGATAATGATGACAGAATTACAACAATTATTTCAAAAAATAACCCGTAAACTACAGTTTACTTATCAATAAACTAGCTTTTGCTCGCGACTTCGTCCACGTGGACTACACAAAATTCAAGCAATTTTTAAAAATCCTTTCTTAGCGGATGCCTACGTCATAATCTATCTGCATGCCAAATTTCAGCCCAATCCGTCCAGTAGTTTGAGCTGTGCATTGATAGATCAGTCAGTCAGTCACCTTTTCCTTTTACCTATATATTTAGATTACATTCCTAATACCTATTCAGTGTTATCAATATTCGACGTCCTTTACGTCTACCTAGGTACCCTAAACTTTAGATTACGTTCCCCGTTTGCTCGTTAACTTAACTATCGATTTGTTTGAGTTACACCCCCTCCAGTTTTACATAACGCCTACAAAAGATATCCTTTTTAAATTCCTTACCTTTTAAAGTTAAAGCCTTTAAAAACTTTGTATTCGTTGAGTTGAACTTTTAAAAATCTTTAAATTATTCATTCATTCATTACGCACAAGACTGCAAATACTATTTTATACATGGCATAATTTTGTACGTATATCAAATATTTGAAAAGAGCAACCGCCGAGTTTCTTGCTGGTTCTTCTCGGTAGGAAAGGCATTCCGAACCAGTGGTAGATGCATCCGACTATTCGAAAGTACTTGTAAGAGTTTATTTGAATAAAAAAGATTTTTATTTATTTTATTTTATTTTTATAGACACCTAAATATAAACAGGTGATTGCAGGTAAGCTCAATCCTAAGTTCAAAGGAAATTGTAAAGTATGAGAGGTAGATGAAGGGAATGTAATACGTCGTGAAACTGAAATACCTACGTCGTTTTTCGAGTCAAAATTAAAAAAAATGTAAGCTCATACGTTAGATCGTCACGGAGTAATTTAATAAGGAAATTGTAGCGATTCCGTGATTACGCCCCAGGCAACAGTCACCATGATTGAAGCGGATTCCAGGACTTCCCAAACCTCAACAGCATATTTTACGTTTCTCTCGACTCTTCATGTCTGTATGTCTCTATCATGTTTTCCAATGCATACTTTGATATCATATACTACACTTTCATATTCTACCGCATTTTACATTTTACTCCAAAAAATAACAAGTAAAAAAAACAGGAAACAGGCGGTGGTTTTCTCAGTTGAAATGCGTGGAAAGCCGTACGTAGCCAGGCTTAGTATTTGTGACCTGTTTTTTTTTTGTTTTTTTTCTGTACTTTTTTTGTTGTTGTTGTGTTTTGTACTGTGAACTGTGCGCTATGGTCCCAAATAAATGATTAATTATTTATTTTATTTTATTCATTTAATGAAACTGCCACACTCCTTTGAAGATTAACCCGATACCACCTTAGACTGCATCTTCACTTACCACCAAGTGAGAGTCGCAGTCAAGGGCTAAGTTGTATAGGAATAAAAAAAATGTGAGACATACATGGATGGTCTTGGTCACCCTACTTATTTCGTATACATTTTCTTGATGGCCTATTTAAATCTGTTTCTCGAGGCGCGATTTATCTCCACACTCGAGCGGTTTGATGCGAAATTATCGTTACGGAGTTACGAGGTTTCCACTTAACCAAATTTTAACACTGGTTTAGATTTACAACCGGTAAGAAGGTAGGTATCTTCTTTTGTTAAATATATAAAATTCAAAGTCCTGACTGACTGACTGATTGACTGACTTACTCGTATATATCAGCGCACAGTGTGATCTTTGTAAAGATTTATGACGTAGGTACCAACTAAGAAAGGATTTTTCGAAACTCCACCCCTAAGGGGGGTAAATAGGGTATGAATCTTTGTATGAAAGTCTGTCATTTTTAAAGTTACATCGATGAACATTGGTAATTAGGCTTTCGGTTAAGAATAAAAAATACATGTTTCACGATTTTTGAAAATTCTACTACTAAGGGGGTTAAATAGGGGATAAAAGTTTGTATGAAAATCCATCATTCTTCAAGTTATTTGCATGAAAATTATTATTTGTGTTTTCGGTCACAAATGAAGACATACGTGTTTCAGGATTTTTGGAAATTCAACCCCTACCTCGATTTTCTAATTTCTAAAAACGGGGTGGGTCAGCTAGTAGGTACCTATATAAAGCCCGCAACTTCGTCTAAGTGATTACGGGGTTTTTATTCATCTAGCTAGCTTATTAAGCTAGCCATGCACTATCAAGTTTATCGGTCAAGGAAGCCATATACTGTCAAGTGGCGTCATGCAAACCGGTAAACTTGATATACCTAAGTGTAATGTCCTCCAGTGCGATGGACCGACGATATTTTAAAGAGAGTGGACCCCCACTAGGTGGACAGACGACATAAAACGAGTCGCAGGGAGCCGCTGGATTCAGGCGGTGCAATACCGTGGCTTATAAAAATGTACCTACAAAAGACCCATGTGCTATAAATAAATAAATAATCTTTATTTCCTCAGACATCAAAGGCCCACAATATTATGTTAGTAACCATCTTAACCTATGTTAGTAACTATATTATAATATAATGTATGTTAGTAAGAAACTTATTCTATGTTAGTTAATATAATTAATATACTTATTAACTAATGCAGACATCCAGTGCGCTTTGAGAGCGCTGTCCTGTCTGTCTGCTGTCACCTTCAGGATAATGTTGGGACTTCTCTCCAACCTACTTTTAATTGAGGCGATCATTTTCCGATTGATTGCTATGTCCAGCAGTGGACGTCTATCGGTGGATGGTGATGATGATGATGGCTTTCTCGTAAGTGACCTGTATCTCCGAAGGACGCCACGTGGCCCTGGCAATGACCACTTGAAACTCGACGCGTCTGTACGCTGGAATATGATACCTTCTGCCTTCGTCCTTCCTGGCTCACTTTGTAAAGCGTGTTTCTATAATCAAAATAAATAGAAAAACTGCGTGCCTGACATATCTATTAGAGCCTCAATAGCTCAACCGGTAAAGGAGTGGACTGAAAACCGAAAGGTCGACGGTTCAAATACCACCCGTTGCACTATTGTTGTACCTACTCCTAGCACAAGCCTGACGCTTAGTTGGAGAGGAAAGGGGTATATTAGTCATTTAACATGGCTAATATTCTTTTAAAAAAATCTACATATAATTAGATGATATATAGAACGCGATACGTTGAAATGACAATCGGGGTGTGACGGACAGACAGACAACAAAGTGATCCTATAAGGGTTTCTTTTTCCTTTTGAGGTACGGAACCCTAAAAACACACCATTAGAAGACATCTTCTCTGACCAGGATGCACTCGGAACCGTCGAAAACAAACTCTGGAGTTTGTTTTCGACGGTTAGGTAAAGGGCTTATTCCACCTTCCTAAAAAAGACGGATGAAAAATCGATGAAAAATCAATGTTGGCTAAAAGCCAGGATTACTTTGCCCGCCATCAAAATCGAACAAATTTTGATTTAAATTTTAATTAATCAAAAATAAATTACATAGTGAATTTGCTTATAAATTGCTTTTTGGGGAAAGAATCTTTGAGTGGCAAAGTTGACTAGTTTGATGGTAACTGTACCATTTAGGAATTTGGAATAAGCCTTAAGTAAATCTTAAAACCCAAGACCACGACGAAACTAGAAACTCCTTAACGGAATAGTATTGAAAGCCACTAATTCAGAAGCCATTAAATATTAAAACGAACACCCTGTGCCGGTATAGAGTAGACATGAATATTTAAGAGCATTCCAACATGTCTAAGGCTTTAAGCTTCACCTTAATGAGCTCCGCGTATTCTATATGTGTATCTATGTGTTTGTTACACGTGTTCTCTTCTTTGCTACTATAAAATGGTTGTTGGTATGTTAGTTCGAGTGTAAAATGGATTGGTTAATATTTTTATTTTTATTTTATTTTTTATTCATTCGGATCAACAAACAGTAGCACGCAATGCTTGGATAAAAAACAGTAATAATATAACATAGTAATAATATACGTGCTACCCACTACGTCAACCACATAGTTATTATTATTAATTAATATACTTACATGTAAAAAAAATATATAAATATAGAATAAAATATAAAGTTACATGTATAAAATATAAATAAAGAATATATTAGTACCATACCATCTATCTTAATTCTAATTATTCTACAGTATTCTACATGGATGCTGTCCAATACGCGACAGGCTGAAATAGCAATGGGGGAAGGAACGCCCCACACACCCGCAAAGCCCCCGCGCTTATGCGTTGCGGACGAGCGCAGAGGTCGTGCTGGTGTGCGGGAAATCCCCCGCCTCATACCCCAATTGCCGTCTCGACCTGTCGCGGACTATAGTTCCGCATGCCTGAACTACGGTGACGGTGCCAGCGATGATGATCTGCAGGAACCGTCGGGAGATGATCTCAGCCTCCGTCCGTGTGGCCTTCAGTCTTCCAGGTAGCGTCAGGTTGCGAGCAGAGGCCCATTGCCCATAAAGGACCCCTTCCTTCCTGTCTCTACCTCAATTTTAAGGATCGTGGCTTGCCTTAGATAAGGGTTCCTTTTTTTTTCTTTTGAGATAAGGCAACGGTTAATAGGTAGTTTAATGTCGTATGCAACAGTGTAGTATAATAGGATTATGCATGCCAATGACACTAGTGTCGCTAATGTGCACTGCAAAGGTATCTCGTTACCTCCATCGCCAGACGGCTTGGCGACGCCACGAGTACCTGCAATTACGTCAGCATTGATTTATTATCGCCTACGCTTCAAATCTATCTCTATATACCTACTAGCTGCCCGGCGAACTTCGTACCACCCAGTGTTTCCATATGTAAATCGAGAATTACCGTGTTCAAGGGTTAAAATTACGGTGTTTCTAGATTAAATTACGGTGGATTAGCTAAAAGAATACCGTGTAAATTACCGTGTCATTTTTAAAAGAAAAAAAGTCACGAATTAGCTTTTTAATCAGCTATTAATATTATTCTGAATCTGACTCTCCTAGCATAGCAATATCTTTTTCATATAATACTTATTAATATTTTGTTAAATCTCATTAGTTTTACATTTTACTCCTTCCTAATTGCTTGAATAAGGACGAAATACTACTATTACTCAGTATATTATGAATTTTTAACGTGATTATGTATTACGGTGACACGGTCAAGGTAATGGCCATATTACCTTGACGGTAGATTAGGGCTGAATTACGATGCATCTACGGTAATTACCGTGTACATGGAAACACTGGTACCACCTAACAGTCGATTCAAATTTTTTAAATTTATCTCTCCGTATGAACCATCCCCGTACTTCAAGGAATATTATAAAAAACTAGCTGACCCGCCCCGGCTTCGCTCGGGTGGAGTATTTCGGACTGGGAGTGTCATCGTGAAGCCGTTGCTCGATACCTAAAATATCAATTCACTATCAGAAATTCTAAAATCCCCACGATTTAGGACTTTAGTACTTTGCAGCATCAGGATTGAGGAGTTAGGATCCGAAGTTCAATGATGTAGCCTATGCTTGGTACCTAAATTAATTTTGCATCATCCGCAGTTACTGAAACATTATAGTTTAGGAGTGCTGTACCCTACATCATCAGGGTTGAGGAGTTGGGACTTGAAGTCTGAGAATAAAGTCGTTGCTTGGTACCTACAATATGAATTCACTATGAACACTTCCTGAATCTTGATAACTCAGGCGGGCAGTAACCCTGCAGCATCAGGATTAAGGAGTTGAATCCAGAATTTTTTATGTGACCACCACGAAAACATTTTTTGTTGATTTAAAAAAAAAATTTGCAAATCGGTCCAGAAACCTCGAAAAACGATGTAGAAAAAAGAACCACCTCCTTTTTGACAGTCACAACAACATCATTTACGGAACAATCTTGAAAATATCCCCTTTCTAACAAAAAAAGAATGAATGAAATCGGACTACGCGTTAATGAATTACAACTCAGTATACATTTTAACTGTCATCCCCTCTCCTACGGGAACCATGCTGATTTTCGGGATAAAAAGTATCCTATATTATTCCTCATAGTATGACCTCAAATCGTACCAAGTTTCATTGGAATCCATTCAGTAGTTTCAGCGTGATGCGCGGCCGTGATACAGACAGACAGACAGACAGACAGACAGACAGATAGACAGACAGACAGACAGACAAAAATGAAAAAAATTACAGTTTTGGGTTCAGTATCGATTATAGAGTGCCCTCGAAAAAAAAATTTCAAAATATCTTCAATGTACAGAATTTGACCTGTTACAGTTTTATTATAAGTATATAATATATATATATATATATATTATATATATTAATATATTATATATATATACTTATAATAATTATATATATATATATATATATATATATATATATATATATATATATATATATATATATATATATATTGATTGATTAGCGAAATCGGTTCAGCTGTTCTCGAGATTTGCGATGAGCAACACATTTAGTGATTCATTTTTATATTATAGAAGATTCAAAGTCCTGGATGACTGACTAACTAACTTATATATCAACGCACATCCTAAACCGCTGATCCTAGAGACATGAAATTTGGAGGGTGTGTTCTTAGTAAAAGTAGGTATCCAATAAGAATGGACTTTTTGAAATTCCACCCCTAAGGGGGGTAAATAGGATATTTGTATGAAAGTCTATCATTATTAAAGTCCATGAAAATTAATATTTTCGGTTACAAAAGAAAAAATACGTTGGTTCCAATGTCTGTATGACTGGCCGCTAGCTTTTCATGGCCCAACAGTTTAACCGATTTTGATAAAATTTGGTACAGAGGCACAGAGTTATGGCCAGCATGGCCAGGACCTTCTCATACTGAGAAAAGACCCCTCCTCTGAATTGAGCCGGCAATAGGTTGATTACGATCATGATGATAGCCTTACCCTAGCTCTACAAGGGTCAGAAGGTACCGTCAAATTGCATTTGCTATATACTATAGCTAATAAAAAGCGGGCGATGGAGAGAGCTATGCTTGGAGTTTCTCTACGTGATCAAATCAGAAATGAGGAGATCCGTAGGAGAACTAGAGTAACCGACATAGCATCAGACGAGTCGCAGGGAGCCGCTGGATTCAGGCGGCGCAAGACCGTGGCGTGTGGAAAACCCTACAAGAGACCTATGTCCAGCCGTTGATGTCTATCGGTTGATGATGATATACTATAGCGAATGTAAAAAATGTCAACACGTTTCAGCACGCAACCGCACAAAGAGCACGTAAAAGTCAGTTTCCAGTTATTTGCGTAGCGCAGCGCGAATACACAAGCGCGGTAATTATTCAATCCAAGCCTTTCTATGGCGATCCAATTGAAACGCGCGCGAATTGGATCCGAAACAATACGACTATTGCTAGTGTTGTACGATATTTTGTATCGATATCAAGCTACAAAACAAAAATATAATCAACGATAAAATCGTTAATTAGATGAAGCTCGCGACTTCATCCGTATGGATTTAGGTTATTTGAAAATCCCATGGGAACTTCTTAATTTTCCATGATAAAAAGTGGCCTGTGTCACTCTTCAGGTCGTTATTACTATATCCAAGCAAAAAATCACATCGATCAATTGCTTCGTTGCGGCGTGATTGAAGGACAAAACATCGCAATCTACAATCACACGTAAAAGTCAGTGTCCAGATATTAAAACCCACTAGGAAATCATATATGGTCTCCACGTCACAGGTTTAACCTAGTGTGGAGACCACTAGTAACCGACGCCAAAATAACGTGTTTTTGTTAAATAAAGATTTTTTTTTTTTTAATTTGCGTAGCGCGGCGCGGATACACAAGCGCGGTAATTATTCAATCCCAGCCTTTCTATGGCGATCCGATTAAAACGCGCGCGAATTGGACCCGAAACAATAGTATCGTTATAGTGATGTGTGATGTTTTGTATCGATATCGAAACCACGACGTAAAACGTGAGGACCTTTAGAAGGAGATAGCAGATTTGTTAGAGCGTTGTCTCTGTCGTTGAGACCGACAAAGCGTCATTCACATATTATGAGTGACAGAGACAACGCTCTAGACCCACACTCTTTCAGAAAACCAAGTTGGGTTAATAAAACAAATATATCGATATTTGTATTGATTAGCGACATCACTGGCAGCTTCCGGATGTGACGTTGCGGCAGCCGCCATGCTAATGGCTAATGCGTGTCGCCGGAAGTCGTGGCCCGGAAACGAACGGCCATCTCGCGGAATTATCATTTAATGTTTTATTGCTGCGCCCAAGGGGTGAACTATTGTTTGGGGAGAGCGATGACTTTGTAGTTTGTTGATATCAAATAGGATCCCTGGAGGCGTTCAATGAAACCGGGCGTTACTATCATCATCATCATCATGATCAACCCATCGCCGGCTCACTACAGAGCACATGTCTCCTCTCAGACAAGTGCGGATTGGCAGACTTCACACACCTTTGAGAACATTATGGAGAACTCTCAGGCACGCAGGTTTCCTCACGATGTTTTCCTTCACCGTTAAAGCAAGTGATATTTTAATTACTTAAAAACGCACATAACTCCGAAAAGTTAGAGATGCGTGGCCGGGATCGAACCCCCTACCTCCGATTGGAAGGCGGACGTCATAACCACTAGGCTACCACAGCTATTACTATAGGCGTTACTATAGCCATAAATTATTTACGTGTTTATCTTTTTGTAGCAACAAGCTTAGACTACACAAATTGCGTATTTGACTACATCAAAAATAAAAAATAAAATAAAATAAAATAAAAATCTTTTTTATTCGTATAAACTTTTACAAGCATTTACGAATAGTCGAATGCATCTACCACTGGTTCGGAATGCCTTTCCTACCGAGAAAAACCAGCAAGAAACTCGGCGGTTGCTCTTTTCAAAAATTTGATATAGGTACAAATAAACTATTTCTCAGAGATTATGAAATAGAGGGTCTTCCAAAATACGTAAAATCCACGTCCTTTGTTAGTTTTAAGTGTAGTAACCATTTTAAATTATCGATTAAACTAAAAAAGTACGTCATTATGATGTTACGTCACATTCCAGTTTTTCATAGCATATCGCATACTAAGTGCGCGTTTTGACGTTTGATAAAAAGTTACTGATTTGACTAGTTGTCAAATACGGTATTGTAAGCCCCTAGTTTACCCCTAAAGAAGGTAGTGTTAGCAAAAAAGCGATTTTCTTTCTTAATAAAAAAGATCTCTCATAACATTTTCTCCACCAATTTGAGCGGGAAAATGTTAATAATAAGGAGAAAATATCAGTATAACCGGAACACGTAGCCCATATCACGTTTCGCACGAATACAGCGTCAAGCAATATTTCTATACACACAAACAATTTATATAGCTAATATATTTTTCTACTTCCTAAGTAAACCCTGAAAAAAGCTGTGATAGCCTTGCGGTTAGGACGTCCGCCTTTTAATCGGAGGTTGGGGGTTCGATCCCGGGCACGCCGCTCTAGTTATGGTTAGCTTCTCTTCTCTTAGGGTTCCGTACCTCAAAAGGTAAAACGGAACCCTTATAGGATCACTTTGTTGTCTGTCTGTCTCTCTGTCTGTCTGTATGTCTGTCTGTCTGTCTGTCTGTCTGTCTGTCTGTCTGTCTGTCCGTCTGTCTGTCAAGAAACATACAGGGTACTTCCCGTTGACCTAGAATCATGAAATTTGGCAGGTAGGTAGGTCTTATAGCTGACATTTGGGGAAAAATCTCAACCCGTGAATTTAGGGTTAGATCACACAAAAAAAAAATTGTGGTCATGAACTATAATTAGTATTTTCAATTTTCTAAGTAAGATAACTATATCAAATGGGGTATCATATGAAAGGTCTTCACCTGCACATTCTAAAACAGATTTTTATTTATTTTTATGTATCATAGTTTTTGAATTATCGTGCAAAATGTCGAAAAAATACGACTGTAGTACGGAACCCTCATTGCGCGGTTTTTTAATTTTTTTTCTCTTTAATAATGAATTCTAGCTCCATAAGTTCCATTCTTTCTATTACATTAGTTCTAGATGGTAGTATTTGCATTGCAGCTCTCAGCCCCCGCCACACAACAATGCACTGGCCACGAGAGCTTTGTAGCTCTTTTTAGTGCATCCTTTTGTGAGGCTAGATTTGATTTCCGGCCCGAGATACTTGAAATATGTGCTCGTGTAGGGCCCCCATGTGTTACAACTTGTGTTTTAAAAGCGATTTTGATAAGCGGCGATAGCATAGTGGTTAAGACATCAGCCAGTAGCCACCTATCAAGTTCGATCCCGGCTACGCACCTCTAATTTTTCGAAGTTATGTGCGTTTTAAACAATCTTCTTTTTCTATATATATAAAATTCAAAGTCCGCTGGTCCTAAAGACATGAAATTTTTTAGGGTGTGTTCTTTGTGAAGAGCAGGTATCCACTAAGAAATGATTTTTCGAAATTCCACCCCTAAGTGAGTTAAATGGGGACGGAAAGTATGAAACTGTCATTTTTGAAGTTATATCGGTGAAAATTTGTATTTAAGCTTTCAATAAAAAAAAAAGTATTTCACTATTTTTGAAAATTCTACTACCAAGAGGGTTAAATAGGGGATAAAGGTTTGTATGAAAGTCCGTCATTTTTTAAGTTATTTGCATGAAAATTAGTATTTGGGTTTTCGGTCACAAATGAAGAAATACGTGATTCAGGATTTTTGGAAATTGAACCCCCACCTCGATTTTCTAAATTTCACCCGATCAAAGCCGGGGCGGGTCAGCCAGGTTTTTTTTTTTTTTTTATTCAGATACAAGTTAGCCCTTGACTGCAATCTCACCTGATGGTAAGTGATGATGCAGTCTAAGATGATAGCGGGCTAACCTGGAAGGGGTATGGCAGTTTTTATTAAACCCATACCCCTTTGGTTTCTACACGGCATCGTACCGGAACGCTAAATTGCTTGGCGGAACGGCTTTGCCGGTAGGGTGGTAACTAGCCACGGCCGAAGCCTCCCACCAGACCAGACCAGAAATTTAGAAATGATAAAATTCCAAACCCCTGCCAGGAATCGAACCCGGGACCTCCCACTATTAAGACCACAGCGCTCACCACTGCGCCAGGGAAGTCGTCGAAGTTGTACATATATACTTAATATATTTGCTATTAATAAATAATCTAATCTAATCTTAGTATTGCGATTATTTAGATCTTGCCTACGTTCTTTTTAAATTACCTACTATATCATGGTGATTCTACTGCTATGTGAAGTGGGTACAACTAGACTGCCGCGCGGTTTCGCTCACAAGCCAGCGTTAGCTTTGCCTCGTGTTTAACTTTTACAATTGTTTTTGGCGTAATGTACACACGGGCTCGGAATTAAATTGTTCAATGTATTTTGTTGATATTCCTATTCATTGTTCGGCAGATTTTGATTGCCTAATTATCAAGGGTAACTATTGTTTCAGCGTTTCCAGTTGGTATTGCAAAATTTCAAATTATATTAGTGTTTTACATCGGGCGGTTTGGCTACTCGAGGATTTGTCTTTGCGAAACTAATCCAATTAGATTTTGACTTTGGTTTCTCTTGCTGGCACCGACTATGGGCGTTTGTGCACTCATCCGTATTCGGATCGTATACGTGTTTTTTATATGTATAAGCAAAAACTGAACCGAATACGGATGAGTGCACAAACGCCCTATGAGGGTCTATGTTAAAGCAGAAACTAGTATACTATCACTACCAACATTATAAATGCGTTTGTTTGCTTGCTTGTTGGTTTGTCCTTCAATCACGTCGCAACGGTGCAACGGATTGACGTGATTTTTTGCATGGCTATAGTTAAAGACTTGGAGAGTAACATAGGCTAATCAAATTTTGTTGATACTCCTATTTATTGTTCGGCAGATTTTGATTGCCTAATTATCAAGAATAATTAGTTTTTGACTTTGGTTTCTCTTGGTGGCTAGGGCGTTTGTGCACTCATCTGTATTCGGATCGTATTCGTGTTTTTAAGCAAAAATACGGCCATAGGTTTTTTGCTTACATAAAAACACGAATACGAGCCGAATACGAACTGAATACGGATGAGTGCACAAACGCCCTATGTTAAAGCCGAAACCACTATACTATCACTATCACTACCAACATTATAAATACGTTTGTTTGCTGGTTTGTTGGTTTGTCCTTCAATCACGTCGCAACGGTGCAACGGATTGACGTGATTTGCATTTTGCTACTTTCTATCCCGGAAAATCAAAGAGTTCCCACGGGATTAAAAAAAAACCAAATTCCACGCGGACGAAGTCGCGGATATCAACTAGTTCATTCATAAATTTCATGATTCTAGGTCATCGGGAAGTACCCTATAGGTTTCTTGACAGACGGACAGACAACGAAGTGATCCTATAAGGGTTCCGTTTTTCCTCTTTAGTTACGGAACCCTAAAAACTGTCGAATAGCAAATGTTTATAAACACACGTTATTGTCACACATGCCCCTGATGTAGACGCGATAATTTCCACCGGCCATGTTGGGTCTGCCCCCAGAGCGCTGTCAATACTTGACGTAGGTAAATTGTGTCGGTATTGTGCCGTGTACCGGATCTGCTCGTACCTAGTGAAATGGGGAATTGGTCAGGGACACAACTTATGTATTCAATATTCATGGGAAAAGTTATTTGACGTTACATACAGGTCAGCTATCAGTTAGGTTGGCACTTGACAGACGTCTTATAGCTCCCTAGTGACTGGCAAGAACGAAGACAGGTGAAAGTGCTGAAGATTGCTGATACGATACCACAAAAAAAAGGCGAAAAAATATTTTGAATAGTCCTATATTTTGTAAAAGTTCACAATGTATTACAAACAAAACATCTGACTGACGCTTGAGGTGAACGAACGTTGCGTAAGTAGGCCACTCGGAGTCAATGCAGCGCCGTAGGAGAGGCGTTGATCCAAGTTTTGCACGCCATACATTGCGGGTTTGAAAAATACTAAATCACTAAAACTACAAAATGAGGCAAATGGTAATTGGTATTGGATTGTGTTTAGGTAGTATAATAATAACGCTAAGTTTTTGCTAGCGTTCTGGTAACAACCTGTATAAGTTTCTTTTTGCTCCAAAACCATGATTGGAACCATATAGATATAAAAATAGAATGACTTTTAGGGTTCTGTATGCGAAGGGCCTATTACTAAGCGTCCGCTGTCCGTCCTATAATAAATAGAAAATTAATATTTTCACAGAATGTGTATGTGTAATGCGCCTCTATAACAATACGAGTAAATAATAAAAAATCAAATCCTTCGCGTGTAAGTCTAACTCGCACTTAACCGCTTTTTTCGTTTCATCGGGTTTCAAATCACAACATACTAAATAAGTTTTCATTTCAAAAATCATTATTATTTTTACTTTACTTTTCTCTCTGAAAGTTTCCATCAAGAAATATCATCCCGACCCACGACCGTCTCCCATATTCACAATATCTACGGACATAAAGTCAAATAATATATTTCGTAGCTACCCACATAATATTTTATATAGTTAGTTCCTTCCCGGAAGTGGCTTATGAGTTCCGGTGGGTGATTTGTGGCACCCACAGAGCTTACAGATAATATTTCGGAAAGGAAATATGCTAAATTTTCTACTACAATATCTACTTTGTACTACAAAAGGTACCATTTTGGGTCATAGGAGTTTTTTTTTAATAAGTACCTTTTTCTCTTTTTTTTTCTTTTTTAGGGTTCCGTACCTCAAAAGGAAAAACGGAACCCTTATAGGATCACTTTGTTGTTTGTCTGTCTGTCTGTCGGTCTGTCAAGAAACCTACAGGGTACTTCCCGTTGACCTAGAATCATGAAATTTGGCAGGTAGGTGTTATAGTAGACATTCGGGGAAAAATCTGAAAACCGCGAATTCGTGCTGACATCACACAAATAAAATTAAATTGTGGTCATGAACTTATTAGTATTTTCAATTTTCGAAGTAAGATAACTATATTAAGTGGGGTATCATATGAAAGGTCTTCAGCTGAGCATTCTAAAACAGATTTTTATTTATTTTTATGCATCACAGTTTTTGAATTATCGTGCAAAATGTCGAAATAATACGACTGCAGTACGGAACTCTTGTTGCGCGAGCCTGACTCGCACTTGGCCGGTTTTTTTCTATCGTCGTGTCAGGTCGAAATGCCGCTGCACTAACCCACAGGGTGATTACTTAAAACTTTGCAGTAGCGACAGCAGTAGCAATGCAAATGTTCATTTGCTGTCTCTCTTCTTCTTCTTCTTCTTATTTTGCTTTGTGGCTATTGCTGCCTCTCTCTAGCCGGACGTTTTACTGCAATGATCGCGAGGTTTACACCTGTAGGGCGATTGTCTCAAGTCAAAGTCAAATGATTTATTCAAAATAGGTAATAAATTACTCTTATTGATTGTCTGGTATAGTGTTAGATTTGTAAGATAATATAGTGGTGATAATTATAACGCAAACTTAAAACTAAAGCTACGAGGGTTCCAAACGCGCCCAGGTCTGAGAAGAGCCCACAACAAACTCAGCCGGGTATTCTTTTTATTATCACCACTTTACAAATTTATTGAAACTTATTAGAACTATCACAAAGTCGTTAAGCAACTCATTCCCAAGCTTGCTTATCATTTAAATAATCCTTTACATTGTAAACCTAAAATATCACCACTATATTATCTCTAAAACCTGCATCAATCATTATTACAATCTCAATTGTTATGATTGGCTGAATTTGTGCGATTCTTGTTGCAACAATGCCTTGTAGCCAATAGTGAGCGAGCATTAACCAATCAGAGATGATTGCGATCGTGACATTGTAGCTGTCAAACAACCGCGGTAGGGCCACAGGTCGCAAGCCTGTCACGAGATACGTCGCGCCGATGCGGGCGTGCGCGGGCTCTCATTTCAAAGTGTGAGAGTAAGAAGTAGAAAATAAACTGTGGTCCAACGCTACCGTGGTTATAGTTGTGATTTATATGACACTCGTAATGAAGAAGAATACGACTTTTAGATTTGTTGGAAATGAAGAAAGTTTTTACTTTCTAGTCTGTAGACACGTTCAAGCAACAATTGCTTACACTTGTATGCATTTCCATAAAGATTGGTAAGATTGTTTGAGCTCATTTTTACCCGCACACCCGCACAGCCCCCGTGTTAACCCGGTGCGGCATAGCGCGGGTTACTTGCGGGTGTTCGGGGCGTCCCCCAGCCTCATACCCCAATTGCCATCTCATCCTGTCGCGTACCAACTATACTTTTTTAGCGTTTAAACTACCGTGAGTGATTTCCATTATAAATACTATCTGTCCCGGCTTACTCACGTGTGTAGTCGACGTTAGCCCGACTAGTTTCGAACCCATCCGGGGTCCTTTTTCAAGGGAGTCCGTCCGCGCACCGCGGAAGATACGGGAAGCGATCGAAATTAGTCGCCACCCGAATTTCAATCGTGACAATGGATGGATGCTACCCTCAGCGTGGAAACCGCTTTTTGACGCTAAGACAAGGGCATCAGTCGTGGGACGGGACACCATTAGCTCCGCGTGCCTGGATGTCGGTGACGGTTCCAGTGATGAAGAACAGCAGGAACTGTCGGAAGACGATCGGCAGCTGTCTCCCCCCCCACCCCAGCCACCCTCACAACGGGCGCTAGGGGCAGCGGCACGTGCGTCCCGCAGTCAAAACCGCGGCGCGTGCGCGGACGTACTTCCTTGAAAAAGGACCCCGGATGGGTTCGAAACTAGTCGGGCTAACGTCGACTACACACGTGAGTAACACGGGACAGATAGTATTTATAACTATACTTTTGTTGGTATCTTAGCGTTCAACCCAATAAAGAAATACACAACAGACGAGAAGTGATTTCGATAAGAAAATTTTATACTCAACAAAAATCCCTTATACGTCACGTCGCCAAAGGTCGTGATCCCGTGACGTCAGCGATTCCCGCCAGTTATCTCTAATGAGGCGATCCCGCACGTGTCCCGGCAGAGACCCCGCGACCCGGATTTGGGACGCCACGTCGAGTGGTCTAAGCGCATTTGATTAGAGCGAGTGATTCATGCGAGGACGTGATCTAAGTTCCGAATGGGTTTTATTTTACTTTTTGTTGTACTGAAAAAGTTTTGTCGTCTTATACTGAAACTAGAGAGCTGGATTTTGGGAAGTTTATTGGTACTGATTCTGAGCACAATTAAATTTTAGAGTATTCGCATCCTGTTTCTACCAATGTAATATGAAAAGGACAGACACAGTTTGACAGTTTAAAAATTACTTTAGAGACGTCAAACCGCGTGAATTTAGCTGCCAGTCACGAGCCTACTGTTTAAATTTGTAGCGTGCACTAAAATTTAGTCTTTAATTGTAAAATTCATGTTCCGTCCTTTTTTAGCAACATTAAAAAGAAAAGGATGCAGATACCATAAATTTAGTTTAGAGAAAGACAACAGAATCGGCGCCATTGTTGTGTGAAGAGTTTAATTAAAGTACTTAAATATTTTTTTAGTAAATAAACTGCTGTCTGCTAGGCCTCGAGTCGCAAATCTGTTTTTACGATGGATAGTTCGAAAGACAGATGGATGTTGGGGATCAAAGATGCTGCAATGATACATACATCATCATGATCAACCCATCGCCGGCTCACTACAGAGCACGGGTTTCCTCTCAGAGTGAGAGGTTTTGGCTATAGTCTACCACGCTGGCCATGTGCGGATTGGTAGACTTCACAGTTCACACACCTTTGAGAGCATTATGGAGAACTCTCAGGCATGCAGGTTTCTTTCGATGTTTTCCTTCACCGTTAAAGCAAGTGATATTTAATTAATTAAAACGCACATAACTCCGAAAAGTTAGAGGTGCGTGCCCGGGATCGAACCCCCGACCTCCGATTTATAGGCGGACGTCCTAACCACTAGGCTATCACAGCTTTATTATACATAGACTGGTAAAATCATGACCATTCTTCATCATTCATTTCATCTTTTAGCTTTGCCGTCGTCGGGTAAAAAATGAAATGATATGAAAGCGAGCGACATGCTCGTAAGTAAAGAGGCGGAGGGTAGGTAGGGGACGGATGGTAAACACAAATTGTTTATCCGATACTACACTGGCGGGTTGTTATCGTTCGTTAGTCTTATACTATCGGAGCGCGGCCTGTAATTGCTACGTACAAACACACCCCACTGATGACGACTTTTATATATTACGAAATCCACAAGACTAGTAGAGTATGTCTTACGATACGATTTGCAGTAAAAAACTGAATGAGTGCGAATTGAACTCGCGTGGAGAAGGTTTCGTAATGAATTATGTAAGTTTGTAAGCACAGTGGCAACGATTCTGTTGTCTTTCTCTAAACTAAATTTAGAGTATCTGTATCTTTTTCTTTTTAATATTGCTAGAACTAGGTGGTCCGACCAGCTAAAGGAGTCCAGCAGGTGTGGATTTCAACACATTGTAAAAATGGCCACCGACAGAAGCCGATGGAAATAGATAAGCCATTCGAGGGCAGTTTGCCAGGACCACGATCTTCAGCAATGAAGGAACGACCGGAGAGAGAGATTGCTAGAACGGGACGGAACATGAATTTTACATTTAAAGACTCTAAATTTTTGAGCACACTACAGGCTCGCGACTGGAAGCTAAAGTCACGAGGTTTGACAGCTCTAAATTAAATTTAAAACTTTCAAACTCTGTCTGTCTTTTTCATATTACATTAGTAAGAAAAGGATGCGAACACTCTAAAATTTAGTTGTGATCAGAATCAGTAATAATATTGAGAGATTGTTTAAGGAGTGCTTATGTTATAAAAGTCAAGATTTCAAGATTCTAACCTCAGGTTTTGGCTATGCGTTGATAAATCAGTGAGTCTGATCAAACCTTTTTATAATTGTATTATAGATTTATAGGTTCAATATAGATGGCTTGTTTTTTTTTTTAAAAATCTTTATTAAAAGAGCTTGGTCCCTTATGTTTGGCTTGTTCTAAAAATGAAATGATTTGAAAGCGAGCAACATGTTTATTTTAATGTGAATCTGGACACAATAATAAAGTAAGACCCGTCCCCCGTCTTTGACCAAATTTGGTTCAACTCAAAGCTGGCTAAAGATTAGTTTACTGTTAAAGAAAATTAACTGTGTTGACGTATCGGAGTCGTATCGGAAAGTGTAACTGTAACTTTTTACGCGACTCCCTCTTTTATAGTAGCTCGTTAAGACATATTCACGTCTGTTTATGTACAAGATATTTTTTGTAGCAGAGATGCATCGTTTCATACAATTTTATATACATACTAAATAATGCCCGCGACTTCGTCCGCGTGATTTTAAGGTTTGAAAATCCCGTGGGAACTCTTTGATTTTCTGGGATAAAAAGTAGCCTAATGTCCTTCCCCGGGATGCAAGCTATCTCTGTACCAAATTTTGTCAGAATCGGTTGAAGAGGTAGCCCGTGAAAGGCTGGCAGAGAGACAGACAGACAAACTTTCGCATTTATAATATTAGTAAGGATAGTATGGATAGATTCACTTGTACTTATTGTTCATTCATATTTAGTCTAATATAGCACCTCACTCCTCGTATTCAAGATATATTTTGGCTTGTTCAATTAATGGTAGAGGTAAAAATTTATTTTGACGGGTGTACCCTTTTATCATTTTAGAAATGATAAAAGACTTCAAATAGAATATCTATTTAAGGAGGTGAATGAAACATGAGTTAAATGGTGAAATTCGGTACTTAGGTTTTTTCCATCAGTGGGAAATTTATGGAAAATTTACGCTTTCGTATAAGATATGAAAATGATTATGTACAAGTAAAGTCAAAAGGTAACAGACATGATACAGATAGATACACACTATTTCACACATTTTTTATGATATTAGTTATTAGTACCTGTAGATATTGGAAAACCCCCACTAGGTGGACGAACGACATCAGACTAGTCGCAGGGAGACACTGTGGCTTGTAAGTCCCTACAAGAGATCTATGTCCAGCAGTGGACTTAAATTATTATTTTATTTATTTTATTCATATACAAGATAACCCTTGACTGCAATCTCACCTGGTGGTAAGTAATGGTGCAGTCTAAGATGGAAGCGAGCTAACCTGGAAAGGGTATGGCAGTTTTTATTAAACCCATACGAATTAAGTTTAATAAATAATTAACGTTTAAGGGTGTCTGAGGGTGTCATGACGTGATTTCTAAGGGTGAGATCTATAGAGCGGTCTATGATTTTGCTTAGACTTAAGTCAGCGTTAAAACGAGATAGAGCTATATCTCTCACATAAATCGGTCTCGTTTTAACTCAAACTTAAGTCTGACCAAAGTCAAAGTGCGCTCTATAGATTTCAGTCTAATACTACTCCGAAGAAAATATAAAAAAATTAGACTTTATACTTTGACTTACGGGCTAACCTGGAAGAGGCTCCTTTTGGTTTCCACACGGCATCGTACCGGAACTCTAAATCGCTTGGCGGCCCGGCTTTGCCGGTAGAGTGGTAACTAGCCACGGCGGAAGCCTCCCACTAGATATCGGTTGTTGTTGATGATAATGATATATATTGAAACAGTTACATGCCTTAGGTTAGATAAAACTTAAGTAATTCCGCCATTAAAGTAAAACAACACATTTAAACAACAATCAAATCGCTTACGAGTCCTTTTCGATAATTTCCACTCAATTTCAACGTTTACTCGACACCATAGAGCACTTTAAAACTTTTGTTCTAGCACCAACAACCACTTTACATGACCTCTCGAACGCCTCCCCTTGTTACCTGAGGCATCTTCTTTATATAACAAGGCGGGAGGGGTGGTATGTCAAGTTAAATTGGTTGGGTGTTTTATAAAGTCGAGTCACGTTTGAACGTTCTGAACTCACGTGCTTGCGAAATTGGTGAACTGAACGGAAGCACAGTTCACGACGGAAGTGTTGTCGGAAAAGGACCTAGCTGGGAGCGTGTTGACGATAAAACACCTGGAATTTAAAACGTCACGAATTCGAATTTCGAACATCGTGCGCTTTCTCTTTGGATAGTACTTTGTTTTTTTCTGATACTGGTCTTTATGGCTCTGAGTTCTAGCTCCTTCGAACTTTCTTATGAACTTGTGTTGAGGCGAAGATTTGCTGCCAGAAAATGCTGATATGCATTTGCAGTTGTTCAGCTTTACAACCCGTTTAGCTATGTTTAGTTACTCCAGTTCTCCTACGGATCTCCTCATTTCTGATTTGATCACGTAAAGAAACTCCAAGCATAGCTCTCACCATCGCCCGCTGAGTGACTCTGAGTTTTCTTATGAGGCCCATAGTTAGCGACCATGTCTCGTGTCAATCATCATCATCATGAACAACTCATTAGCCGCCCACTACTGAGCACGTGTCTCCTCTCAGAGTGAGAAGGGTTTAGGCCATAGTCCACGAAGCGATCCTATAATGATTCCTTTTTTCTCTGGAGATACGGAACCCTAAAAAAACAGTGCACAATAGCACAGAAAGGTGGGTAGACTGCGGACGTCTATGGCACTTCGTGTGTCTATGGTAGTTACATCGACGCGCGTTAGATTCATTGAATTACATCAGTGCTGATCCAATTACAATCGGCAGCGTGCAGATTGCAGAGAATAGAATAGAATAGAATGTTTTTTCATTCATGTAAACTTTTTAAAAGTGCTTATGAATAGTCAGGTAGTTTTAATTTACCACTGGTTCGGAATGCCGTTCCTACCGAGAAGAACCAGCAACAAACTCGGCAGTTGCTCTTTTTAATTCTTAATTTTTCAATTTACAATGTTATTATACCGTACTATACAAGACATTGCAGCCCCGTGCATTGCTGGAGCGAGTCAAATCCAAGCTTTTTTATCGTTTACATAGTCTGCGACTGTATAATATGCTTTTTTTAGGAGCATACTTTTAACACATTTTTTAATATTGTGTAAAGGCAAGTCTAAAATTGCTTGTGGAATTTTATTATAAAATATTACACTCATTCCCACAAATGACTTTCCCACCTTCCAGAGGCGGAGCGCAGGAGTAGCGAGCTCAGCGAGCGAGCGAGCGAGAGATAATTACCTATATGGCTCCTCTACCTAGATATAATATACAGGGTGTAACCAGAACGCTAGCAAAAACTTAGCGTTGTTGTTATACTACCTAAACACAATCCAATACCAATAACCATTTGCCTCATTTTGTAGTTTTAGTGATTTAGTATTGTTGGGGAGGAATTCAAACTCAAATTCCTCGGAGGGTTCAGTGGACTGTATTTCTTGATCACAATTTATTATTCACTATTTTCAGGCTCACAATGTTCTTTAGGTTCAGTACTTCTAGGTTCTTACAGGTCTTCTTAGTTCAAAAGTTAGAGGCGAAGTGAAGTTATACTTTTTTGTGTTTTTGTGTGTTGTTTCGGATTGACTATGCTGCGTAGGCCCTATTGGCCGCTACAGTGTCACCGGGGGGGTTGGCGAGCGCGAAGCTCCGCCTGGGGGTGAGCCCTAGGGCTCGAAGAAATAATTCGAGAGGTCGGGGGGCAACGTCCTCCTAAGGGCGCCTCCTGTGAGGCTCGGACCACGGCTTAGGATGACGTTGGGATGGGTGGAGTTGTCGGTTTTGTTGGTTAGTCCGTACGCCCCCGAGGCCGTGGCGTGAGCCCACGTCCGGGTGACGTTAGAAATCGGGGACCTCGTCTTCGCCGGCGAAGACGCTGTGATGAGGTTGAATTGTGTAGCCCTACGAGATAGGGTGCATTGTCGGTCATGATTTGATCGTCGGGGTCGTTGAGGACGTGCTTAGGGCGTCTTTTATCTGGGGGGTCGTTTCGGTCAGGGGTGTAAGTCGCTGCCTCAACTATTAGGGGGTTGGGGTGTCTAATGGCTTTCTCAAAATAATTTTTGGAAAGCTGTTTAAAGTAATGAGCTATTGTCGGGAGTTGGAGGTCTCTGTGGAGGTCCACGTTGCGCATGTACCACGGGGAGCCAGTGGCCGTACGCATAAACTTATTCTGTAGGACTTGGAGAGGTTTGAGAGAGGAGGGCGGCAGGTGTGCGAATGCAACACAGGCATAAGACATTATTGGGCGGATGCACGTTTTGTATAGCGTGACTTTATGTCGAAGTGACATTTTGCTCTTTGCGCAAATCATGGGGTAAAGACGGGAGAGCACATACGCTGCGTTCTTGCGGACTCTACGAATGTGCGCGGCGAAGCTCATCTTGTCATCAAAGGTTACACCCAAGTACTTGGTATTAGTTTGCCAGGGAATGGGGCGGTCGTAAAGAGTTATTTCAGTCTGTCGAAGTTTGTATTGTGATTTCCTTTTGGACTTTTGAAAGAGCACTGCTGCGCTTTTCTCCGGGTTAACCTCTATCCTCCAAAGGCGGAACCAGTGGCCTAGGCTACTGACTGCCTTTTGGAGTCGAGCTTTAACGTTCCGGTAGTTTAAGTCGGAGCTGTATAGAGCGGTGTCATCCGCGAACTGGGCTATATGAACATGAGGGGATCTGGGAATGTCGCTGGTGTACAGCGCGTAAAAAAGTGGCGAGAGCAGGGAGCCCTGAGGGACTCCTGCTCGAAGAGGTCTTGGGGAGGATAGGGTTCCATCCAGACGGTAGCGGAAAGTTCGATTGGTGAGAAATTCTCGTAGTAAACGTACGAGTCTTTCGGGCACGCCTAGATGGTAAAGCTTGTAGATCAAGCCGGCGTGCCACACCTTGTCGAAGGCTTTGGCTACATCGAAGAAGAGGGCTCCCGTTGGGATACCTCTCGTTTTGAATCGGTTGAAACCGAGAAGGATGTGCTCCGTGAGGCGGTGCACTTGATGAACACATGAGTGTCTGGTTCGAAAGCCAAATTGCTCGTCGTTGAGGAGGTTTTTCTCCTCTACGACGGACCTAAGTCGATTAAGGATGACTTTCTCATACACCTTGCCAAGGGTGTTGAGCAAACTAATGGGGCGGTAGCTAGTAGGGAGGTTCCTAGGTTTCCCTGGCTTGGGGATGCCTATAACGGTAGCTTCTTTCCACCTGTCGGGGAAGGAGCATCCCGCCATGAGGGTGTTGAAAATGACAACCAGGAGGTTGATTAATAGATCGGGGAGTAACTTTAGAGTTTTGTTATTAATAGAGTCGGGGCCTGGGGCTTTTTTGGCGTGAAATTCTTTGATAATTTGACGAACTTCGCCGCTATTCGTCGGGAGGATTGGATCGCCATCTGGGGCGGAAGAGAAGATAGATGCTAGTTTGTTTTCGACTAGTTCAATGTGGGAGTTATCTACAGAGATGGTGCTCGGGGAGCATTGGGCTTCTAAGCTATCGGCCAGGCATTCGGCCTTATCGACATCTTCAAAGGCGGGCGGTTTATTGGGACGTAAAAGCGGAGGAGTGGCCGAGACAGGGTCGGCTTTGAGAGCTCTCGCCAGGCTGTAGTAGGCTACATGCGATGGCTTGAGCTCGCTCAGCCTCCTGTCCCATTGTTCGTCGCGGAGTTCGGCAAGGCGAGCCTTTACCTCCCTCTGGGCTCTCCAGAGTTCTCTCCGGTTGTCGGCGTTGGGACATGCGTCATGGGCTCTACGTTTAGCGTTTTTGATGGTGATGAGCTCTCTGGCGTCGTCCGGCAACTGTCGACGGGTGAAACCGTTCGGCATCTGTCGGGAGCAGGCGCTTAGAGCATCGCGGATATGATTAGTAAGGTGCAGTGAGGCTGCATGCGCTTCATCTAGGCTACCTATAATGTCAGGAATTTGAGAAATGTGCACTGAGTCTATAGACTTAAGATGCTCTGAGAGCTTCTTGAAGTCAATGACTGTTTTGGTCGGGGGGGCCGCGGTGGGCGGGGGTCCTAGCCGCATTAGGACGGGACGGTGGTCTGAACATAGCTCGGACAGCACCTCCAAAGGACTCACCTGAAGGGCGATGTTTTTTAGAAGAGCTATGTCGAGTATGTCCGGTCTGTCTGTTGAATTGTCGGTCGTTGGGTGGCGAGTCGGTGTGTCAGGGGCTATAACTATGAAGTTAAGATCGGGGCGGTGCGTCAGTCTTTCGAGTTGACGTCCTCGTGAGTTCGGGGAGCGGCAATTCCAACTTTGATGTTTGGCGTTAAGGTCTCCGGCCACGATGACGGAGTCTCCTAATGAGAGGAGTGCGCGGATGTCGCTTTCTAATAGATCTTTCGAGGGAGAGAGATAGACGGATGCTAGTATGACCGACGGATGGTCATACTCACCTGACATATAGAAGCTTCCATATTGGTTAGTTGAGGAGGGTCGAGAGGAGTGCAGTGAAGAGCCCTTCTGTAGTATATAGCAGTGCCACCCTTTGCAGTGGCCCTGTCGTTTCTGACAATATTAAAATTGGCAATTCTGGGATTACTTCTACTAGGTTTCAAGAAGGTCTCTTGCACTAGGAGAATGTCGGTTTGATGTGCACATACAAATTCGCGGACTTCGTCCATTTGGTCGATAAGGCCGTTCGCGTTGTAGAACGCGACCACTAAGGAGTGGGGTTTTAATCTACCTTTGGTTGTACTATCCATTATAGGTTTTTAAGGTTGTTTATGGAGATGAGTAGACCCAAGTGTTGGGTAATGGCTGCTTTGGGATCTTCCCTAAAGGTCCGGGCGAAAATTTCCATCTCCACTATGTCAATAGAGGCGAGGACGGTTTCTATTAATTTGAGGTTATCCGCAGCGTTTGTCGCTGCGGATGTATGGAGCGGTTGCTCTGGCTGGGGCTGGGGCTTAGGCGTAGGCGCGGAAGCCTTGGCCGGGGCTGGTTGGGCGGGCTTGGCCGGGGCTGGTTGGGCGGGCTTGGCCGGGGCTGGTTGGGCGGGCTTGGCCGGGGGTGCCTGGGTGGGCTTGGGCGCAGGAGGGTTAGTCCTGGGAAGGGGTTTGTCCCATGCGTTGGTGGCCGGAGCCGGCGCAGGGACGAATTTTTGGGTGGGTTGGGGAGCTGCAGTAGGTTTGCGGCCGGCCGGTTTGACCCTTCGCTTTTGCTCCTTGGGGGCTTTAGGGCATCCGCGATAGTTCGCGGTATGCCCTTGAGACCTGCAAAGAACACAGCTCGGGGGCTCCTCGGTTGGTTGCTTCCTGGGGCAGTCGGAGGTGTGAAGTTATACAATAAAAATTGACTTATATCTAATTCTCCCACTCGACAACCTCATATGGTCGTGCTGAGCGGGAAACAGGGCGATCGCGGGTGGTGAGGGCGTAGCGGGGCACGGGGGTGTCAGCGGCCGACCAATCAGGGTCAGTCATTGCCGGCGCTGCGCATGGCTCGAAGCTCCTGTCCGCAACAAGTATTTTTCAAACTCGCAATGTATAGCGTGCTAAACTCGGGTTAATGCTTTCGTTAATGACGCAACATTGACTCCGAGTGGCCTACTTACGCAACGTTTGTTGACTTCTAGCGTCAGTCAGATGTTTTATTTGCAATATATCGAACATACTGCGTACTGTACTTTGCTGAAGCCTTCGCGGCCGAAGCCACCCACTAGAATTAAACTTCGGAAATAATTTATTCAAAATAATTCATGTATAATTTAAACAGTAAACAGTAATCAATAACCAGCGGTCGCAGTAATTGCAGTTATACCCACTAATGGCTTAATGGCTTATCTATATTCATGAGCCGAAATTGATATGAATTTAGACATTGCTATATTACAGGCAAGTAGTTTGTCCTGCACGATTGAATTATAAGTCCCGCAAATTGCAAAAACATCGAAATGACGTCATTTTAACGTCAGCCGAAATAAAAATATACCATCAGCTCGAAACTAGTGCTAACGTAACTAAAATGGCGGCCAAACCCAGTGTTCCCAGGAAAAATCATTATGGCTGAAAACAACAATGGAATGGCCCTCAGTCCCCGGCAGACCTTAGATGGTCAGAGGGTGCTAAGAATCTCCGGGTCAGCCATGAAGATTGCGACATGGAACGTGAGAAGCCTATACAGTGAAGGCAAACTGCAAAATACTCAACAAGAAATGTGCCGCTTACATATAAACATCCTAGGCATAAGTGAAGTAAGATGGGCTGGCAGTGGGGTATACACATCAGAACAAACAATGCTGTATTACTCTGGTGGAAATGATAACTCGTATCATAGGAATGGTGTGGCAATTATGATACATAAAAAGTTACACTCCAGTGTCAAAAACTTTTTACCCGTTTCGGATCGTGTAATGTTATTACAAGTAGAAGCAAAACCATTTAATATCAACCTGATTCAAGTTTACGCCCCAACAGCTGATAAAGACGAAGTATTGGTCGAAAACTTTTATAGTGACATCGAAATTGCCCTTAAACAAACTAAAAAACATGAAATCACCTTGGTAATGGGAGATTTTAATTCTAAACTTGGTCGAGGAACTGTGTCAGACATTATCGGTCCATACGGATTGGGAGTGAGAAATGATCGTTCAGTTCTTCAGTCTTGTTCAGTTTTGCCAAGAGAACAACTTTGCTGTATCTAATACGTACTACAAACTGCCACCAAGAAGATTGTATACATGGCGTTCACCAGCCGGCACACCAGAGAATATAGTTCGTAACCAAATTGACTTTATCCTTATTAGCAAAAGACACAGAAATAGCATAAAATCAGCTAAAACTTACCCTGGTGCGGACGTAGGTTCAGATCATAATCCCGTCGTGGTGGAAATTAAGACCAAACTAAAGAAAATCAGAAGCCCAAAGAGATCGGTATCTATGGACCTCAGTAAATTAAGAAATCCAGATGTTAAGAAGACCATAAAATTAGCAATGAATAGCGAACTTACGCGACTGAAGTTAGAAAACACCACTAACAGTATAGCCCTTGATATGGAGCAAGCATGGGAGAAATTAAAGACCTCAGTTGTATCTACTGGAAAGTCACTTTTACAACAACAACGCCATGTAAAATCTGCTGATTGGATTACTGACGAAATTTTGAGTTTAATGGATGAGAGACGAGAAAATAAAAGAAACAAGGAAAAGTACGACCAGTTACAGAGGGAAATTCGGAAGAAAATTAGAGAGGCTAAAGAAAAATGGCTGGGGGATCTGTGTTCAGAGATGGAAGGTTTTGATAAGAAACATGATAGTTTTAATATGCATAAAAAGATAAAAGAAATAATAGCACCGAAACACCAAGGTCGTATTATGGCTCCTCTTATCAAAGATGGAGATGGGACATTTACCACTAATGTCGATGAAAAATTGCTCTTGTGGGAGACTTATATTAAAGAGCTTTTTTACGATAACAGGCAGGGCCATAGCAATATATTTGCTGTTGATGATGGTCCACCTATAACAAGAAGAGAAGTCTCGCATGCAATCATGTCATCGAAGTCAAAGAAAGCAGTTGGCCCTGACGAAATACCTGTTGAATTAATGAAAGAAATAGAGGAAACCAACTTAGATTACTTAGTGCAACTGTTTAACGCCATCTACGACACGGGCAAAATTCCAGCTGATTGGCTGAAGTCTACATTTGTAACATTGCCAAAGGTTAAAAATCCGAAAGCTTGCAGTGATTTTAGGACAATATCTCTTATGAGCCATATTCTCAAGATATTTCTTAAAATTATACACAAGAGAATTTATCCAAAATGCGAACAACTAATATCAAAAACACAGTTTGGCTTTAGGGATGGCTTGGGGACAAGGGATGCATTATTTGCCTTTCAAGTTTTAATGCAGAGATGTTTAGACATAAATTGCGATCTCTATGTCTGTTTTATTGACTACGAAAAGGCTTTCGATCGTGTACGTCATACAAAGCTTATGGAGGTTTTGACGAGAGCTGGCCTAGATTACAAGGATATCAGTTTTATTAAGAATTTGTTGTACTGGGAGCAAACAGCCAATGTAAGGGTCGACGGTTACACATCATCCTACATGGACGTGCTACGCGGTGTACGCCAAGGGTGTATATTGTCTCCCTTGCTATTCAATATGTACGCGGAGGCAATATTTTCTGAAGCACTCGACGGTATTGACCAGGGAATAACGGTAAATGGCGTATCCATAAACAATATTCGATACGCGGATGACATAATCTTGATAGCGGATAGTCTAGAAGGCTTACAGTCATTAGTCAATGTAGTTTCTTCTGCAAGCAACTCATACGGCATCAATATCAACTGCAAGAAGACCAAATATATGATAATCAGCCGATCACCTGTGCAGAACACCTCCTTGTATCTCAACCATGGAAATTTGGAAAGAGTCCAACGGTATAGGTACTTGGGAACCATGATTGACGAAACCGGCGACCACAGTCTGGAAATACGGTGCCGTATTGAACAGGCAAGAAACGCTTTTATAAAGCTAAAAAGAGTTCTCTGTGACTGCAATTTAAAAATACCGCTTCGGATGCGGTTGGCACGGTGCTATGTTTTCTCAGTTTTATTGTATGGAGTCGAAGCCTGGACTTTAACGCAAGCGATGAGCAACAAGCTGGAGGCGTTCGAGATGTGGGTGTACAGGCGAATGTTGCGAATCTCATGGAGAGATCGTGTACGCAATACCACCGTGCTGCAAATAATGGGGAAGTCCACTGAGTTACTTAAATGTGTGCAAAGGAGAAAGCTCGAATATCTGGGCCATGTTATGTGCAACCCAAAATACGATCTACTGCAGCTTATAATACAGGGCAAGATAAAAGGCAGACGTAGACCTGGCCGTAGACGAATATCCTGGCTCAAGAACCTTCGCCAGTGGTTTAACATGAGTACAAGATCACTGTTTAGGGCAGCAGTAAACAAGATCCAGTTAGCCTTAATGATTGCCAACCTTCGGTAGGAGATGGCACTTGAAGAAGAAGAAGATACACAAACAGTAAAAATTTAAAAATAATTTAATTTATTACCGAATATATTATGTATACAAGAGTTAATATAGTTCCATAATAATACTTTTTGGTGCCGGTGCCAATTAGCTTTAGCTGCGCGAATCGTCTAGACTTCATATTTTTATGAGACTCCACAATGGCACCTCATTGGCACCGACCCCAAAAAATATTATTATGGAACTATATTAACTCTTGTATACATAATATATTCGGTAATAAAATTTTTTCTTTCAATTTTTAGTGTTTGTGTATCGAAGTCGGTTTTTATTTTTTTTGTAAAAAAATTTTATTTCACAATTTTTAGTGGCCCTATGGAATTATGCTATGACTGGTTAAAAATCTACTGTTTACTAAGCTATTACACTGATCGCGAGCAATTTACTCTTATCCGTTGAGGAGTTCCAGTATCTATCTTCGAAGATGTTCATCAGATCTTCACCAAATTTAAATAGGACCAACTTTGAAGTATACCCTTTCTAAAAAAAAAAAGAATTTTCAAAATCGGTCCAGGCGTCTTCGAGTAATCGGGGAACATACATAAAAAAAAAAAAAAAAAGATTCCGACGAATTGAGAACCTCCTCCTTTTTTTGAAGTCGGTTAAAAAACTAAGCAAATCATCTCAACATCAAATTAAACACCCGCCAGTGTCCGGAGGCGTGCACATCCCGTCCCAATATTAACTACCCACATATAAATTGCCGCAGAAAAACTAAATCCATTCCCTCACTACAGTTGAAGCCATAACTCATGAGGGCGGATATAAAAACGCCTATCGCTATTTCAGCTTCGTACTAGATAAATGACATTCGAGCTATCCTGCTGCCCTGGTACCACGACTAATAGATGCGATCATTTCCCCATGTAACTTATACATTGCGTACCACTTAAAACGGAAAACACAGCCGCGATAGCCTAGTGGGTAATATGCCCGCCTCCTATTTAGGAGATCAGCCCCCCTAGCATGGGCAGGAGACAAAAATTTTATCCCCCAATTATATCCACTGACGAGGGATAAAATTTACTTGTCCACCTCTCAAAGCACGGCAACAGGGGAGAGGAGAAGTTTATCCCTAAATCGGGGACAATTTTATCCTCGACATTAGACGTGGGTTTAAGTTTATTCTCATAGAACTTAAAAAATCAAAACATGTCTCGCGGTACCTGTTGGGTTTAGGTTATGTTTGGGTTGTGTTTGGGTTATGTTTGGGTTGTGTTTGGGTTATGTTTGGAATATGGTTGGGAACCCCAACATAAACCCAACATAGGTCCCAAATACCAATTACATTAACCCAATAAAGGTAAAGGAAAAGATCCAAAAACCGAAAAGTCCTCCGTTTTATTCACTGTGGATAATTATATCCACCCGTGAGCCCATGCTCGGAGAGTGGATAAAGCTGTCGGAGGGGATAAAGATTTTATCCTTTCCCCGGGGAGAAAATTATATCCCCGCCCATGCTAACCCTGCAGGGGTCATCTTTAACTTTTATTAAATATCACTTGCTTTAACGGTGAAGGAAAACATTGCGAGGAAACCTGCTTGACTGAGAGTTCTCCATAATGTTCTCTAAGGTGTGTAAAGTTTGACAATCCGCACGAGGCCGGCGAAGTGGACACTGACCTAAATTCTTCTCATTCTGAGAGGAGACCTGGCTCAGTAGTTGAGTACAGTACGCGGCCTAAAGTAATGTACATCGACCTTTAGAAGGAGATAGCAGATTTTGTAGAGCGTTGTCCCTGTCGTTGAGACCGACAAAACGTCATATAGGTATGAGTGACAGAGACAACGCTATACAAAGCAGAAATGTCATTCTAAAGGCTGATGTACTTTCGGCCGCGTACTGTACTACCTATTTGATTGGTTGAAATGCACATAGCTCCTATAACTTAGAGGTGCGTGCCCGGGATCGAACCCCCGACCTCCTCAATAGGAGGCGGACATAACCACTAGGCCAGGACGTCTTTTTTTAATTTTTTATAAAGGATATTAGCCATGCTAATCACGAATAATATTGCCGTTTCCCTTCCAACTAAGCGTAAAGCTTGTGCTAGGAGTAGGTACGACAATAGTGCAACGGGTGAGGTTTGAACCGGCGACCTTTCGGATTTCAGTCTGCGCCTTAACCGTTGAGCTATTGAGGCTCTAAAGTATTATTTTAGAATTGTTTCAAAGAAATAAGCGCAATGTACATCAAACACGCGTTCGTGAAACAAAACCTTTCATTTTAGTGACGCAATCTCGTCAAAAAGATCGGTTGAATTGAAACTCCGATTTTTCATAGTACGCCCCTCTCAGTCTAGTTTAAGCGCATGAAAACAAAACTGAAAAACTGTGATGAAACGTTTATACTCTGTCACATATACGGATTCCCGAAAATGATTACTGCAGCACCAGCACATATTGTTTGAACATAAGTTTTTATTTTTTTCAAGCTACAAAAATAATATTGAGTTTCCAGCACGATCTATGCTAATCTACCTAACTAATATTATAAAGAGGTAAAGTTTGTAAGATTGCTCGTAAGTAACCTATGGAGCTACTGAACCGATTTTGAAAATTCTTTCATCTGTACATTATTACTGAGCGACATGGGCTATATTTTGTTTTCAAAAAAATTACAGTACCTGTAGCGGTTGCCACAATAGAAACTAGATGGCGCTGTTCAATCGATGACATAGTCCCGAACAAATGTACCGCCTACAGTACTCGCACTAACAGAGTGTTCTGCAATCTGGACTATATATAGAAGTCGGCCCAGCTGGCGCTACCGAGCACAACCAACCGCTCGGTGGGAGATCTCCCCTTTGGTACGGTCGAGCCTGCACACCGCTCCTGTACAGATCCCTACGATAAATTGTAATAAGCTACCCGTGCGAAGCCGGGGATGGTCGCTAGTCTAAATATATAAAAGGAAAGGACTGACTGTATAACTGATCAACGCACAGCTCAAACTACTGGACGGATTGGGCTGAAATTTGGCATGTCGATAGCTACTATGACGTAGACATCCGCTAAGAAAGGATATTTGAAAATTCAACCCCTAAAGAGGTGAAATAGGAGGTTGAAATTTGTGTAGTCCACGCGGACGAAGTCGTGGGCATAAGCTAGTCAGTAACTCAGTACCCTTATTATAAATGCGAACGTGTGTTTGTTTGTTGGTTTATTGGTTTATAGGTTTGTTGTTGTATTAGTTTGTTGATTTGTCCTTCAATCATTTTGCAACGGTGCAACGGATTGACGTGATTTTTTGGATGAGTATATATAGATAAAGACCTGGAGAGTGGCACAGGCTACTTTTTATCCCGGAAAATCAAAGAGTTCCCACGGGATTTTTAAAAACCTAATTCCACGCGGACGAAGTCGCGGGCATAAGCTAGTCAGTACCTCAGTACCCTTATTATAAATGCGAAAGTGTGTTTGTTTGTTGGTTTATTGGTTTGTTGGTTTGTCCTTCAATCACGGTGCAACGGAGCAACGGATCGACGTGATTTTTTGCATGGGTATAGTTTAAGACCTGGAGAGTGACATAGGCTACGTTTTATCCCGGAAAATGAAAGAGTTCCCACGGAAAACCTAAATCCTCGCGTACGAAGTCGCGGGCATCAGCTAGTAAGTAGTTAATAATTTAGGAGTGCTAAATGCAAAGCAATTCAAAAAGTGTTATTTCCTGTCCATATTATACAAATCCAATTTTGATTGAGTCATTATTTAGGAAAAGCATATAATTTCTCGGCTGTAACCGAAATAATCGTCTCTTTATTAAGATGTTAACGAAATTGTACTAATGAGGTTTTAATGGGCCCGCCGAGAGGTTTTAATAGTGCTTTAATTGGAAACCTAAAATTGTTTTTACGTTTCTCGTGTAATTAACGAGTTTTTGTTATTAAAAAATACATGGTAAAAACGGTAGCACCTTGGGTGTTTAGTGACCAGGTGTTTGGGTAATTAATCTAATCTAACCTTGTCAAAATAAATACCTACTTCTTAAGGTTCCGTACTACAGTCGTAATTTTCGACATTTTGCACGATAATTCAAAAAATATGATGCATATAAATAAATAAAAATCTGTTTTAGAATGCACAAGTGAAGCCCTTTCATATGATACCCCACTTGATATAGTTATCTTATTTCGAAAATTGAAATTTTAGTTTATGACCACAATTTAATTTTTTTTGTGTGATATAACCACAAATTCACGGTTTTCAGATTTTTCCCCTAATGTCTGCTATAAGACCTACCTACCTGCCAAATTTCATGATTCTAGGTCAACGGGAAGTGCCCTGTAGGTTGCTTGACAGACCGACAGACAGACAACAAAGTGATAAGTGATAAGGGTTCCGTTTTTTCTTTTCAGGTACGGAACCCTAAAAAGGCCTAAAATATACTTAATATTTTGACAAAATAATTTTATACCATTAATGAAATATAGTAATTCATCCAATAATTATGTTAATTACAATTGAAGTACATGTTTGTTAGATGAATTATTTTTTTATATAAATATTTTAGAAATCAAGACAACTTTTATATATAAAAAATCATAACGAGTTATCACACCTACAATTAAAATACATAAACTGTGCTTTATATATTATTAGGATGCCAAAAACTGTACGCAAATCTTATGAATACATAATCAATGGCCACGCCTGTTACATGTAACTTTGCCCAACTAACCACGACCTAGCCATGTAGGTGGGTCACGTGGATTGACACTTAGGTACAGTTGCACGACAGACGGTCAAAGTTATGCAACGGTTACCGTTAAACTTTGACCCTCAATGAAAGCAAAAACGAGCGATGGAGAAAGCTATATTCGGAGTTTCTCTACGTGATCAGATCAGAAATGAGGAGTTCCGTAAAAGAATCAGAGTAACCGACGTAGCCTGACGGGTTGCAAAGCTGAAGTGGCAATGGACATAGCACATAGATCGACCAAGCGACAGACGTTGGAGTCCCAAAGTGCTGGAATGGCAGCCTCATTCCTACGGATTAAAAACCTCCTCCTCTTCGCTCTATCTTTCAGTCAATACCTTTGCATTCCGTCTAAAAGATGGCTGTCATTATCGGTTTCTTGTCTTTGCCTTTCCTATTGATCCTAAAGATTAATTTCCTATTTTTTAAATAAAAATAGCAAGAAAACGAGCAGGCGTTCACCTGATGTTAAGTGATTACCGTCGTCCATGAACATTTGCAGCACCAGAGGTACCGCCAATGCGTTGCCTTAACATTAACATTTAGCTAACCGTAACGTGTCTTTAACCGCCTGTCGTGCAACAGGACTATAGTGTTACCAAATTATAATAATTGTACACCAGTGGCACCTCAACCGTGAAACAACAGAATAGAGCCAAAAACAACAATACAATAAGGATTTCTATAATAGCGGATGATTATTATTCATCAAATTGAATGACAGTCGAAATGTATTTTAGATTAATACGATTGTTTGAATAATTGTGGCGTTTCCTTCACAGGAAGTGATGTGATGGTTTTAATTGGTTCTAGATTTAACTAATTGCGAAATTTTAACGATGTGTGAAAGAGTTTACTTAATGAGTTTAAAAAGTATTCTTATTGTAGCTTCATAAATAGGGTGAGACCAGTAAAATTATATTTAGTTTTTAGGGAAAAGAAAAAGGTACATCTGGGTAACTTTTCATTTTTAGGGTTCCGTACATCAAACTTCATATTATTCACTGGAATAATATGAACCAGTATACCCAGCACTGGACTGTTTTTGATGTTGTTCCGTGCACGCCTCGCTGCTGGCCACACCCCGACAATTACCATTACGCGCTCGCATCGACGTGGAAGAAGCTCAAATTATTGTTAAGGTTGCTTCTACAATGAGTGCTTAGGTATGCCTAAGATCTTAAGATTTCGTTTAAGAAATTTTATCATGTTGCAGTCCTTGAAGCTGTGATAGCCTAGAGGTTAGGACGTCCGCCTTCTAATCAGAGGTCAGGGGTTCGATCCCGGGCACGCACCTCTAACTTTTCGGAGCTATGTTTTAATTAATTAAATATTATTTGATTTAATGGTGAAGGAACACATCGTGAGGAAACCTGCATGCCTGAGAGTTCTCCATAATGTTCTCAAAGGTGTGTGAAGTCTACCAATCCGCACATGGCCAGCGTGGTAGACTCTTCTAATTCTGAGAGAAGACCCGTGCTCAGTAGTAGCCCGGCAATGGCTTGAAATCGGAGGCATCAGCTAGGGCAAAAAAACATACTTGTATTTCCCACAATATAAACTCTCGACAAAATTTATTGTTGCATGACTCTAAGGAATTACTTTAATAAGATACGTACTTCTAAAGTAGACCAAAACCCATCTCACGCTGAGAGGAGACCCGTGCTCTGTAGTGAGCCGGCGATGGGTTAATCATGATGATGATGATGATGACTATAATAACTATCCCGGTGCACTCCGGGCCTTACAAACCCTCATAGCGCTGGCAACTCAGTTGTTTTGTGTGAGGGCACCATTGGAGGGCACACGATATTTTTATTCATGGTGTTTAATAATAGAGCAAAGCGACTGACTGTCAGTGCTCAATCGATGGCGTCGCGCGTCGCTTTCGGCCTTATCAATATTTATACACGAAGCATATTTTGAGTTATGGATTACACCGACATCATAAAAGACCAGGCACCATCGGAGGAGTTAACATGTCCAGCACACTAGGTACGTGTGTAGTCGCCGTCACAGCATGTTCCGGCACGCAGCACCACCAAGGTTTCCACTAGCTTCCGAACGTGACTTCTGTTGCCAACTACCTACAGTATGGTAGAGGGGGACACCGATATAAAACCCAGACATTTGAAATGAAATGAAATGAAATGAAATTAAAATCTTTTTTATTCGTATATACTTTTACAAGTGCTTACGAATAGTCGGATGCATCTACCACTGGTTCGGAATGCCTTGCCTGCCGAGAAGAACCAGCAAGAAACTCGGCGGTTGCTCTTTTCAAATATTTGATATAGGTACAAAATTATGCCATGTATAAAATAGTATTAATATAATATAATATTAATACACGAAGCATATTTACGAGTGATAACTGGGACCTACATGAACGCGACAGGTCGAGATGGCAATCGGAGTATAAGGCGGGGGGACGCCCCACCCTGATTGCTATCTTGATCTATCATCTTCATGATCATCATGATCAACCCATCACCGGCTCACTACAGAGCACGGGTCTCCTCTCATAGTGAGAAGGGTTTTGGCCATAGTCTACCACGCTGGCCATGTGCGGATTGGTAGACTTCACACACCTTTGAGAACATTATGGAGAACTCTGAGACATGCAGGTTTCCTTACGATGTTTTCCTTCACCATTAAAGCAAGTGATATTTAATTATTTAAAACGCACATAACTCGGAAAATTTAGAGGTGCGTGCCCGGGATCGAACCCCCGACCTCCGATCAGAAGGCGGGCGTCCTACTGTCGATCAATGTCGATGTCAACTCGATCTGTCGCGTACTACTAATTTTTTTTTTGGTGATAAGTATAACCACAAATTCACGGTTTTCGGATTTATTCCTTTACGTGTGCTATAAGACCGGTGTTCTACAGGATATATTTCGGAGATTGCTCAGGAGCTGTTCGATCTTGTCCCTCCCTCACCTTTCTACCACCGTACCGCAAGACACCGGGCGAGTTTCTACCCCTATGTCGTCAACATTCCATCTTCGCGTACGAAACGCTTTGCGTCATCATTCCTTATACGCATGGTTGGGTCTGGAATACTCTTCCTAGATCAGTGTTTCCTGTCAATTATAATCCGGGTATCTTTAAAACAAGAGTGAATAGGCACCTTCTAGGCAAACGCATTCCATCTTAGGCCACATCATCACTTCCCATCAGGTGTGATCGTGGTAAGGGTGCGCCTATATCGAATAAAAAAAAACAAAGAAGACCTACCTACCTGCCAAATTTCATGATTCTAGGTCAACGGGAAGTACCCTATAGGTTTTCTTGACAGACACGACGGAGAGACTGATAGACAGACAGATAGACAACAAAGTGATCCTACAAGGGTTCCTTTTTTAGGGTTCCGTACCTCAAAAGGAAAAATGGAACCTTATAGGATCACTTTGTTGTCCGTCTGTCTGTCAGTCTGTCTGTCTGTCTGTCTGTCTGTCTGTCTGTCTGTCGGTCTGTCAAAAAACCTAAAGGGTACTTCCCGTTGACCTAGAATCATGGGCAGGTGGGTAGGTCTTATAGCAGACATAGGGGGCAAAATCTGAAAACCGTGAATTTGTGGTTACATCACACAAAAAAAATTGTGGTAACGAACTAATAATTAGTATTTTCTATTTTCGAAGTAAGTTAACTATATCAAGTGGGGTTTCATATGAAAGGTCTTCACCTGTGCATTCTTAAACAGATTTTTATTTATTTTTATGCATCATAGTTTTTGAATTATCGTGCATAATGTCGAAAAATACGACTGCAGTACGGAAACCTCGTTGCGCGAGCCTGACTCACACTTGGCCGGTTTTTCCTTTTGAGGTACGGAACCTTGAAAATGTTACTGTTCTCGCAACATTACACAAATTAAAACTTCGTCGCAAGTCTCTCCGCGAGCCAATCCTTCAATTACTGTCCTCGCCCAAAAGTATTTGCTAACAATCCTACATTTCTCATTGGAGCCCTAAATCTATCAACATTGTACTAAAAGCTGATTTATGTTCCACTGCCGGTCGTAAATCGATCGCGCGCGGTAATTGCGCTCGCAAAGACGCGTTGTATCGCAAATGGGGCTAATTACCCAAACCACAACTTTCAGGCTGATCAATCATTACCTAACATCGTGTATAACATTTTTACTCAAATGTCCTCCCGACCGAATTTCGAATCTCCATAGAGACTGGTAGTCTACCAATCCGCACATGACCAGCGTGGTAGACTATGGCCAAAACCTTTCTCACTCTGAGAGGAGACCCGTGCTCTGTAGTGAGCCGGTGATGGGTTGACCATGATGATGATAGAGATTAGTCAACTGCGCGGGAGATATTATAGTGCACAAGTGTGCGCAAACACAGGTGGGCTCTCTATTCCCGCACTCTCATAGCCCGATGGGACGGAAATCTGACATGACCGGAGATACATCAGGCGCAGAATCGATCGCTTTACGCGCTCTCCAAGGCACGGGGACGAAACACCGCCAACTTCCTAATACCGGTCTAGTAGAATTTCTTAATAGGCACCTACCAACTTTTTTGGCCCGACCCATAAATCGAACCTAGGACCTTGCTTCCCACTAGACCAATGAGGCAGTTTACTCTACTACAGGAGGGGTGCGTGTTGCTATCCAATCCAATCCATCAGTCTATGCGTTCACAGCTGGACGTAGACCTTTTCAAGAGCGCGCCACCAAACACGGCCGTGTCTAGTTACCACCCTTTTTTTTAAATATTCGTTATAGGTATACGCTTGACCACAATCACACCTGATGGGAAGTGATGATGCGGCCTAAGATGGGACGCGTTTACCTAGAAGATGCCTATTCACTCTTGTTTTAAAGATACCCGGGTTGTAATTGGTAGGAAACACATATCGCGGAAGAGTATTCCAAACCTTAGCCATACGTATGAGGAATGATGACGCAAAACGTTTCGTGCATGTAGATCATCATCATCATAGTGTAGATGGAATGTCGACAACATAAGGAGGGAAACTCGCCCGACGTCTTGCGGTTCGGTGGTAAAATGGTGAAGGGGGGACAAGATCGAAAAGTTCCTGAGTACACTCTCCGAAATATATCCTATAAAACACTGATAAGCCGGCGACCTTGCGGCGGTGATCAAGACTTTGTAGTTTCGCCAGTAAAGCCTATGAGTCTCCTAGCTCGACGATCAACAGCATCCAGAGCCGCTTGATTTTCCAGTGATGTGGTTACTTAGTATCATAACTCTATGGATTTTTCGGTATAAAAGTAGCCTATGTCCTTCCCCGGGATGCAAGCTATCGCTATACCAAATTTCATCTATATCGATTGAACGGATGGGCCGTGAAAAGCTAGCAGACAGACAGACAGACACACTTCCGCATTTATAATATTATAAGTATGGAATCCACGGACTCTCTTGCCAAAGGAGCTCCGGTAGGCTGTTTAGGCATGGCTCTCTTAACGATACAATTAAAAGAGCTCTTGCCACCATAAATATTCCTGCGCTCATTGAGCCGGCAGGGATTAGTCGGGATGATGGCAAGAGACCTGATGGATTGACGCTGGTTCCCTGGGAACGGGGACGGGCGCTAATGTGGGACGCAACTTGCGTTGACACATTGGCCCCGTGTCATATCAGGAAGACAGCATCAAGACCGGGAGCCGCAGCAGAAACAGCTGAAAACGGCAAGCGGCGCAAGTATGCCTCTCTTATAGAGAGTTACATTTTTGTGCCGTTTGCCGTGGAGACCCTGGGGCCATGGAGTCTTAGTGCTAAAAATTTTTTACGAGACATTTCACCGCGATTAATAGCCTCAACTGGTGACAGAAGGGCTGGCTCATTTTTTGCGCAGCGGATCAGCCTGGCTGTCCAGCGCGGAAATGCAGCCAGTATTCTTGGCACCATTCCACGCGGTCATGATTTATATAGTAATTAGATAAGGCTAGCTTTAAGTTTTATTGTATTAAAAAAAAAAAAAAAAAAAAAAAAGTATGGAATATGGATTAACGATGTACCTTCGCGAAACATGTCAATATTTTAATGCTAAGTTTCGGTAACAGCTCAGAAGTCAGAATACATTATAGTACCTACAGGTAATAATAGTAACTATTCTATTAACTATTCGTGAATAGATATACCTACCTATAATTATATGAACATTACTCCTTGCTCAATTAATATTAAATCAACGTTACACCGTTTTCACTTTACTCGAATGATATCGGTAATTGGTAATTGCCAAACCTCGATCCCTTAGACACAATAAATAAGTTCACAGATCTATGAACTTTGTGCCGGCATTAGAGTTTAATACGGTGTTTTTATATAAAAACTAGCTTATCTTTGACTTTGTCCGCGTGGACTATAGAAATTTCGAACTCCTATCTTACCTAGGGGGGGTCCTAATCTAAATCTATCTAAATCTAAATCAAGGCAAAGGCCTCCCTCCGATCCTTCCACAATTGTCTATTTCGTGCCTCTTCAGGACACGTAACTGTAAAGTTATCTAATTCATCACGTCAACGTCGCCTCGGCCGACCACGCTGGCGTTGATGATTCTGGGGCGTCCAAAAAGAAGCAGATTTTGCCCATAACTCAACTGGCATACGGCACACATGACCTGCCCAGTCCCATTTGAGTAAAGCGGCTGCAAGGCCAACGTCATATCCATAGGTCCTAGGTGTAAATTTTTTTAAATTTCTTCCTTAGCGGATCTCTACGTCGTAATAGCCTAGCTGCATGCCAGAGCCTCGATGGCTTAACGGTCACCGGTTCAAAATCCACCCGTTGCACTATTGTCGTACCTACTCCTAGCACAAGCTGTACGCTTAATTAGAGGGGAAAGGGAAATATTACTCAGCATGATTTTGGCTAATATTCTTTAAAAATCAGCCCGATCCGTCCAGTAGTTTGAGCTGTGCGTTGATAGATCAGTCAGACAGTCAGTCAGCTTTTCCTTTCATATATTTGACGAGAATTTATACACATAAATATCAGGTAATCAGTAAAACGCGTATACCTAAATCAAAAAGTCAGCATGGCCCCTCATGGCACCCCCATTACAATTTCGACGCCATATTTGATATAATTCATCGACATTCATCTCGTGTTGCATTGTTCATCGCGACACTGTACGCTCTACGCTTTACGCAATATACGAAATTACCTTCCCCCATCTTCCCCCCACTATTTGAGTCCCCCTTCCCCCCACCAGTTGAGTCCGCGACTCAAAGGAGTCAAATATATTGGCGTCGTAAACTAATGAATGGGCGCCTCTTGTGAAACGCAATAACATGAATATCTACACTCAGAGTAGGTAATAGGTATCATATGTAAAGGAATGCAACCCTAGGTTTATAATCTGTTGACAATGTTTTTTTTTTTTTTTCTCTGTGACTTTTGCTAATCGGTGGTGACGTGTTTTAAAATCTAGTAAAATCATTGTTAAATTTATTAGTCTTTCCAATACACTTTATATAGTAATTGAGTTAATGTGTTTTATTACGACCACAATCAGTAAATTCTTTCATGGTAGCAGAGCGTGGTTGAGTTACGGAAAAATAATTGACACATCCGAACTTTGATTTTGAGGTTACATGTAATTACAACGTGGCTGGCGCAACATTGAAAATGAATAGTAACAACAGTAATAATATGTTCAACATACAGAAATTGACGGGGCGTGACAATTTTGCTACGTGGAAGTTTAGTGTCCGCACATACCTTGAGCACGAAGACTTATGGCATTGCATTGATGCGACGAAACCTTTCGATGCTAACAAAGATATCAAAGCCAGAGCAAAATTGATATTGTTACTAGATCCTCAGAACTATATACATGTGCAGGATTGTAAGACTGCGAGGGAAGTGTGGCTAAGCCTAGAAAAGGCCTTTGACGACAGTGGTTTGACACGGAGAGTGGGTCTCTTAAGGGATTTAATTAATACAAATCTGGAATCAAGCACTAGTGTAGAAGATTATGTGAGTAAAATTATGACTACAGCGCATAAGCTCAGAAATATTGGATTTGAAGTCAACGATGAATGGCTGGGTACCTTAATGTTGGCTGGCCTGCCGGAAATGTACAAGCCAATGATTATGGGGCTGGAAAATTCAGGTGCCATCATAAGTGCTGACCTTGTTAAGACCAAGCTTATGCAAGAGATAAAGTCATCCGAGCCCAACGGCAACTCTACTGCTTTTTATTCAAATTCAAAGACTTTCAAGCCTCCGTTGAAGACAAAGGGACCCAGGTGCTATAATTGTAATAGACACGGCCACCTAGCTAGATTTTGTAGAAATCCTAAGAAGCAGCATAAAGAGCAGAAGAAAGAAGATAATTTAGGTTTTATTGCAGCTTTTTCAGCAACCATCGATGAGAGCAGCAACAAGTGGTACATAGACTCTGGTGCATCCATGCATATGACGAACAGGAAGGATTGGTTGTACAACGTCACCGAGCCACCTATGGACAGCATAACAGCAGCCAACAAGAAGCAGATGGCAGTGAAAGCTATGGGAGATGTAAATATTAGTTTACCCGGTAATAAAAACATTCAGGTGAGAAATGTTCTGTATGTACCTGGTCTGGCAGCTAATTTACTCTCAGTGAGCACTATTGTAAACAATGGATTTAAAATAACCTTCAATAATAAAGGCTGTGAAATATGTGACTGCAGCGGGAAGTATTTATGTTCAGCAACACTTTCCAATAAATTATACAGTCTTAACGTAGAAGAACTCTCTGTCCACCTAACCTCCACAGATGAAGCCGCTAATAATAATTGTATTCTATGGCATACTCGAATGGGTCATCTTAATTTTTCAGATGTAAATAAGTTGCCCGAATGCACCGAAGGTGTGACTCTGGCTCAGAAGAAAAGCAATGTCACCACCATCTGCCCCAGTTGCCTGGAAGGAAAACAAACAAGACAGCCTTTTAACAATCTTGGTACTAGAGCATCGAAGCCATTAGAACTGATACATTCTGATCTGTGCGGCCCAATGGAGAATCTCTCTTATGGAGGTATGAAATACTTTATAACTTTTATTGATGACTTCACACGAAAGGTGTACGTATACTTCATGAAAGATAAGATGAGTGTGCTTGAAATTTTTAAAGATTTTAAAATGAAGGTGGAAAATGAGATGGATAATAAGATTAAGATAATTCGGACGGACAATGGCATGGAATACTGTAACAGTTCATTACAAAAGTATCTGTCCAGTTGTGGCATTACTCATCAAACAAGTACCCCTTACACTCCTCAGCAAAATGGACTGGCAGAGAGGATGAACCGTACATTGGTAGAAAGAGCAAGAAGTATGCTCTGCTATGCAAATTTGGATAAACGGTATTGGGCTGAGAGTGTTGCCACAGCTGCATATATTGTGAACCGTTCACCAACACGGTCACTAGGTGATAAAACACCATATGAAATGTGGAGTGGTAAAAAGCCAAACCTGTCTCATGTAAGAATATTTGGTTGTGAGGCCATGGTACATGTCCCTAAGGAAAGGCGCCTTAAGTGGGACAGTAAGTCACATAAAATGATATTTGTAGGCTATTGTGAGAATTCAAAGGGTTACCGATTAATGGACCCTAAGACACATAAAGTAATTAAAAGTAGAGACGTTGTGTTTTTGGAAAAATTAAATGAATGTTACACTGTGCCTCTGTGTGAAAAGTCTGAGCCTGAGATTAATAAGCAGAGCACATGCAGCACAGGCAATTTGTTACAAGATAATCTGTCAGAGAAATCCATAGAAAACCAGGTCCCTGATATTTCAGACTCGCCGAGTACCTCAGTAGAAAAGGATGGTCCGGACTCAAGTGAGTATGAAACAGATACAGGCGACTATGATCAGACATATTACCCTTCACCCCCTGTTGGACCAATGATACACAGAAACATCACTCTAAGGCCAAGAAATAGGTCTAACGATGAAAAGGGTAAATCTAGCCTTTTATGTCTTATGACAAACCTCACTGACCCGCAAACTGTCGAAGAGGCCTTATCCTCAGTGAATGCGTCCGAGTGGAAAAAGGCTATGGATGAAGAGTATGAATCATTGATAGAAAATAATACATGGAGCTTGGCAGATCTTCCAGACAATAAAAAGGCTTTACCATGCAAGTGGGTGTTTAAATCAAAAACTGATCAACAAGGCAATATTATAAAATTTAAAGCTAGACTTGTGATTAAAGGCTATGCTCAAAAATCAGGAATAGATTATGGAGAAATATATTCTCCAGTTGTGAAATATTCTTCAGTACGTTACCTATTTGCTTTGGCAGTTAAACTAAATCTACATATTGATCAAATGGATGCTGTCTCAGCATTTTTGCAGGGAGAAATTGATGCTGAAATCTATATGACACAGCCACAGCTGTATGAAGAGGGCTCACAGGTATGCCACTTACACAAGTCGCTATATGGGCTCAAACAAGCCAGCAGGCTGTGGAACATTAAATTGGATAAATCTCTAAAGGATATTGGATTGCAACGTTCACAGACTGATCCCTGCATTTATTATGATAGTGTTAAAAGTATATATATTGCTGTTTATGTGGATGATCTCATTTTGTTCACATCTCAAAAGGAAGACAAAGACATGATAAAAGAAAAATTAAAATTACATTTCAAAATGAAAGATCTAGGTGAAGTGAGTCAATGTATTGGGCTTAACATTACTAGAGCTGATGGCAAAATAATGTTAGATCAACAAAAATATATAAAAGAAACATTAAGTAAGTTTGGAATGCTAGAGTGTAAACCTGTCAGAACACCTATAGAAGTGTTAGCAAAATTTGAAACAATTTCTGAAGATGAAACTGAAATAGAGTTTCCCTATCAGCAAGCTATTGGCTGTCTTCTCTATATTGCTCAAGGAACTCGTCCAGATATATCGTATGCAGTGAATACACTGAGTAGATTTAATAAAAATCCTAAATTAGAGCACTGGGTGGCAGTAAAAAGGGTGCTGAGATATTTAAAAGGTACTAAAGATTTGAAGCTGACCTATACCAGAGATGGCAAAACCGGAATCTCCGGCTACTGTGATGCTGACTGGGCCAGCGACATTCATGACAGGAAGTCGTGCACTGGCTATGTGTTTATGTTGCAGGGAGGTGCTGTTTCATGGTGTTCGCGCAAACAGCAAACCGTAGCCTTGTCCACTGCTGAGGCTGAGTATATGGCCATGACTTCGGCAGCACAAGAGGCTCTATGGCTGAGGCAGCTGCAGAAAGAACTGGGCCAGGCTCAAGAAAGTGCTCTACCAATCTACAGTGATAACCAAAGTGCTATAAGACTAACTACCAATGATTGTTATTTACCTCGGACAAAACATATAGATATAAGATTTCATTTTTTAAAGAACCATGTCAATAATAATGCGATAATGTTTTGTTATGTTAAAGGAACCCTAATGATTGCTGATATACTAACAAAAGGGACTATATGTAATAAACATTTGTTTTGTACTAGAGGTATGGGCTTGCATTCAGGGTGGGTGTTGTAAAGGAATGCAACCCTAGGTTTATAATCTGTTGACAATGTTTTTTTTTTTTTTTCTCTGTGACTTTTGCTAATCGGTGGTGACGTGTTTTAAAATCTAGTAAAATCATTGTTAAATTTATTAGTCTTTCCAATACACTTTATATAGTAATTGAGTTAATGTGTTTTATTACGACCACAATCAGTAAATTCTTTCAATGTTGTGGAACAATCATTGACTTGGTGTTTTTATGAAGTTTCTGACGATTTTTTTCATCGTCGTGTCAGTTAATATTATATGCTAGATTGACTAAATGATGCCCGCGATTTCGTCCGCGTGCGTTTATGTTTTTAAAAACCCCGTGGGAACTCCGGGATTATCAGGGATACAAGTTGTCTAAATCAATTTCCGGGATGCAAAGCACCTCTGCAAGGAAGATGCCAAATTTCATACAAATCGGTTAAACGAATGGGTCTTTAAGAGTCCCGTGGGAACTTTTTGATTTTCCGGTTTAAAAAGCTCCTTCCCCGGAATGTAAGCTGTACCAAACTTTATCAAAATCGGACAAACTGTTGGACCGTGAAAATCCATTGGCCGTATGAAAACTTATTTTTCACATGAACCAAGACGTTGTGCAATCAATGTGCTATTATTTTTATAGAGAAAAATTGTCTTGAACTTGAAGACTTCAAGACAGAAATAATTTGATTTTATATTGCACAAGGCGGAGCATGTCTGCAATTCAGGAGTTTTAAGTTAACCTCGGTTTTCTTATCTACCTGCAACACTCATATAAAAGGTGCTCTTCTAGAAAAAATTGCCTCATTTACAAGACAGATATAATTTGTTTTTATAGCGTACATGGTAAATTGCGTACAATATAGTAGTTTTAGGTTAACACCGGTTTTCTTATTTACCTGCAACACTCATGTAAAAGGTGCTCTTCTAGAAAAAAAATTGCCTCATTTACAAGAGAGAAATAATTTGTTTTTATTGCGTACATGCTAAATTGCGTACAATATAATAGTTTTAGGTTAACACCGGTTTTTTTATTTACCTGCGACACTCATGTAAAAGGTGCTCTTCTAGAAAAAAATTGCCTCATTTACAAGAGAGAAATAATTTGTTTTTATTGCGTACATGCTAAATTGCGCACAACTTAGGAGTTTTAAGTTGACACCGGTTTCCTTATCTACCTGCAACACTCATATAAGTATAGGTGTTTACGTACGTAGGCTTTCAGGGATAATACGACCTACGGGTTCATCTGCATAAGGAAGCAATGGCCCCATAACTTTTTAAGGCGTAAGCACAAAACAGTGTCGAATTCCTCACTGCCCTTTGTTATAATTATAATAACCGTTAACGGGAATTCGTGAAGGCTGAGGAAAGGGGGGGGGGGGAGGGTTTGTTTTCAGAAGGCCCTCTTCCTTCCTTTGTAGTGAATTTCAGTTATGAATCAGTACCCGTAGTACAAGATTTTACGTCTCACCAAACGAAACCAAATTCGAGAGTCGAAATACTTCCGCGTTACAGTAAAATGGACCTAAACAGCCTTGAATTGAAGTCAAATATTCAATGCCACTGATTTTAATTTCGCAATGTTTCCGCTTGGAGCGCTGGCTGTAGAAGTGTAGACAAGAGCTTTAAAACAAGGCACTTAAGATCCAGTTTACTGTAACGCGGAAGTATTTCGACTCTCGAATTTGGTTTGGTTTGGTGAGACGTAAAATCTTGTACTACGGGTACAGTACCCTTATTATAAATACGAAAGTGTGTTTGTTTGTTGGTTTATTGGTTTGTCCTTCAATCACGTCGCAACGGGGCAACGGATTGACGTGATTTTTTGCATGGGTATAGTTAATGACCTGGAGAGTGACATAGGCTACTTTTTATCCCGCGAAATCAAAGAGTTCCCACAGGGTTTTTAAAAACCTAAATCCACGCGTACGAAGTCGCGGGCATCAGCTAGTAATTATAATAACCGTTTACGGGAGTTTGTGAGGGCTGAGGACGGAGGGTTGTTTTCAGAAGGCCCTCTTACCTTCCTTTGTAGTGAATTTCAGATATGAATCCTAAATAATATTATTTTAAGGGTCCATGACGTAGTTACATACAGTATCATTGTGACCTTAGTACAAAGACCTTTTGTATGTAGCCTACTCATACAACCTAACGCGCCCCAGCTGCATTGTACTTTAATATGTCAGTCAGTCAGTCAAAAGGAGAAACTGGCTGACGCACCAACACCAACTCAACCGCGCCGGTTCTCTAATAAGAACGGCTCTTCTCTCAGAATGAGAAGGGTTTAGGGTTTTAGGTCATAGTCCACCACTCTGGCCAACTACAGATTGGCAGACTTCAAAACATATGGCGCACTCTCAGGCATGTAAGTTTCCTCGTGATGATTTCCTTCAACGTTAAAGTATCTAAGTGATATTTATTTGCTTAAAGCACAGGTACAACGTTAAAAAATTAGAGATGCGCGCCCGGTATCGAACCCTGGACCCCAATAGGAGGTCAAAATCTTAACCACCAGGCTATCCTGTCACAACTTAATATTATGGGGAAGAAATAGACGATCTTGTCCAACTGTGGACAGGACGATGACTACCTCCTTGACGCAGTGGTAAGCGCTGTGGTCTTATTAGTGGGAGGTCTCAGGTTCGATTTCCGGCAGGTGTTTGAAATTTTATAGTTTCTACATTTCTGGTCTGGTTTCTTGGAAGGTTTCGGCCGTGGCTAGTTACCATCCTACTGGCAAAGCCGTACCGCCAAGGTATTTAGCGTTCCGGGTCGATGAAGTGTAGAAACCAAAGGGGTATGGGTTTAATAAAATTGCCATACCCCTTCCAGGTTAGCCCGCATCCATCTTAGATTGCATCATCACTTACCACCAGGTGAGATTGCAGTCAAGGGCTAACTTGCATCTGAATAAAAAAACCGGCCAAGTGCGAGTCAGGCTCGCGCAATGAGGGTTCCGTACTACAGTCGTCTTCTTCTTCATTCTGGGCTGGTTTCCGCACTTAAACGTTTCCGTCTGTTGTGCGTGTACTACAGTCGTATTTTTTCGACATTTTGTACGATAATTCAAAAACTATGATGCATAAAAATAAATAAAAATCTGTTTTAGAATGTACAGGTGAAGACCTTTCATTGATACCCCACTTGATATAGTCACTCACTTCGAAAGTTGAAAATACTAATTATTAATTAATGACCACAATTTTTTTTTTTTTTTGTGTGATCTAACCTTAAATTCACGGTTTTCAGATTTTTCCCCAAATGTCAGCTATAATATCTACCTACCTGCCAAATTTCATGATTCTAGGTCAACGGGAAGTACCCTGTAGGTTTCTTGACAGACAGACAGACAGACAGACAGACAACAAAGTGATCCTATAAGGGTTCCGTTTTTCCTTTTGAGGTACGGAACCCTAAAAAACCGAAATTAAAAAAACAAAGTGATCCTATAAGGGTTCCGTTTTTCCTTTTGAGGTACAAAACCCTATATAATAGTAGACGTTTACATTACAATAAACACTTGGATAGTAATCACCCGAGAGCTACAATATTCTCGTTCGGGTTCTAGGATCGAGTTGGGCGATCATCCGGCCACTATTCACTGCAATACTTGCCAACTTCACATATTACCCACTAGTTTAGCCTGCCTTACACTTGGGGCCAAAATATTGGTACACCTCATAAACATGCATAAATTTGATCGGTTGAATTTGCTGTTGACATTTTTTCACAGCCAATCAAGGGGCAGAGTTTGCTACCGATTACGATTACAATGAATAAATTTTCCTTATTTTTACTTACTATCTAATGTCCGCGACTTCAACTGCGTGGATTTAGGTTTCTAAAAATCCCGCGGGAATTTTTATGTATTTATATATTTTAATTTTATGGAATAAAAAGTAGCTTACATTACTAATCAGGAATTTGACGATACCCAAGCGAAAAATCGCGTCAATCCGTTGCCCCGCTGCGACGAGAAGGAAAAACTAACAAACCAGCAATCAAAATCATGCACACTTTCGCATTTATAATAGGGGTACCCTGATTCTCCGAAGACAAAGGGTTGATCATGATGATGATAATACCAGAAAAGTCACTAAGGGCTGACTTTTCAATCGCAAGATAAATTTTTCTTACACCAAAACTGTCAAAACCTCAAAATTCCTCAATTATTAGACGATTGAAAAATCGGCCATAAAACTTATAAAATAATTATATCTATAGGTATATCATAGATAAATAATAGAGCTAGCTGATTCAAATGTGTACTGTGTACAGTAGAGCATTATAAGTGGTACATCTGATCCCTAAAATAAACTCCGAAGTGACCTTAGCACGCTTCGCGCTGACCTGATAATGTACAGTTAAATGACATCATCTGTTAATTGTAAAGTTACGCCACGTTTGATTTGATCCTGTCATTCTATACGGTCTTTCTAATGTGCTTGTAATATTTGATATTAATTGGAATTTCAATTAATCTTCTAAAAAATATTACTATTTTTCGTTTTTTTATATAATATCTAGTTCCTTACCTGATGATGAGACCTTAACTACTAACTAGATGTCCGCGTGAATTTAGGTTATTTAAAAATCCCGTGGGAACTCTTTAATTTTCCGGGATAAATACTAGACTATATCCTTCCCCGGGATTTAAGCTTCTTCCTTTTTCCTGCGTCGCTCCCTCCATTTTGAAGATCGCGCGTGGCTCCCCTTAGATACAATCTTTGCCATGATGTTTTTCCATTTTCCTCTGTTTCTTGCCGCGTAGATTCCATTGCAGATATGTAGGTGTGTCGATCGCTTCTTTTATTTGGCCTGAGCAACGTCCCCGGGATATAATCTAACTCTGTAGCAAATTTTTATCAAAATCGGTTAGACTGTTGGGCTATGAAAAGCTAGCGGCCAGTCATATAGACATTTTCGGTTTAAAGACATTTATTTTCTCAATAAAGAACACAATAGTTCACTTAAATATCGAGAATTACAACTGTTTACATTAATCACAATGGTAGGTATTTAAGTGTCACAATCTTGTACCATTAATGTTACAAATACATAATTATGTAGGTAGGTAGTAAAAAAAAATTGTAGGACAGTAGAACACTTATACGGTTGAAAATACTAGTTTGTAGGGAAGAGGTCACATTTTCGCATTTATAATATTAGTATGGGAGTATTGATATGGGTGTAATATGGTGGCTACCCTTTATTTGCCCTGAAGTGTACGTTCGGCAAGATGCGAAGTGTCTCAATGCGGAAAGCAGTACAATCGAGTTTCTCAACAATTCCGCGCACACTCACTCCATTGTTGCGGAAATTTCACCAACCGGCGAGCCGATGACATTGTAGTTTTTCTATTGCATTACAGTTCATAATATTAATTTATGTCATCATCAAAACCGTCCGTCGTCAAAGGCTCCGTCTGAAACCAGCGGCTCCCTGCGACTCGTCTGATGTCTTCCGTCCACATAGTAGGCCTTCCAACACTGCGTCTTCCGGTGCGAGGTCGCCATTCCAGCACCTTGAGACCCCAACGTCTACGAACATAGCTCTCTCCATCGCCCGCTAAGTAACTCTGTGAGCTTTCTTATGAGGCCTATAGTTAGCGACTATGTCTCGGATCCATATGTCATCACTGGCAACACGCGCTGTTCGAAGACTTTGGTCTTCAATATCTTTTTTTTTTTTTTTCCTACCATAAAGCACCATTATAAAATGGCAGCTTTATTACTACTACTATCTAGCCTATGGGCTAATAAGTAATATTATTCTAGCTTAAACTTCTACTTATGATTAATTTTTAAATCTAATTTACAGTCCAATAACTGTCCTTAGTTTATTCTAACACGTACTTACAGTTCACTATGTTCCTGTGACCTAGAAAAATAAAATAGCACAAGCACTATTACACAAACGCTGCACTTATGTACTTTTTAACACTAATTCGAACGGCTTGGTTCTTTTGAGCCTCCTTTTGATGTCCATGTTATCTAGAAGCTTCACAGTCTCCAAATTAACATGATGGCGAAGTCGATGTTGGTGAGCTTCTGCGTACTTTTGGATGATTTTGTTTACGAACTCTATCTCAGTCTCATACTTCAATATCTTTGGTCATAATTTATGTAAGTTCATAAAAATATTAGGTAGCTATACCTTATATCAATCGAAATTCATACTTCATCATCATCGACCCATCGCTGATTCATTCCATCTTCATTGCTGATCAGAAAAGCAAATCCGGCCAAGTGCGAGTCACACTCGCGCACCAAGGCCAAGGGTTCCGTACTCAGTTCAGTTTTTTCAAATAGCGATACGATGAGTAACTTTTACTCTATAGTTTACAATGTATGATGGAGTGAAAGTGTGAGCTAACACCATAAAAAGATGAATAGCCACGATAGGTGTGTCTTGAGCTATTCAATTATTACAAGGTAATAATTTGTGAGGCCCATTCTCGACATGACGCATGGCCACTAAAAATAATCAGACTTGACTGCTGCCGTAATGGTTTCCAAGCACGCTCTATTAACCAACGGATTATTATGTCATGCCGATGATTATAGTGATCTAGGGGAGCCATGGAGGGACAACCACGAACGAAAATACCTACTATGTACCTAACTTGTATAGATTACGAATTCTGATGGCAGGGTATTAAATGCCCTTCTGGCTTACATTTGTCCTTCTCTTAATCATCATTAATTTATAACTTAACTAGCTTATGCTCGCGACTTCGTCCTCGTGGACTACAAAATTTCAAAACTCTATTTCACCCCCTTAGGAGTTGAATTTTCAAAAATCCTTTCTTAGCGGATGCCTACGTCATAATAGCTATCTGCATGCCGAATTTCAGCCCGATCCGTCCAGTAGTTTGAGCTGTGCGTTGATAGATCAGTCAGTCAGTCAGTCAGTCAGTCAGTCAGTCAGTCACCTTTTCCTTTTATATATAATATATAGATTATTAATGAAATTAAAATTCATATCAAATCAAATCAAATCATTTATTTGCACGATTGCAGGTACAATGATGGTGTTACAGTGGTTTATTTTCAGCTACAATCCGCCATACAGTGGGCATGCAAAATTTATTTTCTTATTATCTATTATTAATAAGCTATTTTATAACTTTTTTTTAGAATTATAATGTTCAACAGTCACATATCACATAATATAATATCACATGTCACATAATAATTATCTACCTATAATATATTAACCAAGAAATAATTTAAAAAAATAGTCAAAATAATATAATCACATCAAGTCAACTCTAATTAAAATACCTTAAGATTACTATTATTATTACCTACTACATAATTATAAATTGTATAATATTTTATTCCTTGTATTCAAAAAATTCTTTATATTATTTCTCATAATCGTCATGATTAACTCATCGCCGGCTCAATACAGAGCACGGGTCCCCTCTTAGAGTGAGAAGAATTTTGGCTATAGTGTATGTAGTATATTATGCTGGCCATGTTCGGATTGGTAGGAGAACATTCTCTCAAGCATGCAGGTTTCCTCACGATGTTTTCCTAAGCCCTTCTCATTCGGAGAGGAGACCCGTGCTCAGTAGTGAGCCGGTGAAGGGTTGATTATGATGACTTGAACCACTAACTGAAAATGCAATGAAAATGACCAGTAGAATTATACTTTCTTCTATCTGTGTTGTAGGTACTTCTAATTTTAAGTGTTTTTGTTTGTGTTTGTTTGTTGTTTATGCCCGAAGGATGCCAACGGGACCCTTTCACTAAGCCTCCGCTGTCCGTCCGTGTGCTCGTCTGTCTGTCAGCGGTCTGTATCTCATGAACCGTAATAGGTAGAGATTTGAAATTTTCACGGTGTGTGTTTCTATTGCCGCTATAACAACAGATAATAAAAGCCAAGATGGCGAATATCAAAATGGCCGCCATGCAATTTAAAAATATGAAAATATATTATAGTGATATAATTCTTATATTATGATGGTCTATGGTGATGCAATGAAAATGACCAGTAAAACTATATTGAGTCGTTAAAAAAAGCAATCACTGTTGCATAATTTAATTAAGTTAACGATTGTCGGCCCGTCTGTACCGTCCATGTAGCGGTCATTATACCAAATTGCCTATTATTGTTTGCCTCCCAACTGTATGAAAATAATTATTTACCTGCGACATTGTTGTTGGCCTCTGCCAACAGAAGAAAGTTTCTTCGGTTTTTTTTTTTTTTTTTTTTTTTTGTTAAAAGAATATTAGCCATGTTAAAGGACTAATATTCCCCTTTCCTCTCCAACTAAGCGTCAGGCTTGTGCTAGGAGTAGGTACGACAATAGTGCAACGGGCGGGGTTTGAACCGTCGACCTTTCGGTTTCTGTCCACTCCTATACCGGTTGAGCTATTGAGGCTATGTTTATTTCTATGTATTACAGAATCTATATCTATCTTATCTATATCTATCGTATCTTCTGTGTATTACAGAATTCTAACGGCTTTGCCTTTAGGGTGGTAACTAGCTACGGCCGAAGCCTTCCACCAGACCAGACCAGAAATTTAAAAATTCCAAACCCCTGTCGGGAATCGAACCAAGGACCTCCCACTAATAAGACAACAGCACTTACCACTGCACCAAGGTGCTAGAATGACGACCTCGCACCGGAAGACGCAGTGTTGGATGACGCCCCACTAGGTGGACGGACGACATCAGACGAGTCGCAGGGAGCCGCTTGATTCAGGCGGCGCAAGACTGTGGCCGACATAGCCCAACGAATGAGCCAGCTGAAGTGGCAGTGGGCAGGCCACGTCTGCCGCAGAACCGATGGCCGATGGGGCAGACGTGTTCTGGAGTGGAGACCGCGTATCAGCAAGCGCAGTGTGGGACGACCTCCAACCCGCTGGACTGACGACCTTAAGAAGATAGCGGGAAGTGGGTGGATGAGGAAGGCGGAGGATCGTGTGTGGTGGTGTGCCCTTGGGAAGGCCTATGTCCAGCAGTGGACGCAAACAGGCTGATTGATTGATTGAAGACTGTGGCGTGTGGAAGTCCCTACAAGAGACCTATGTCCAGCAGTGGACGTCTATCGGTTGATGATGATGGTGACTTACCACTGCGCCAGGGAGTTCGGGAGTTCACTCTGGCAAAGGAGTAGTACCCAGCAGCAGTTTCCATTGGAAAATACAAGTAGATATAAACAGTACCCGTAGTACAAGATTTTACGTCTTACCAAACGAAACCAAATTCGAGAGTCGAAATACTTCCGCGTTACAGTAAAATGGACCTAAACAGCCTTGAATTGAAGTCAAATATTCAATGCCACTGATTTTAATTTCGCAATGTTTCCGCTTGGAGCGCTGGCTGTAGAAGTGTAGACAAACTTGAGCTTTAAAACAAGGCATTTAAGATCCAGTTTACTGTAACGCGGAAGTATTTCGACTCTCGAATTTGGTTTGGTTTGGTGAGACGTAAAATCTTGTACTACGGGTACAGTAGGTATTCGTTGAGTGCAGTGTTAAGGCGTAGCGAGCCGTCCGCCCGCTGATTTATTATCGCACGCCCCCCGGGTCCGCTCGTAGTCGTACCCTTCATTTTCAGCGAAATAAATGTTCCACTAGAAGCGGCACTTCATATTCTCTATCCTCAAAATAAGTTAGTTAAGCGCTTTCTCTGTTACGTAATACCATATAAATGAGAGAGACAAAAATCTCAGTTGGCGTTAACCAAAAACAAACATGTTTTCAAAAAACTTTCGAAAACATAGTTTCGTTTGTGATTTGTTGGTGGACTCAAAATAGTTAACGTCCACTAAGATTTTTGTCTCTCTCATTTGTATGGGCTTACGTTTTTTTTTAAATTTGGAGGGTGTGGTCTTTTTAAAGAGTAGGTATCCACTAAGAAAAGATTTTTCGCAATTTCACCCTTTAAGTGGGTTAAATGGGGATTTGAAATTTATGTAGTCCACGCAGACTTAGTCGCAGGTACGCCTTCCAAAGGCGTGCTATTCGACTTGTGGACGATCCCAAACTAACCGGCTCGTTAGAAAGCCTGGAGCACCGCAGAGACGTTAGCTCTCTATGCGTGTTCTATCGCCTTTATAATGGAGAGTGCTCTGAGGAGCTTTTTGACCTCATTCCACCTTCATTTTTCTACAACCGCACCGCGCGCCACCGTAAGGAATTTCACCCTCACCACCTGGGTGTCTGGTGCACTTCGACCGTCCGCTGTGCCAGATCCTTCTTTCCACGCACATGCAAACTGTGGAACCAACTCCCATCGGCGGTGTTCCCACTAGATTACAACATGGGGTTATTCAAGGGGCGGACCAACAAATTCCTAAAAGGCCGGCAACGCATCGGCGGTTCGTCTGGTGCTGCAAATGTTCACGGGCGGCGGTAATCACTTAACATCAGGTGACCCGCCTGCTCGTTTGCCCGCTATCCCTATTAAAAAAAAGGTATAAGCTAGTAACAATACTATGAAGCACCGCATCTAGTGAAACATTTAAATCGTTGTTCATTTTGTATTCATCTCCGTGCACCCGAAATTCAGTGGGAAAACCGAATAAAAAAACCAGTTTTCACTATGTTTGAATGGAAATAGTAAGTATGTGATTTATTATTTAGTAGCGATGCCTCTGGGTTTGTGCTTTGTACATACGTGTGGAGAATACAATTTTTCTGAATTTTAGAGTCTTAGAAAGTAGAGAGAGAGCTTCTCTTTCCATTTGTTTTCCATTTTGTGGTTTGACTAGCTGATGCTCGCGACTTCATCCGCGTGGACTACACAAATTTCAAATCCCTATTTTACCCCCTTAGGGGTTGAATTTTCAAAAATCCTTTCTTAGCGGATGCTTATCTAGCTACTACCTTTCTGTATACCAAATTTCAGCCAGATCCGTCCAGTGGTTTGAACTGTGTGTTGATATATTAGTCAGCTTTTCCTTTTATATATTTAGACTACCTGATCACCCCGGATTTCGGGAAATCAGTGAGAAGGTGCAATTTCCAAAATCCTGAAATACTTAGATATTTCTTAATTTTTATTCAAACGTTCAAATACAAATTTTCATAGAGATACCTATAACTTAAAAACTGACTGACTTTATACAAATTTTCATTCCCTATTTAATCACTTGTCCACACTGCCCGGGATGTAACACCAGATCCCTCAAACAGGAGGTCGCAGTCTTAACCACTAGGCTATCACAGATAAAATTAAACACATATTTAAATGGGTAAATCTACAAAAAAAGCATTAGGTAAAGGTATCTCTATCACAAAATAATAGACATCACTTCCCAATTATCATAAATGCGAAAGTGTTTGTTTGTCGATTTGTTGGTTCATTGGTTTGTCCTTCGATCACGATTCAAAGGAGCAACGATTTTTTGCATGGGTATGCTTAGTTAAAGACCTGTACCCGTAGTACAAGATTTTACATCTCACCAAACGAAACCAAATTCGAGAGTCGAAATACTTCTGCGTTACAGTAAAATGGACCTAAACAGCCTTGAATTGAAGTCAAATATTCAATGCCACTGATTTTAATTTCGCAATGTTTCCGCTTGGAGCGCTGGCTGTAGAAGTGTAGACAAACTTGAGCTTTAAAACAAGGCATTTAAGATCCAGTTTACTGTAACGCGGAAGTATTTCGACTCTCGAATTTGGTTTGGTTTGGTGAGACGTAAAATCTTGTACTACGGGTACTGAGAGTGACATAGCTTACTTTTTGTCCCGGAAACTCAAAGAGTTCCCACGGACTTTTTATAACCTAAATCCACGCGGACGAAGTCGCGGGCATCAGCTAGTACCTAGTAAGTAAATAGCGGAAATAATGAAAGTTTAACAAAAATAGCATTAACTAAGTCAGAAAATGTCCCAAATAGACATAGAATAGCAAATAAAAGCAAGAAGCGAATAATTGCGAGCCTTCCACGTGGGGCGCAGAGAGGACGTAACATTTTTCCATTTCGATTCATTAAATACGTCGCAATGACAATTTCCGGCCGCCATGTTGGATCTGTGCCCGCTCGCTATCTCCGCCGGAAGTGACGACTCGATTATTGCAAAACAACCCGCGCGGCCGCCAAATCGCGTGATGGACCGCCTTGTCGCAGTGAGCCTTATTTCGATAGCACTGTTTACTGTTAAAATGACCTAATTTCCCTTTTTTGAATATATTAAGTTGAGCTTTTTTAAAAAGCCGCTTGATAAGGCGGAATGATTTTTTTGTTACTTTGAAATACAAATCGTAATCTATAGTGATATTGTAAAGAGGTAAAGTTTGTTAGTTTGTTTGTAGAAAGAAATCTCTTGAAATACTGATTCTACTGGATTCTTTTACCAGTAATAAGCTACATTATTCCTGAGTTACATACACTATATTTTATTTTCAATAAAATAAGTTAATTCTAACTTATAACACCACATCTTTCCCGTAAATTCAAAGTTCTTCCCACTTATAACCACCACAGCCGTTGTAATGTAAAAGCTGTGATAGCCTAGTGGTTAGGACGTCCGCCTTCCAATCGGAGGTCGGGGGTTCGATCCCGGGCACGCACCTCTAACTTTTCGGAGTTATGTGCGTTTTAAGTAATTAAATATCACTTGCTTTAACGGTGAAGGAAAACACCGTGAGGAAACCTGCATGCCTGAGAGTTCTTCATAATGTTCTCAAAGGTGTGTGAAGTCTACCAATCCGCACAAGGCGAGCGTCATAGGCTATAGCCAAAAGCCTTCTCACTCTGAGAGGAGACCCGTGCTCTGTAGTGAGCCGGCGATGGGTTGATCATGATGATGATGATGATAACCACCACCACTGCGCCAGGACGGCCGTCAATTTAAATAGGTACCTAATTGCTCAATTATATAGTAGGTAAATCTCCAGACAGCAATAAACCTGAATCAAAATCTAATATTGATTCAACACTAATAGATAGAGAAGATTAGTTGTTAGTGTAGTTAGTTGTACAAAATAATTAATGTGACTGTAGCAGCCCGAATGGCTCTGATGTTCAATTAACATGTTAATCAAATTACGTGGATGGACCCTAATACTGGGAAATTATGTTATGAACTTTGAATACACGGTTGGATAGAGAGACTATTATCAATGACCCTATTTGCTGTGATATTCAAAACGTGAGGAACCTATAATTTTTAGGGTTTCATACCTCAAAAGGAATACAGGAACCCTTATAGGACCACTTCGTTGTCTGTCTGTTGTGCCCGTTAAGAAACCTACAGGGTAGGGTCAACCCTACCCTGTAGGCAGTGGCGTGCAATTCATAGAGGCATAAAAGTACTGCTTACCCTAGTTGAAATGACCAGTGCCCATTTTTCTTTACGACCTGCCATTCAGTAGGTCTATATAAGGTGTATCTAAGGCCTATCTTACTAATGCTTACCCTGACTTCGAACTCTGTGCACGCCACTGCCTGTAGGTCCAGTCCCTGAACTCTTCAGTCACGTCGCAACGGTGTATGGGATTGACGTGATTTTTTGCCTGGGTATAGTAGGTATAGATAAAGACTTGGATAGTGACATAGGTTACTTTTTATCCCGGAAAATCAAAGAGTTTCTACGGGATTTTTAAAAACCTAATTTCACGCGGACGAAGTCGCGGGCATCAGCTAGTAAACGAATAAACCAACAAACAAACACACTTTCGCATTTATAATATGGGTAGTGATTATTAGTAGGTCTGGGTATAGAGTTTAGACTGTAGAGTCACAGAGTAGGACATATCTACTCGTGCGGTAGAGTTACATAGAAAGGTTAAATAATTCGTGAAAGATAATAATATTTCCGCATATCAGCGATAGTTTACGAGGTGGTTGTATCTAGACAAAGCTTTTAAGGCGATAAATCAGCGCGATTTTCTCAAACGCGAACTAATTCGGGCACGTCTGGTGTCGGAATTTTCAGTTAAAGCTGAATTTACGGTAGTTATTGTTATGACACGTAGATGATGCATCGCCTCGCATGAAATTGGATGGAACCTACGGAACACACGCGAAAACTTTACGCAATTGCTTAAAAATGTTTGTGCCGGAATCTTCAAGACAAAATACTTGGCTGTTTAGATCGGTCAAAGTCATGATACTCTTACGTAGCAGTCTAAGGAGTTAGTTACCTACAATCTTAGCCCACCTAAGTTAACTAGTAAAGTTCAATTCCCGTCAGCTATCATGATAGGTATTTCATTGTTTAAAACGCACATAACTCCGAAAAGTTAGGATCGAACCCCGATCGAATCTATTAGGAGGCGGACGTCTCAACTACTAGGATATCACACCTTTTTAGTGCTTGGAATATCACTTGCTTTAACGATGAAGAAAAACATCGTAGGTGTTGTGTTAAATCATCACTTACCACCAGATGAGATTGCAGTCAAGGGCTAACTTGTATCTGAATAAAATAAAAATAGTGGAAGTTTGTATGTGGATGATGTGGATATTTGTTACTCCTTCATGCCATTGTAATATCTATCTAATGACTGAACCGATATAGCTTTTTGAAATGATTATAGCATAATAATACCCTGAACTGAATGATTATTAGATTATTAATTCATATTATTAATTCATTCCATTTCTTACTTTAAATTTCGTAAATTTACTCATAGCCTTTGTGCTAAGTTGTCACAATAGATTTTAGCAAAGCGAAAATTCATTGAAATAATAAGTTAACACAGACATACACTTTAAAAGGATCCTATCCAATACAAAGCTGGAACTAGGATAACTTTTTAATCACTTATTCAAATTCGAAGTATAAATCACTCGCAGTTTGGCGTAGTTTCAGTTGCCAGTAGGTATACGTTGATATAAAACCCGCTCAAGTGCGAATCGGACTTCGCTCTTTAACGGTTCCGCCCATAATTATTATGAACAGCATTATTTTAAGTGTATGAAATATTTCATTTCCGAAATCGATATCGCAATAAACCGTGAAAGAAAAACTCAAAAAAATGTTCATTTATTTTGTTTAAGGCTTACAAACTACTATTTGTACCTACTTAGTTTAAATAGAGTATAATAATGGTACATAATATACTGAAATTTCGTATCCCTAACCATAGTTTAGTTAGTAGAAGGATGCTGTAATAGCCTAGTGGTTAGGACGTCCGCCTCCTAATCGGAGGTCAGAGGTTTGAGATAACGGGAACGCACCTCTAACTTTTCGGAGTTATGTGCGTTTTAAACACAGACAACTAAACCTTAGTACTTAGTTTGTGGTTTTAAATAATTAAATATCACCTTGCTTTAACGGTGAAGGAAAACATCGTGAGGAAACCTGCTTGCCTAAGAGTTCTCCATTATATTTTCAAAGGTGTGTGAAGTCTGCCAATCCGCACTTGGCCAGCGCGGTTGACTGTGGCCAAAACTTTCTCACTCTGAGAGGAGACCCGTGCTCTGTAGTGAGCCGACGATGGGTTGCTCATGATGATGATGAACCATAGTTTAGTTTGAGCTGATAGACCACGTCACAGAAACTATCTAACGCTAACTATTTTGACGGTCCCCCATTTCTTTATTTTTTAAGATATAAATATAAAAAAAAATATTTGCACTCTAACTAAAAAACTATAGATAATAATACCCCAATTGCTAGTGTCAGAAAAAAATATCCAGCTTCTTCATGGGAGCCCCGCTGAAAAATAATTTGATTGAATTTTTTCAGTTTTGGGTCAACGTTGTCACATCAAATACCAAAATTTCAGGTTTGTAACTGAAGACTACGAGCTAGAGAATAGAGACCAGTGACCCGCGGATAGACAGACAGCAGAGTGACATAAATAGGGGTCCGTTTTACCCTGTGGGTACGGAACCCTAAAAAGGCACATAAAATGTCTGAGCTAGTTTTACATTTTAGTCAGAGCCAGTCGTGAAAAACGTAGCAATTTCCAAAATGCGACACCTAAAACTTTTCGTGTGCTCCCAACACGAGGGAAATGGATGAGTGTTGCGCACTGCCTCCAAAAAACGCTGCGTTTATATTTTTATATAAATAGTTGATAGTATAGTAGAGCGAGTTGGGCTTCATCTCTGGACATGATACGGAGTGCATCTGGGGTCATCCAAGACAGAGCATTGCGCACATGACTGGGTGCCCTGCGTGCCCGACAACCTGCACGAACGAGGAGCTACACGAGGCTACCGACCGAGCTGTTTGGGCTGCTGCTTGAGAAGAAGAAGAAGAAGAAGAAGATTATTATTTTTAATAGACTAAGCAGCTTTCGCTGATGCATCTATATCAGAAGTGCTTCGAGTTTTCCAAATGTTTGTCTAATCTATTCTTGAACTGGTTTACAGAACTTGACATAACCACATCCTTAGGCAATTTATTCTATATGCGAACAACTCTGTTGGTCAGAAAGTGTTTCAATGGATTTGACAATGGCAATTGATATTGTAGCTTCACAATATTAAGTTTTTTCAAGAAACATAATATATACTTAGCCAGTGTCACTTGAAATTATATAACAAAAGTAATAAGGATTCTAACGATACCCCATCCGAATCTGTTCAGGCATTTAGAATTTATGGTGGAATCAAGAAACTCAGATACATACACTCATACATGAACTCACACTCCTTTTTTTCGCAATCGTGTGAAAAACGCAGCGTTTTTCTGCCAGTGCGTGCTGCTCATAGTTCACCATAACTTCATAGTTCATGAGCTGTCGGCATCGCGTAGCAGTTCATCATTCACACGCCGCGTTCAGTTACCCGTCGCCCCGTCACAGTGTGGATTAGCCTAATTAAAAACGCTACTTCAATAGATGGGGTTTTGAATTTTGAGTGACTGCCAAAAAGGGACAATTCCGGTGATTATACTGCAACTAATTTAAACTATTGCGTATTGTAAGCGGCGTTAAGACGTCGGTACGTTAGTACTATTATATATTCTGTGACGTCGGCCTCTTATTCGGGGAGCATAGATAATGGAGAGATAAATCGATATATGGCTTACTTATAGAAATAGAACAACCAATATTTTTTTTTTTTAAATAATAATATTAAGAAAGAAGAAGAAAAGAAAGAAAAGACGTTTATTTATACAATTGTGCCACACATCACAACTTAAAGCTAAGAGCTGGTTATTCCGGCGCTTCTTTCACCTATGAAACGATTACCTATTACGATAAAACTTAAAAACTAGTTATTTAAATCAAATTAGGTACTATACAAATCATGTCCGCGTGGAATAATGCCAAGAACACTGGCTGCATTTCCACGTTGGACAGCCAGGCTGATCCGCTGCGCAAAAAATGAGACAGCTCTCCTGTCACCACTGATGAGACTATTAATCGCGGTAAAAGACTCCATGGCCCCATCAACTTCTTTTCCATACGGACATCTGTGCTGACGGCACAGTGGTGTTCCATATCTGAGACCTACAATAATAGACGTGGTACGGAGAAGAGCGTAAAAAGGGGCCACCTTAAGGACGCCTAATGAATAAAATTCTCGCCTCACAAATAGTAAGAGATTTCGGCAGAAACATATCCCAGCCACACATGAGCCAATTGCATTAACATTTTCGTGTGTACGGTAGGTTCCATCCAATTTCATCCGAAGCAATGCATCATCTCGCCGTGTCACAACAATAACTGTCGTAAATCCAGCTTTAACTGAAAATTCCGACACCAGACGTGCACGAATTAGTTTTTGCCAATGATATTGGATGGACCAAAATATCTAGATCCTGACGAGTTAACATTGCTGAAGTACTCGTAGCTGCTTACTTATCAAGCACTAGCTGATGCCCGCGACTTCATCCGCGTGGAATTAGGTTTTCAAAAATCCCGTGGGAACTCTTTGATTTTCCAGGATAAAAAGTAGCCTATGTCACTTTCCAGGTCTTTATTTATGCCCATGCAAAAAATCGCGTCAATCCGTGGTACCGTTGCGACGTGACTGAAGGACAAACCAACAAACCTACAAACAAACACACTTTCGCATTTAATTATAACTGATACCTAATAGACGACTAATAGCCGATCGCGAAGGTTAGGCAGTTGCTTAGCATAAAAGTCGGCCCACGCCCGTTCGGTACCCTCATTCCGTACATTGTCTTGATTACGTGACTTTTGAGTCCACCAATCACAACAAAGCATTCTCCCCTGTCCCCGCCAACATTTTACGATTTTGTTTTCCGACTGATCTATCAACGCACAGCTCAAACTACTAGACGAATCGGGCAGAATATTGGCATGCAGATACGAGTGGCTATTATGACGTAGATATCCGCTAATAAAGGATTTTTGATAATTCAACCTCTAAGAGGGTATAATAGGGATTTCTAATTTGTGTGGTCCACGCGGACGAAATCGCGGGAATAAGCTAGTAGCCTTTAAGTTATAGGCGGACTTTTTTGGCGGTATATGCTCACAAGAAAGGTCAGCGTTATGGCGATGGCGACATTATCTTTATCTTTTGGCATTATCGCTTTTAGATTAAGATCCTTGTATGTTTTTTCTATGTTTACTTGTGTTGTTGTTGTGTGTAATAAAGTATAAAATAAATAAATAAATATCTTTATTTTTTTATATCATCGGTTTTGGGCACGAGGAAATTGTGCAGATTTATTATTTTAAAAGCTTTTATCTTGGTGAGAGATCGCAACTTTTTAAACTTTTCAGTTTAACGAAAATGTGGCCAATACAATACGGTATTAAATCAAAAGAGTTGACATCACCATCGCCTACCACCCACCAGCAAACCAAGTAATCTGGTGTTTCGTGATGATGCACCGTTGAGGTTATATTTTTTTAAAGAAATTTTGAAGCTATGCTTCTAATCGGAGGTCGAGGGTTCGATCCCGGGCCCGCACCTCTAACCTTTCGGACTTATGTGCGTTTTTAAGTAATTAAATTAATATCACTTGCTTTAGCGATGAAGGAAAACATCGTGAGGAAACCTGCATGCCTGAGAGTTCTCCATAATATTCTCAAAGGTGTGTGAAGTCTGTCTGCCAATCCGCACTTGGCTAGCGCGGTAGAGTATGGCCAAAAACCCTTCTCACTCTGAGAGGAGACACGTGCTCTGTAGTGAGCCAGCGATATGTTGATCATGATGATGATGAAAGAAATTTAAAACATGTCGTGGTTTAACGACATATTTTAATGTAGTAGTATTCATTTGACGTTTTTATTTGTCGATATTTCAACCCACCAACCCAATTGGGTATTTGACTCCAATTTTTTATTACCTTATTATAAACTAAGATAAAAATAATGACGTAAACTGAAAAAAACTAATTAAATCGATCAAATAAAAAAAAAGTTATAAGCATTTAAATATTTATGATTAGACAAAGATATAGAATTATGACGTCACACCCTTCTAAACGAATGCCATAGTAGCTTTGTGCGGTTTCATACAAATTTTCGTTTTTCGAGAAAGTGATAGAAGATCCTCCCACTCCAAAATTAAAATGCCTGTAACTTTGTAAATCTTTGTTGGATTTTAATTTTTTTTTTCAGCGTACGATTGGAACGACTTATGTAAGTAATTTCATTCGATTCATCAGAACTTACTATTGCCAGTTCGTACCGAATAACCATTTACATTAATAATTGGGGCAATTCCCACGTGCCCCGACCGACGCGCGGGGTAACTCGAGAAATTAAGAGCTCTCGGCCGCTTGAGGAGGCAATTTATGTTTTCAGGATGAGTTACAAAAATTTATAGCGAGCGAATAACTTGATTCCTTAGTCATGGAACAGAGAAACTACTTTTGGTAGCTTTTTTTTTGTTTTTATTCCGATACAAGTTAGCCCTTGACTGCGATCTCACCTGGTGGTAAGTGATGATGCTGTGTAAGATGGAAGCGGAAGGAAGGATTGAAACGGGTAGGGGGTATATTAAACCAGTAACGCTAAAGAAAATTTGACTCTTACTTTTCAGAAATATCCTGATTTTTATGGTTTCGTACCTCAAAAAGAAAAAAGGAACCCTTATAGGATTACTTTGTTGTATGTCTCTTTGTCCGTCTGTCCGTCATGTCTGTCAAGAAAAGCTAAAGGGTACAGTTTCCCGTTGACCTAGAATGATGAAATTTGGCAGGTAGGTAGGTAGGTATAGCATAAATAAATCCGAAAACCGTGAATTTGTGGTTATATCACAGAAAAAAAATGTGTTCAAGAACAAATATTAGTATTTTCAATTTTCAAAGTTAGATAACTATACCAAGTTTGATATCATAATATTATATGAAAGGGCTTTACTTGTAGGTTCTAAAACAGATTTTTATTTATTTTGATTTTGATATATCGTACAAAATGTCGAAAAAATACGACTGTAATACCCTCGGTGCGCAAGTCTGACTCGCACTTGGTAGATTTTTTTCTTATAATCTGATATGTATATTAGGTATGGTCAAAAAGTTTTTATAACTGTGCCTTTATGCCTAGTTAGAATAGTTTCTGAAGAAAATGATAGATGGACAGAGAGAGGGACAGACGAACTGATCGAAACTAAGCGTTTCTTTATTATTCTACTGGACCCTGAAAATGTATCCTGTGTGATTTAACCCCTGATTTAATTTACAAGCTATTGACTATTAAGTAGCCTTCTAGGTTATGTTGATTAAAATTAAAACGGTTTTTTAATCAACATTTTTCAGTACCTCACCACATCTACTAGCCTTGAAATGAAAGCAATTAATTTACTTGTAAAGAAAATTACTATATAGATATAAAATGGATTTAATTAAAAACTTTATGTTTTAAAACGAATTAAAACTAAATATTAATCTAACAATTACAACTACTAGTAAATTTATCAGCTTTAAATCTCCCCTTCACCTGAAAATGGATCTTTATAAAAATATTATCGTACTAAATCTAAATATATAAAAGGAAAAGGTGACTGACTGTCTTACTGACTGACTGACTGACTGACTGATTGACTGACTGATCTATCAACGCACAGCTCAAACTGATGGAGGATGGATCGAGCTGAAATTTGGCATGCAGATAGCTATAATGACGTAGGCATCCGCTAAGAAAGGGTTTTTGAAAATTCAGCCCCTAAGGGGATGAAATAGGGGTTTGAAATTTGTGTAGTCCACGCGGACGAAGTCGCAAGCATAAGCTAGTTTAAATTATATAGGTATAGCCCGCGACAGAAATCCCTTCGAGAGAAATTTAAGGAAATAGATATCCTTACTGTAGCCTCTCAATATATTTATAATAACATAATTTTTGTAAGACAAAATATTCTTAGTTACAAGAAAATTGGTGATCTACACAATAGGCTAACTAGAAACAGAGACAAGCTTGCAGCTCCTGCCTTCCGCCTCAGGAAAGTCCAAAAGTCATTTGTGGGTATTGGTATTACCTTTTATAATAAAATCCCGCAAACTATTTTGGACTTACCTTTGCACAAGTTTAAAAAATCTATTAAAAATATGCTCCTGAAAAAAGCATATTACACAATTGAAGATTATCTAAATGATAAAAGAGCGTGGATTTGACCTGCAGCTCGTTCCAGCAACGCACAAGACTGCAAATACTATTTTATACATGGCATAATCTTGTACCTATATCAAATATTTGAAAAGAGCAACCGCCGAGTTTCTTGCTGGTTCTTCTCGGCAGGAAAGGCATTCCGAACCAGTGGTAGATGCATCCGACTATTCGTAAGTACTTGTAAAAGTTTATACGAATAAAAAATATTTTCATTTTCATTTTCATTTTCGACAACATAATAGGTATAAGAGTTGGGTCCTCGAGTTCAAAAAAGCTTTACTTGGTATAGGTACCTCCAATATCAATAATTTATAACCGACAGTTTCTAAATCCCATAAATTTTTATGATCAGCTCCCGTACAGCATCAGGATTAAGGAGTTAGAACCCAATTTTTTATGGGACCATGTTGCAGTTTCTCTATTAATTTAAAAAAAAACTTAAATCGGTTCAGAAATCTCGGAGATTTCGGTGTACTTATAAAGGTAGAAAAACACAACTCCTCTTTGTTTGAAAGTCGGTTAAGAAAGTAGCATATGTCACTCCTTGATTAATCCTCTACTTGTCTGTGAAAATTCCGTCAAAATAGGTTCAGCCGTTCCGAAGACTAGCCCGTTCAAACAGACACAAAAATTTTAAAAACGTGTGATTCGGTTATGGTACAGTTCAAATAACCATAATTAAGAGCTTAATATGAGGTAGTTATTTCAAAATTACAGATAGACGCTTCAATTTGATTTATTAGTGTAGAAGTATAATTATAGATAGTATAGATGATATCAGCTGAAAAAGTCGTAAAGTGCGTTACAGCCGCCACGCCTATCTCCGAAACTTATACAGGGTGCAGACTTGAGATGATGATGATGATAAACATAAATAAGTAAAAAGAAAGTTCCCTGTATTTGACGATAACCCTAAAATGACAATCACCCAATGAGCCATCGCAAGTTAGTTACCTACCTTGTCTATAAAACAAAGTTACTCATCCAAAAAGAATCTATGACACCATTGTCCAATTATATCAGAATTCCAAAACTCATTATGTCACTCCACAGTCAATATTAATTACACCAAATGTTGCCATTACCACACTTAATTCCTGTCAAAAAACTTTTAAAATTGTCTCCATGTCATACTCATACATCACAATAACAACTTTAAAGTCTTCCCAACTTTTGAAATGGAACTTTAATGTCTAAGACACAAGGACGGTTACGATGGTATAATTAAGTTTGTTTCAGTAGTGGTATGCACAAATGCTCACTTCAAATAGGAATTAGTAACGCGCGTTGTGATGTAACATATTGTGTAAAGTCACGGTCTTTTGTTAGTCTAAGAACCGGTGGACCATTTAGAGGAGACATTTGAAAAAAGGTGCCAGGTTCAATGTCTATTTGAGGAACTTTTTATTAGAAATCAAGTAATCTTTGATACGGGTACGCTGATTATGAAATATTTAGATGATTCCCAGTACGCAATGACCCAAAAGAGAGCCTTTCGACGTCCATGTTTCTTTTCACGTAGGCATAACTTTTAAGTACCTTCAATCAAGGCAAGAGTGAATAGACATCTAGGCAAGTGCGCTGCAAGTGCTTAGCCCTCATTATTACTTTCCAAAATGAAATAAAAAAAACTGTTTGCGAAAAGAAGAGTTTCTCTATTCTACCATAAAGTTATTCTAAATGCCTGAAATTTGAATAGATGGCGTATCGTTAGAACTTAGAACCCTTACACCATCCCGAGTGACACTGGCTATAAAATTAAAAAAAAAATTATATAGGGGCTGTGTGCCTTCATTTTCTAATGCAAAAAAAATGTTTCTTCAATTATTATTTTCACTTAAACTCCACTTAAACACCAGGCCAGCCGATAATCCAGTGCCAAAGTCGGGTTTTAGAAAACTGTTGAAAAGTTGTTTGTTGGGTTAGCTATTAAGGAATGATTTTTTTGTAAATGTTTGTGTTTAACGTGTGTTGGATCAACAAATAAATGTATTTCTATTCCATTCTGTTCTATCCTTAAAAGTTGTTAATTCGAGTATTATAATAACTGAGTTTGCTTGTTATTGCTACACGCTTTAGACCTCTGAATATCCCGCCAGCTCTCGGCGCATAAATTCACGGTGTCTTGTTGTTAGTACAAGGATAAATGTATTCGGGAGACGTGACGATGCTTATGATGTAGGTGAATCATGTTCTCCTAGTGCGGTGACTCATCATTAGTATAAATAGAATACTTGCTTAAACTCTTTCTGTGAAATGTTTTTATTTGGTATCATCTAAACCGAACCAGTGGTAAATTAAAACTACCTGACTATTCATAAGCACTTTTAAAAAGTTTACATGAATAAAAAAACATTCTATTCTATTCTATTCTATTCTATTCATATAAAAGGAAAAGGTGACTGATTGACTGACTGACTGATCTAACAACGCACAGCTCAAATTACTGGACGGATTGGGTTGAAATTTGGCATGCAGATAGCTATTATGACGTAGGCATCCGCTAAGAAAGGCTTTTTGAAAATTCAACCTCTAAGGGGGTGAAATAGGGGTTTGAAATTTGTGTAGTCCACGCGGACGAAGTCGCGAGCATAAACTAGTCTAAATATATAAAGGGAAAAGGTGACTGACTGACTGACTGATGTATCAACGCACAGCGCAAACTGCTCGACGGATCGGACTGAAAGGAGATCGCCCGTGAACGGGGCCCCTCTTTTGTGGCATCGTGTCAAAACTTAAATATTTTTTTTTAAATGTGTTATTTTTTTACGATTATGTTTTATAACGACTTTTTGCACTCTATTATTGAAAATATCCACAATTACAGTTAGAATCGTAAACATGCATTTATTTTGAAGAAGTATTAATTAAATATAACCTCAATATCAGCAATATAAAAAATAAGATTTCTTTTTAACCAGGGTGAATAAATAGAAATCGTTTGCAGAATATAAAGAGTTAATTATTTGTCTACAAAATAAAATTAAAACCATGGTGACATAACAATTATATTAGGGGAAGGCCCAAAGCTCCTAAGAAAATGGGCAATCTCTTTTGGCATGCAGATAGCGATTATGACGTAGGCATCCGCTAATAAAGGATTTTTGAAAATTCAAAGGGATTTGAAATTTGTGTAGTCCACGCGGACGAAGTCGCGAGCATATGCTAGTAATATTATATACTTGTTAGATTACCAGCGGGTACCCGGCGCGGCGCGGCGTGTGCAACTACGCTGAAAAAACACCTATGAAACCATTCTTCTAAAGAAATCATCAATCAGCCTGTAGACGTCCACTGTTGGACATAGGCCTTCCCTAAAGAGTGCCACCACATGAGCTACGCTACTTCTAAAGAAATAGCGAAGCTCAAACAGTATGTAGGTACACGTTTACCATACCATACCATAAGCAAATGTTTACCATTATTTTGTTAAGGACCATCATGAGTCGTTACCCAATTTCTGTTCAGTGAGTCATCCATCGGCATAGAACCATTCCTCCGATCATTATTAGATGTTTGTTGGACATATTTTACCACCTTTTTAAATTCCCTCATGAGTTATACAATCATCTTTAATACTTTCATAATAAAGTACAATATTGTTTGCGATTAAACTTTCGGAAAGTGTTAAAATTTTCTTTGATCAAGCAATAAATTGTAAAGTCGAACAAACTTAGAGAGTTATTGAATTCTTGACAACAAAGAGTTGACGGACGTCAAAGAATTTATACTTATTTTGTACCATTTCGTGTGTAATTTATTATTAACTAGCTAACTTATGCTCGCGACTTCGTCCGCGTCCTACACAAATTTCAAACCCCTATTTCACCTCCTTGGGGTTGAATTTTCAAAAATCCTTTCTTAGCGGGTTCCTACGTCATAATAGCATGCCAAATTTTCAAGTTCAAGTGCCAAATTCGAGTTGTGCGTTGATAGATCAGTCAGTCAGTCACCTTTTCCTTTTATATTCCTATATTTCGTTCCCACGGCATTTGTAAAACCTAAATCAAAATAAAATAGTCGCGGGCATCAGCTATCAGCTAGTTAGCTAAGTATATATTGTTCGCAGACTCAAAAAAGCTATAAAAGCTTTCACCGTTGAGATAGGATGATTTAAAAAATATGGCGTCGCGCCGTAAGGGATTCTTAATTTATATGAACTGTCAAACATCAAAGGAATCCAACGTCTATTTGCGCCATTAGTCCATAATTAATTGTAACAAAAGCATTTTTTGTCCAAACCAAATGCCTGTGTTTGGATGATGAATCGATGCGATCCATACGAGGATATTTAAACATTTTATTATTAACAGATAAGCTAATAGCTTTAAGCGTAAACTTTGTGAAATTAAAATCGGTGGTACTGAATTTTTGACTTTAAATCAAGAACATTTAGTTCCATTTTACTCTGACGTTATTGTGTTTCAACACTCAAATTCTATCAAACGTTGGCGAGATACCTACTGTAGTCAAGAAGTTTTTTCGTAATTATTCGCGTAAGTTTTTGTTAACAAGAAGAAAATGATTGAAAGGATTAAATAGTAGGTAGGTAGGTAGTAGTACACAAAGTATATTAGTTAAACAGTTGTAATTTTTACAGATGATGTATTTCTGATGCCGCTATAACAACAAAAATTAAAAACAGAATAAAATAAATATTTAAGGGGGCTGGAGATACAACAGACATAATTTTTTTTTTCGTTTTTATGATGGTACAGAAAGGTACGGAACCCTTCGCGCGTGTGAGATTTCGTATAAAGAAAAGTTGTTGAGACAGTGGGCTTTAATAGTGATGATTAATGAAATCTAATGATGACTAATGAAAGTTATCATTTATCAATTATTTGTCAGGTAAGGCCAAATACTAAGTAATTAAAAATCAAGCAAAGCATCTGCTGTATTATTTCAAAGTAAGAATCCTAATCATCTAAACAGGCTTCTATAATAATTAGAAGCTAACAACCTAGTGTTTACTTTTATCTCAATGTGTAAAATAAATAGCACAAGAGGGTAGGTGATAAATACAGAAGTAAAACCAACCAAGTCGAATAATAACTGAAATGTATTTGTTCAGCATTGATCTATTTATATTAAAATGAATCTACCACCCATTTCGCTAAGGTGTTTAGTCATGGAGAAGAAAGGGCAAAGAAACTCCATAACACACATCTTTTAAAACATTAGAACGTTGAGTAAAGTAGTAGGTACATATTTGGTACACAGTTACAACAGGTAACCTACAAAAGGCAAATGATTACATTACATTATAATACAATATAAGAATACTTAACTTCAGTAAGGTCCGCTGTGTTTGCTCTGGGCTGTCGATACAAGACTGTCCCCTCTCTGTCGAGGTAGGGTACTTTTATAACACTGCCATCGCAAACAGGGCGGATGTCGACTATCACATGATCTTAATATTAATCATTATTTATTTTGGGTTTGTTGACAAAAGGTATGTTGACACACCCAATTTACAATAATAAAATCAGTGACATTGATGGTCTACGTATTAATAATTTACAATAATAATAAGCGACTTAAATTGTCAGTTTACACAACATTATTATTTCACATAATAGCTATTGCCAACTGTATGTTGACAATAGCTTAGTATAATGTCACTCTTAGTACATTGACAGTATTTAATTTACAATGAATAATTAGTTACCAGTATTGACAATTCACATAATATTATTTATCGTATTGTCATATTCCTAGATATTAAATTGGACAACAATTAAGAATATAAAACACTATTAAATCATAATCCTTCGGGCTGGGTAACATTGACGTTGATATCCTGTCGCGGGATAACGGTTCTGTTTAAATTATTACTACAAGTATTTATTGTAGACTCCAAGTTTATGATTGGGTCAATTTTAGCATAATAATTTGGATATATTTTTATCCTGATATGACACGGCCATACTGACAAGTACTTCGCTCCCGAAGTACATAGGAAAATACGAAGAAAGAAAAGACAAGGCCAACAAATGATTACTTAGTACTAGCAATGATTAGCGCCAGGCAGACCTAACTAACTTTGTCCAATTGGGAATCTTTACATTTGTCTCACATGGGAATCTTAACATTTGTCTCGTATGGGAATTTTAGCATTTGTCTCATATGGGCATCTTATCGATATCCCTTACGGGAACTTTAGCATTTGTCTCATATGGGCATCTTATCGATATCCCTTACGGGAATTTTAGCATTTGTCTCATATGGGCATCTTATCGATATCCCTTACGGGAATTTTAGCATTTGTCTCATATGGGCATCTTATCGATATCCCTTACGGGAATTATAGCATTGTCTCATATGGGCATCTTATTGATATCCCTTACGGGAATTTTAGCATTTGTCTCATATGGGCATCTTATCGATATCCCTTACGGGAATTTTAGTATTTGTCTCATACGGGAATCTTAACATATACTTCATGCTTCATAGCCGAAAAAAAAAAGTTAGATATATTTTTTTTTTGTTGCTCTCTGACTGAGCTTACAAGGATAGCAATGTGGATTATTAGTTACACATAATATAGCTGTTAAGTAGTGGATTAATAATAGTCGTTGTAAATATATATATATTTTTTGTAAATTTTAAGTAAAAGATAGATTAGAGTACACTGCCGCATCAGGACTCCCCTGTAAGGACAGTGCACATTATTGTATAATAATAAATAATAATAATAACATTTGTCTTATGGGGATTTGTCCCGTATGAGAATCTTAACATTTGACCCATATGAAAATCTCAACATTTGACCCATATGAGAATCTTAACATTTGACCCGTATGAGAATCTTAACATTTGACCCATATGAGAATCTTAACATTTGACCCATATGAGAATCTCAACATTGGACCCATATAAAAATCTTATTTGACCCATATGAGAATCTTAACATTTGACCCATATAAAAATTTTAACATTTGACCCATATGAGAATCTCAACATTTGACCAATATGAGAATCTTAACATTTGACCCATATGAGAATCTTAATATTTGACCCATATGAGAATCTTAATATTTGACTCATATGAGAATCTCAATTTGACCCATATGAGAATCTTAACATTTTATCCCATACGAGAATCTTAGAATTTGTGCCATTAACATTTGGGAGTCTTAAGATTTTGTTTCCATTGCGGAGAGAAGATTTTTTTTTTTTTTTTTTTCTTTTTTTTTCTCTCTTTTTTTTCTCTTTTTCCTTCCCTCTTCTCTGTTCTCCTGTCATTTAGCATTAGTATGTTTTATTACTATTCGGCCATCTTGATAAGTACTTCGTTCCCGAAGTACATAGGAAAATAGAAAAATGCAGCCAGTGAACTTAAATGAACAGCGGCAACAAAAGTACCGACATAAAAAAATATAAGATTGCTCCATTCACAAAACGATATTCAATGATTCAATGTCAATGTTACTGTCATAAAACTAGAATAGCTAGACGTCAGACCAAAATTAGAGTAGAAGAGAATATGTTTTCTTTGTTGATTATGTCTTATAAACAAGTGTAGTGTATGTACATCAAACCAACTCAAAACAAGAATAAATTGATAACACGTAACGTAGGTATTTATAAAATTAAAATGTTCTGATAGCATTACTAAACAGAAAAAACTTGAGCAGGTAATCTGCCTTACGTTGCTAAAAAAGTAATTTAGTTAAATAATAAAAGTTACTTGAATGGACCATCTCTTTTGTGTTGTTTTAAGAGAAGAAAAATGGTTGAGTTATTTTAAGAAGCAAAATAAATAAATAAATATAGTTTATGTTTAAGTTACATAAATCAGAATAAGGTAATTTCTTCAAGTTTCGAGTTGTAAGTACGATGCAATTTCTCAAAAGCAAACCTACTGATTTGATTATTATTATTGTTTCGGTATATCATAACTTTCTAAATGATTTCACATTGTTATATACTTTATCAAAAACCGTTCGGCCCATCTGACCTCTAACTAGACTTATTCTTATCCAAATAAATTATACCACAAACACGTGGTTTAAAGTTAAAAGTTGCACCAAGTTCACTTCGAAGCAGCACATAAATACACTTCACTTAACTTTCAAAATTGAAGCGACGTTCCAACCAGCGGTGCCACACGAGCACCAAGTGCCGATGACAAAAGCGTTGTCCCTCGCTTTGGGATCATCGGACACCAACACCAAGTGTCGCTGATGACAGGCGGCAGCCTGTCGCTTTGAGGAGAAGCCGTATCCACGATTGCTGAAAGCATTTGAAAAGTATTAGTATTTTGATCAGGCAAAGTCATATCGTATCCCACTTCTGATGTGAGATTTCGTATAAAGAAAAGTTGTTGAGACAGTGGGCTTTAATAGTGATGATTAATGAAATCTAATGATGACTAATGAAAGTTATCATTTATCAATTATTTGTCAGGTAAGGCCAAATACTAAGTAATTAAAAATCAAGCAAAGCATCTGCTGTATTATTTCAAAGTAAGAATCCTAATCATCTAAACAGGCTTCTATAATAATTAGAAGCTAACAACCTAGTGTTTACTTTTATCTCAATGTGTAAAATAAATAGCACAAGAGGGTAGGTGATAAATACAGAAGTAAAACCAACCAAGTCGAATAATAACTGAAATGTATTTGTTCAGCATTGATCTATTTATATTAAAATGAATCTACCACCCATTTCGCTAAGGTGTTTAGTCATGGAGAAGAAAGGGCAAAGAAACTCCATAACACACATCTTTTAAAACATTAGAACGTTGAGTAAAGTAGTAGGTACATATTTGGTACACAGTTACAACAGGTAACCTACAAAAGGCAAATGATTACATTACATTATAATACAATATAAGAATACTTAACTTCAGTAAGGTCCGCTGTGTTTGCTCTGGGCTGTCGATACAAGACTGTCCCCTCTCTGTCGAGGTAGGGTACTTTTATAACACTGCCATCGCAAACAGGGCGGATGTCGACTATCACATGATCTTAATATTAATCATTATTTATTTTGGGTTTGTTGACAAAAGGTATGTTGACACACCCAATTTACAATAATAAAATCAGTGACATTGATGGTCTACGTATTAATAATTTACAATAATAATAAGCGACTTAAATTGTCAGTTTACACAACATTATTATTTCACATAATAGCTATTGCCAACTGTATGTTGACAATAGCTTAGTATAATGTCACTCTTAGTACATTGACAGTATTTAATTTACAATGAATAATTAGTTACCAGTATTGACAATTCACATAATATTATTTATCGTATTGTCATATTCCTAGATATTAAATTGGACAACAATTAAGAATATAAAACACTATTAAATCATAATCCTTCGGGCTGGGTAACATTGACGTTGATATCCTGTCGCGGGATAACGGTTCTGTTTAAATTATTACTACAAATATTTATTGTAGACTCCAAGTTTATGATTGGGTCAATTTTAGCATAATAATTTGGATATATTTTTATCCTGATATGACACGCGCGAGTCCGACTCGCATTTGGCCGGTTTTTTTCAAAGCGCAAAATGATACAATTTTTTAACAATAATGTACAGTTTTTTGGAGTGCGATAATAAATATAAATTCTGGTACAATTATTTTTTAAAGCTGCTCTATCGTTTAGGTATATCTCTGGTATACCATGTTACTTGGGCTATTAAAATTTTACTAAGACACAAAGTTAGGAAAAATGGTTTGTTTGATGTATTGATGATGCTGTAAATGGGTCGAATACTTCTTGCCTTACTCATTTATAATAGTCCGCGTGGACTACACAAATTTCAAACCCCTGTTTCACCCCCTTAGGGGTAGAATTTTCAAAAATCCTTTCTTAACGGATGCCTACGTCATAACTCATAATATAGCTATCTGCATGCCAAATTTCAGCCCGATCCATCCAGTAGTTCGAGTTGTGCGTTGATAGATCAGTCAGTCAGTCATCTTTTCCTTTTATATATATTTAAAAAGATAGATAATTTTTTCTGTACCACTGAGATAACTGAGATTTTTGTCTCTGTCATTTGTATGGGATAAGGTAACAGAGAGAGCGCTAAACTAACTTCTTTCCGTGGAACAGAGATTTAATTAAAGTCTATAATTAGAGTTTAAATGTTGCGCAAGGGCATAAACATTAGCATATTGGTGCCCTATTAAATTGGTCCACATCTGGCGTCATTAGGAGTTTGTTTACATCTTACAACATCATTATATTCCCTACTAGATGATGCCCACGACTTCGTCCGCGTGGATTGAGGTTTTCCTTAAATCCCGTGGGAACCCTTCGATTTTCCGGGATAAAAAGTAGCCTTTGTGCTTCCCCGGGATGTAAGCCATCTCTGTACCCAATTTCGTCAAAATCGGTTGAACGGATGGGCCGTGAAAAGCTAGCAGACAGACAGACACACTTTTGCATTTATAATATTAGTATGGATTTTAATCCCCATCTCCTGTTCACTATCAAAGGCACTATCCATTGCTGGTTTAGTTTGTTCGTAAATTTTATCGCTTGATATCGGTGAGGCATTGGATTGTGATTAATTTAAATAATCGTTTTGTTTTTTATTAGTGCTAAGTAGGTACTTGAAAAGTGACAACGAGCCCTTTTATTGGATAAAATGTGCGGTGTGCATAAATAAATAGCGTGGTTGTAAGAACCATGAGATAATTTTACAATCCAGTAGTCAAACAACTACTGAAATCAGAGTCTTTTTATCAACCGTCAAAACACGCGCTTAGTATGCGAGTTTCTATGAAATACCGGTAGGTATGTGACGTCACAAGGATTTGATGTCCTTTTTTAGTTTAATTGATAATTTAAAATGATATTTACACTTAAAACTAACAAATGACATGGATTTTACTTATTTTGGAAAACCCTCTATTTAATAATCACTGAGAAATAATTTCTTTTCGGCATTGGCAAATACCCAATCGTACAATCTTGATAAGAATATTTGTGTCAAAGTAATCTGTATGTACCTACTACTTTCTAAATCCATGATTTGTGTAAATTCAGGTGGTGATCTATGGTTTTTCTACCTGATCGAAATTTAAAGTTTACATATACACATTATTTTCTCTTCTCTCAAAAAGAATTCATTAAGTCGCAATTAAATACTCATTTTGCTCGTTACATAATAAATCTCTTTTATCCATAGAGTTTTATCTTTCACAACTCCAGTAGATTTCTTTCACAGAACTTTCCTCAGCAAAAGTTGTGAAGGACAAAAATTACCGCCATTATATCAGTTTTGGAAGTTGTCATCAACACATCCCGACCACAGCCAGTGCTCCAATTATCCCTCTTTGTTATAACTTCGGAGAAAATACCTAATAATTACTCTCTTATCTTCTTCTATTTTGAACCTTAAGCTGTCGGTATAAGGTTTGGAATTTACTTGTTTTTTTGCTTGAGAATAAATGACAAATCTGTTTGTCCATAGTTGGAAGGTTTTTACAAAGAAAATAATTACGTAATAAAGATCTCTGATATCTAATACGTGAAAGCAACACATTGAAGAGACGACACAGAATATCATCCAAAACAAATACTTTACGCGGCCGTAAGTAATAATAATAATACCTAATAATTATAAATTTATTCATAAGAATGCAGGTGACATAACATGGTTATAAAATTAGTTGGCGAGCCTTATGCATTCTACCTTAGAATATTGGTGTATGAATATTTAAATATTACATTACAGTTAAATTTTTAGAAACATGTAAGTACATATAAATTACAAAATCTTTAAAATTATATAATATTCAAAAAGTAGATTAATTAAGTCATACAAAAACAAGAGAAATAAAAACAGGCATTTAAATTTTACATGTCATACAGAGGGAATACCTAACCTACCTAATGTACATCGGCCTTTAGAATGCCATATCGGCTTGGTAAAGCGTGGTCTCTGTCACTTATACCTATATGACGTTTTGTCGGTCTCAACGACAGAGACAGTGCTCTACAAATTTGCTATGTCTTATTAACAGAAGAACTTTCAGATAGAACAGATATTTTCTTGGCAAGCACGCTCCAACTTAGACTGCACTATCACTTGCCAGCAGGTCTGTTTGCAGCCAAGCGCTAGTCTGTGACAAAAAAAACACCTTTATATTTCATTGGATCAAGTGGTCTGCTATTTTGGCAGAAGAGGATGTTGCCTATATTATAATCCTCTTCCTCAAGAGATTGTCTCGCTTATTGCCTAATACTTACAAGGAAATGCTATTATCAGGGCGGAGGGGCGGAGGGGCGGAGGGGCGGGCGGGCGGAGGGTTGTCGATGGCAAGAAGTTGTGATAAAGGGCCGCTTGCGTGCCCTAATTTCTTTTGCGAGTTCTACGTTAATCACCTGTGGGCATTGATATAAGCTACTAAAACTATACATAGATACTAATAATAATTTAATCGTGCTCGCCGGCCCATTACTGTGCACGGGTCTCCTCTCAGATTGAGAAGAAGGTTTAGAAGGCCTATTTATCTACATAATTATATCAAGGCTAGTGATTGAAGGACAAACCAACAAAAAATCACACTGTCGCATTTATAATATTAATATGGTAGTGATTTTCTCGATCTAGCTAAATCCCGAGGTCGTCCAAGAAAGTGCGGGCTGAACGTCGCGTCGTGAACGTAGACTTGAGAGCCGATCATCATCATCATCATGATCAATCCATCGCCGGCTCACTGCAGAGCACGGGTCTCCTCTCAGAGTGAGAAGGGTTTGGTCATAGTGTAGCACCATATGCGGATTGGTAGACTTCACTCACCTTTGAGAACATTATGGTGAACTCTCAGGCATGCAGGTTTCCTCACGATGTGATATTTAATGACTTAAAACGCAAATAACTCTGAAAAGTTAGAGGTGCGTTCCCGGGATCGAGCCCCTGACCTCCGATTAGAAGGCGGACGTCCTAACCACTACGCTGTCACAGGAAATAGACTGCGTAAATTGGATGCTCAATACCCGGCAAAGTGACAGGAAAGCGGACCCCGCCCAGTCGAGAAAACGCTAAGTCAAAGAAGAAGAAGTAGAGATTCTCGGCCATGTTTCACGAAAGCCTGCTGCAGGTGTATCTAGGGTTTGTACATCAATGCTTATTACGTCGATATAACAAGTTAATCGTAAACAATGTGCCTACAGATTTGTCTAATTAGGAAAAGAAAGAAAGAAATCTTTCTTACTATTATTTTCTATCCATAAAAATAATATGGCATGTTTAGAAGTCAGTGCTTAGATACGATAATTATTCTTGTATTGCTCTGTATTATTGTTATTGTAATAATACGAATGTATTTAATTTTTTTTCAGGTTCAGCTGATGTTAAGTGATAACCGCAGCACCAGAGGAACCATCAAAGTGAAGAGAGAAGGAGAAGAGAAGGGAGGTAGGTATATACATATTATAGTACGCGACAGGTCGAGATTGCAATCGGGGGAGGATCTTTGGAGCTTTTTAGGTTCAAGAACTTGCGATGGGCATTGTTGAGCCAGTGCGTAATACGTCAGGACTTTACTTTTAATATCTTAAGCTTTTTCCCTCGATTTAATTCGCGTGGATTTAGTTTATTAAAAATCCCATGGGAACTCTCAAGGTTTCTCGGATAAAAGCTGGTCGCCTATGTCACTCTCCATGTTTGTAACCAAACTAATTTAGGTACCTATCCATGAAAAAAATCACGTCAATCCGTTGGCCCGTTGCCACGTGATTGAGGGACAAACCATTGAACCACTAACCAACAAACAAACACACTTTAGTTGTTGTTCTTTAGATTAGGTGATTGAACAAAGGAAAAAAAACGTGCTTATTGCAACGTCCAATTAACTATCGATCCATTAATCACAATTTAACGTTAACCTCCAAGATAACCTATCAAAACATAAACTTTTAACAAAATGAAATCCTTTCCTCAATAATAAATCACACTTACCTATCTTTTAGTCTACAATATTTTAAGATGGAGTCGATATCTAACGAATGCGACAAGCAATAAGTTCCAGGAGTTAAAGTGACAAATAGTCCAGAGTTGAGGTCACCCGTATATAACGGGGAATTTGTTGGCTCAGCAAACATACCGGCTAGGAAAATCGGTCAAGTGCGAGTCAGACTCGCACAGGAAGGGTTCCGTAATCCGTACCATGGTATTAGAAATAATACTTTTTAATTTTCATTGCGGCAACTTTGAAATTTTATGAGGCAAAGGATTTTAAATTGGAAGGGCAATTTGTAATTTTATATTTTCTCAAGTTTCTCTGGTCTGAGTCTGGTGGAAGGCATCGGCCGTGGTTAGTTATCCCCCTACCGTTAAGCCGTGCCGCCAAGCAATTTTGCGTTCCGGTACGAGCCCTGTAGACATAAAAGGAGTATGGGTTTAATAAAAACTGTCATACCTTTTCCAGACTGCATCATCACTTACCACCAGGTGTGATTGCAGTCACGGGCTAACTTGTTTCTGAATTCATACCAATATTATAAATGCGAAAGTGTGTCTGTCTATCTGTCTGTCTGCTAGCTTTTCACGGCCCAACAGCTTAACCGATTTTGATAAAATTTCGTATAGAGTTAGCTTACATCCCGGGGAAGGACATAGGCTACTTTCTATCCCGGAAAAGAAAAGAGTTCCCTCGGTATTTTTAAAAACCTAAATCCATGCGGATGAAGTCGCGGGCATCACCTAGTAAAAAATAAAAAAAGAGTAAAAGCTAGTTCAAAATAAAAATGCGCACATGTTACCCGCAAACAGATACGAATAAAATATCGATATACGAATATATTTTATCGTAATCAAATTGGGTCGTTCGCACCCGGGATTCGAACCCATGACCGCACAACAATTAATTACGGACACTGACAGACGGACAAAATAAATCTATTGCAAATATAATTAGAATCGGACCCTTTTATTTACGTATCGCCATCGCCAATATGTACAATGCCTCTCGTTGTTGGAAAATAAATTTGTTTTTGTGGTGATTTTAATATTAAACCCGTTCCAAGCTCGGGAATAATAAATTGTGCTAAACAAACATTTAAAATAGAACACAGAATTGTTTATTGGTAACTAAAATTGTTTTTACAAAACAAAAAATAGTGCACATTGATTTGCATTGTTTGGGATCCGATCCGAATCCCTGAAAATATGGATATAAAAAACTCAGATATGGCTTACGCATTCGGATCCACATCCAAGCTTTCACAATTGATTTGAATCTGAGGTACAATTACTACGGCTACTTCGGTCCGAATATTTCTTCCGATTTGGAGACTCGCGGATGAAGGAGAGAAATCGGATGGCGGAAGTCAGATCTAATGGGCCATGGAGTCTTAGGGTGAGGCCAAACGGACGTAATTTTTTGAGTTTAAGTCGCGTAATTTCCCGCGCAGAAATTCTGCCTAGGAGAAATTCTCATTGTTTCAAACTCATTTCGTCGCCGTGTGGCACGAACTGGACTTTTGTATGAAACCGAATGCAGCAGAAATTGCGCGACCGAAATCACGCGACTGACAACTCACAAAATCACGCTCGTTTGGCCTCACCCTTACTACTAAAAAAAAAATTACGAGAGATTTCACCGCTATTAATAGCCTCATCTGGATCAGCCTGGCTGTCCAGCGCGGAAATGCAGCCAGTATTCTTGGCACCATTCCACGCGGGCATCTAGATCCACTAGAACTTTTCAGTCAGCAAACAAGTCATACCATGGTGCCACGTGTATGATGGTAGTAGATATAAGCGTCGTGTAAACGAGCACAAGAGATATCTACTCGTGTGACAAGAGTTCGCTTCGAGTGCACTCGTGCAGTGACACAGTCGTTAGTGCGCGCCTCGGGGCCACGTCTGACGATGCTCTAATACATATCTTGTTGCGTCGTGTTGAAAACACACAAATTGGTAATACTGCTTGAAAAGCGTAGGTAAGTAGAGTAGTATGTATGACTGTATGTAACTTTGTTGAGCTTATTAATATACCAAAATAATTAGACTAGACGATTTTATGGATTTATTGAAAATTTTTAAAAATATCTAGAACTGTTCACTTTTTTATACTAGAACTTCCCAGTTAGCAACTAAGCTATGGTATGATGTCACGTGTATGAGGGTAGCAGATATAAGCGTCGTGTAAACGAGCACAAGAGCTCGCTTCGAGTGCACTCGCGCAGTGACACAGTCGTTAGTGCGCGCCTCGGGGCCACGTCTGACGATGCTCTAACAGATCTTGTTGCGCTGTGTTGTAAACACACAAATTGGTAATACTACTTGAAAAACGTAGGTAAGTAGAGTAGTATGTATGACTGTATGTAACTTTGTTGAGCTTATTAATATACCAAAATAATTAGACTAGACAATTTTATGGATTTATTGAAAATTTTTAAAAATATCTAGAACTGTTCACTTTTTTATACTAGAACTTCCCAGTTAGCAACTAAGCTATGGTATGATGTCACGTGTATGAGGGTAGCAGATATAAGCGTCGTGTAAACGAGCACAAGAGCTCGCTTCGAGTGCACTCGCGCAGTGACACAGTCGTTAGTGCGCGCCTCGGGGCCACGTCTGACGATGCTCTAACAGATCTTGTTGCGCTGTGTTGTAAACACACAAATTGGTAATACTACTTGAAAAACGTAGGTAAGTAGAGTAGTATGTATGACTGTATGTAACTTTGTTGAGCTTATTAATATACCAAAATAATTAGACTAGACAATTTTATGGATTTATTGAAAATTTTTAAAAATATCTAGAACTGTTCACTTTTTTATACTAGAACTTCCCAGTTAGCAACTAAGCTATGGTATGATGTCACGTGTATGAGGGTAGCAGATATAAGCGTCGTGTAAACGAGCACAAGAGCTCGCTTCGAGTGCACTCGCGCAGTGACACAGTCGTTAGTGCGCGCCTCGGGGCCACGTCTGACGATGCTCTAACAGATCTTGTTGCGCTGTGTTGTAAACACACAAATTGGTAATACTACTTGAAAAACGTAGGTAAGTAGAGTAGTATGTATGACTGTATGTAACTTTGTTGAGCTTATTAATATACCAAAATAATTAGACTAGACAATTTTATGGATTTATTGAAAATTTTTAAAAATATCTAGAACTGTTCACTTTTTTATACTAGAACTTCCCAGTTAGCAACTAAGCTATGGTATGATGTCACGTGTATGAGGGTAGCAGATATAAGCGTCGTGTAAACGAGCACAAGAGCTCGCTTCGAGTGCACTCGCGCAGTGACACAGTCGTTAGTGCGCGCCTCGGGGCCACGTCTGACGATGCTCTAACAGATCTTGTTGCGCTGTGTTGTAAACACACAAATTGGTAATACTACTTGAAAAACGTAGGTAAGTAGAGTAGTATGTATGACTGTATGTAACTTTGTTGAGCTTATTAATATACCAAAATAATTAGACTAGACAATTTTATGGATTTATTGAAAATTTTTAAAAATATCTAGAACTGTTCACTTTTTATACTAGAACTTCCCAGTTAGCAACTAAGCTATGGTATGATGTCACGTGTATGAGGGTAGCAGATATAAGCGTCGTGTAAACGAGCACAAGAGCTCGCTTCGAGTGCACTCGCGCAGTGACACAGTCGTTAGTGCGCGCCTCGGGGCCACGTCTGACGATGCTCTAAAAGATCTTGTTGCGCTGTGTTGTAAACACACAAATTGGTAATACTACTTGAAAAACATAGGTAAGTAGTGTAAAGTGTGACTGCATGTATCTAGCTAGCAGATGCGAAATTGTGTCTGTCTGTCTGCTAGCCTTTCACGGCCAATCCATTCAACCGATTTTGACGAAATTTGGTACAGAGATAGCTTGCATCTCTATATAGATAGAAAATCAAAGAGTTCCCACGGGATTTATAAAAACACTAGATTATGCTCGCGACTTCGTCCGCATGGACTACACAAATTTCTTCTTAGCGGATGCCTACGTCATAATAGCTATCTGCATGCAAAATTTCAGTCCGATCCATCCAGTAGTTTGAGCTGTGCGTTGATAGATCAGTCATTCAGTCAGTCAGTCACCTTTTTCTTTTACATAATATTTAGATAAATCCACGCATACGAAGTCGCAGGCATCATCTAGTACACCTATATTCTTTTACTATTATTACAGTGAAGTAAAAAACTGTGCAACGTTTTTATGAGTATGTTATTATAGCGTTTAACTTCAGAATTAAGTCGCTTGCCCGCGGCCATTTCACTCAGATCTAAGCTGACACTGAAACCAAAGTGGATTTCACATTTTTAGGGGTCTGTAGTAAAATAAGGAAGCCTTGGTTTGGAACAGTCCACCTGTTTTTCCTTCTGAATTTCACGGCTATTTAATTCTTTATATTTAACTAGCTTATGCTTGCGACTTTGTTCGCGTGGACTTCACAAATTTCAAACCCCTATTTCACCCCCTAGGGGTTGAGTTTTCAAAAATCCTTTCTTAGCGGATGCCTACGTCATAATAGCTATGCCAAAGCTGCTATGCTAGCTGCATGCCAAATTTCAGCCCGATCCGTCCAGTAGTTTGAGCTGTGCGTTGATAGCTCAGTCAGTCAGTCACCTTTTCATTTTACATATTTAGATGACTAGCTTATGCTCATGACTTCGTCCGCGTGGCCTACACAAATTTCAAACCCCTATTTTACCCCCTTAGGGGTTGATTTTTCAAAAATCCCTTTTTAGCGGATGCCTAATCTCATAATACTTGTAGCTATTTGCATGCCCAATTTCAGCCTGATCCGTTTAGTAGTTTGAGCTGTGCGTTGATAGATCAGTCAGTTACCTTTGCTTTCATATTATTTAGACTAGCTTATACTCGCGACTTCGTCCGCGTGGAATTTGGAAAAATGCTTTCTTAGTGGACTCTTTACAAAGACCACACCCTCCCAATTTCATGTCATTAGGACCAGCGGCTTAGGCCGTGTGTTGATATATAAGTCAGTCAGTCAGTCAGTCAGGACTTTGAATTTTATATATATAAAAGAAAAGATGTAATGTAGTACATAATATAGTTGCAACAAACAAACACTTTATAAGAGAGATAATAAAACAGAAAATAGACATTAATTGTTAAAAAAAATCTTGCTTTTATTTTTACGCTTACCTACCTAGTAGTTGTTTATTAGCATGGTTACGGAACCCAACTTATGCATGCTCTGCCACCCACTTGACCATTTTTTTCTCTTCCTTTGAAATTAGCCTTTTACCGCGACTTCGTTACCATGGAGATCGAGATTATCAAATTATACACATTTTGTTTTTATATTGCAAGTGCCTCGTTTCTTCTTATAAAAGGTATTATACAAAGCCTTCATCCTTATTGTACAGAGATTCAAACTAAATTGATAACAGTAAGTTAATTTGGATATTATTAAGGCCTTTTTCAGAGCTTCGTACTTGAAAAGGAAACGTATAAGCACAAATTGCTATTGCGCTGGAACCATGTCTCATTAACATCGGAATGACGTCATTTTGACGTAAGCCGAAATAAAAATATACCATCAGCTCGAAACTTCAGTCTAGTGCTGACGTCATTAAAATGGCAGCAACGCGCATTAGTAATTTGCGGGACTTCTAAGATTGCATCGGTGACAAGTTGCAAGAGGCCCGTTTCAAATGGTACGGTCATGTACCTAAGTACGAGATAGGTCGAAATGTCTATCTGGGTATGAGGCGGGGCGCCTCGCACCCCCCGCACGTCACCCGCACTCGCCCGCACCGGGTTAGCACGAAGGCTGTGCGGGTGTACGGGGCGTTCCCTCCCCCAACTGCCATCTCGACCTGTCGCGTACTATAAGTATGTAGGACGAAAATAAAACTACAGTACCCGGCAGGAAATTATGTACATCGACCTTTAGAAAGAGATTTCGAACTTTAGATAGAGAAGAGAGATCTTTGGTTTAAGAGTAAATTCGTAAATTAGGCAAAGAGCTTTTTAATGTCAAATAAAACCAACCCAAAATAATAAATTAATCTATTTTTGCCGTCATTTACAAAGTTAATGCCATTACAGTTTTAAACAACACGCACACAAAAGTTACAGTCGTAAAGACCAAGAATTAAGAGTCGTAAAGGACACATTCGGTTCGTCATTTCAATTTAATTACGATTTTACTGAAATGCAGGTATGGGGGGGTGGGGGGGGGGGGGGGGGGGGGGTGTCGCACGTGCCCCGCCTGCGTAATTAGTTGAACAATTTTCATATTCAGAGCCTCGATAGCTCAACGGTCTTTAACCGTGCGGACTGAAAACCGAAAGGTCGCCGGTTTAAGCCCCACCCGTTGCACTATTGTTGTACGGTCTACTCCTAGCACAAGCTTGCTTTACGCTTACTTTACGCTTGCTTTACGGGGATTAGTCAGCATGATAAACTTGGCTAATATTCTTTAAAAAAAATAGCTTGTTTTAATGGTCCAAGTGACCAAGTTGAAGCGGGTGGTGCAATTAAATGAATTGTAGAGCACTGTCTCTGTCGTTGAGACCGATAAAACGCCATATAAGTATGCGTGACGGACAACGTTCTCATCATCATTATCATCATCATCAACCGATAGACGTCCATTGCTGGACGTAGGTCACTTGTAGGGACTTCCACACGCCACGGTCTTGCGCCGCCTGAAGCCAGCGGCTCCCTGCGGCTCGTCTGATGTCGTCCGTCCAGCTCGTGGGTCTTCCAACACTGCGTCGTTCGGTGCGAGGTCGATTTTTTTTTGCGACCGACTCCTCTTGTTCCGGCAACTTTTCCCATCATGATGAATTGTAGGAGTTCGTACCCCTGGGAATCTTTTCAAGAAACATAAAGATTTCGGATTAAAGGATAAGTGCTTTGTTTTTTTAAACTAAAGATGCCCACGCACCTGAGATGCGCGTCGCGTCACTGCACGTCGCGGCACAGAGCGTCAAAATAATATCATTTCTATCATTTTGTATGGCGCATATAGCACTAGAGCGGCGCTGCACAACGCTTCACCGCGCGTTGCTGCGCGTCGCGACTTTATTTTATTTTATTCAGATACAAGTTAGCCCATGACTGCAATCTCACCTGATGGTAAGTGACGATGCAGTCTAAGGTGGGAGCGGTCTAACCTGGAAGGAGTATGGCAGTTTTTATTAAACCCATACACCTCTGGTTTCTACACGGCATCGTACCGGAACGCTAAATCGCTTGGCGGCACGGCTTTGCCGGTAGGGTGGTAACTAGCCACGGCCGAGGCCTCCCACCAGACCAGACCAGAAATTTAGAAATTATAAAATTCCTAATCCCTGCCCGGGACCTCCCACTAATAAGACCACAGCGCTTACCACTGCGCCAGGGAGGTCGTCAAAGCGCAGCGTAGTGCGGCGACGCTAGTGCGACATGCTCAGTGTGTGACGTGTCGCGTCGCTTCAGTACGCGTACGATCCTCGCATAGGATACACGCGCATCGTGCTTGGTATTTCGTGTACAGACATGATCGACCTCAAAATAAATAACGTAGTTTTAATTTTTACACAAGACGTGTTCCTTATGATCTTAGACGTATACCCTGAAAAGTCCCAACCCCTAAGATGTCAGCTTCTCCCCTTCCCCTCTGCACTGTCGGTCATTTTGCGACGTTGTTGCTCGTACGCAAACGGGTGTAGAAGTGACGCGCAAGTGACGCGAGCTGCCGCTTGCTGCAGTTGTAGTGGGATAGGTACCGACGAGCGGCGTGAAGTGACGCGCCCTGCAGTGCAGCGCAGCGCAGCTCAGATGCGTACAGACCTTAAGTAGGTAATAAAAAACAGTCCTTAAAATAAAACTATGTTCAAGGGCCCCTTGGAACTGTGGAGCCACCTTTACTTATCAACTCGCAAGTCCTAACTCCGACACGAGTTGTCCAACAACTGGCGTAATTGTGTCGATTCCGAATCACTCGGCCGAAATTTGAAAACTTTTAATGGTATGCCGTGAACGTTGTCACGGAAATTCGTCAGTTCCAACCACGGAATACTATATTATAAGGTAATAGAAATGCGAATTGCGATCTTTATAAACAAATCGTAATAAATAAATAAAACGACTACATTGCCAAGAAAAAGAACTAAAAAGTAAAAAAAACTACATTCGATATTATATAGTCTTCTAAATATATAAAAGGAAAAGGTGACTGACTGATATATCAACTCACAGCTCAAACTACTGGACGGATGGCTGAAATTCAGTATACAGATAGCTATTATGACGTAGGCATCTGCTAAGAAATAAATTTTGAAAACTCAACCCTTAAGCGGTTCATAAAAACACTAAGACACAGAATAACAATAGTCACTACAGAGTACTAATACATAGGATATTTCACAGAGTACAGTGTTCTCTGTGAAATATCCTATGTAACTAACTTTGGGATTTCATTTTCATACATTTTCTGAACGAAACGTAGAGGGGGATAACTGCGTATGGGTACTGTCGCGTATGCAATACAATAATTACTTTAATTAACTAATGGTATTTAGCTAAAAATCTCACTGGAAAAACAACAAAAACTAACAGCAATAACAATACGATTCAGAACGCGACTGTACACTGAAAGTGCGCGAGGTGCAGTATTCCCACCCTATTCCCTGCGCGTTTCGTTCAGCGCTAAACTAACGTGCCGCGACTTATATTTTTCATGAGATTCTGGTCTACCCATCGGCGCGGCGAAAATCTCATTTCTATTCTCATTTTTGATTTCTTTGGTCCCCGTCCCAACTTTTGAATGGTTTGATAATGATAACCTTGTGTTGTGTTAAATTGTGTTTTCTGTAGTCTGAAGGTAATAGTGTTAGACCAAGCGTAATATTCTACTCCCTCTAAAACCTCTTGCACTGCCAAAGGTCATTGGTGCTGGCGAGCTGCTTGGCCTCTTATGCCAATGGTGCGCGAATTTCCGTAGCCGGTCCCCGATGTTTTTGACTCAAACATTTTCCTTCATTGCTACAAGTCAGAATCTCGTTTGAAAATATTTCATCATCATCATCATCATCATCATCATCAACCAATAGACGTCCACTGCTGGACATAGGTCTCTTGTAGGGACTTCCACACGCCACGGTCTTGCGCCGCCTGGATCCAGCGGCTCCCTGCGACTCGTCTGATGTCGTCCGTCCACCTAGTGGGGGGTCTTCCAACGCTGCGTCTTCCGGTGCGAGGTCTCCATTTCAGCACCTTGGGACCCCAACGTTTATCGGTTGTACGAACTATGTGCCCTGCCCATTGACTTCAGCTTCGCAACCCGTTGAGCTATGTCGGTTACTCTTGAAAATATTTACATAACCCCATTACAATTTATCTCATCGAACTTAAGCCATCCATTCAAACTCCTAGTTCTGAAAGCACGTTCGACGTTCCTGAAAAAATATCCGGTGCGTTATCTAAATGTACGAGTTGCGATAAAGAAGTTCCATAAAAAAGGAAATTATAAAGAAACGGGAAGCATCTAGTTGTTTTTTATGTACAAAATTACCATCGGCTCCTCACATATCAGGAAGTTGGCGAGTTATTTAGGAATTTTCCTGCATCTTAGGCCGAGTGCTCACTTGAAATGTGATTTAACTTGTTTTTAACAACATTATCCGAAAGAACTGACTCCCTTTGAAAAAGGACCCCGGATGGGTTTGTACGGGAGCGGTGTGGAGGCTCGACCGTACGAAAGGGGAGATCTCCCACCGAAAAATTAAAAAGAGCAACCGCCGAGTTTCTTGCTGGTTCTTCTCGGTAGGAACGGCATTCCGAACCAGTGGTAAATTCAAACTACCTGACTATTCATAAGCACTTTTAAAAAGTTTACATGAATAAAAAAACATTCTATTCTATTCTATTCGAGCAGTTGGTTGTGCTCGGTAGCGCCAGCTGGGCCGACGGTTATGTCTTGAAACTTCTATATATAGTCCAGATTGCAGAAGACTCCGTAAGTGCGATTACTATCGGCGGTACATTTGTTCGGGACTACGTCATCGATTGAACAGCGCCATCTAGTTTCTATTGTGGTAACCGCCACAGGTTCGAAACTAGTCGGGCTAACGTCGACTAAACACGTGAGTAAAGCCGGGTGTGAGATATTAGACACTAGCTGATGTACGCGTGGATTTAGGTTTTTAAAAATCCCGTGGGAAATGTTTGATTTTCCGGGATAAAAAGTAGCCTATGTCCCTCTCCAGGTCTTATACTATACCCAGTGGCGTGCAGCTCGTAGAAGCATAAACGCACTGCTTACCCTCATTGTAAAAAATCAATGCTTACTTTTTCTTTATAACCTGCCGTAAAACAAGTTCATACCTAAATGCATACCCTGGCTTGAAGTCCTGTGCACGCCACTGACTATACCCATGCAAAAAATCACGTCGATCCGTAACTCAGTTGCGACGTGATTGAAGGACAAACCAACAAACCAACAAACAAACACACTTTCGCAATTATAACAAGGGTAGTGATTACCATCGGGTCCTCACATATCAGGAAGTTGCACTTATTTAGCAATCTTTCTGCATCTTAGGCCGGGTGCTGACTTGAAATGTGATTTAACTTGTTTTTAACAACATTATCGGAAAGAGTTCTTAGGAACGATGTTAGCCTTGGCCCTAGTGACCATTAAGGCGTCGGCCTTCTATTAGAAAAGTCGAGGGTTCGATCCTTTCAGATCCTTTCCTTGATCCAGAATGCATGGAAAGCCGTACGTACCTATTAGTACGTACCTAGTAGTAGTATTTTGTGATCTTTTTTGTCTTCATGCTTTGTTTTTTGTTGTGTTTTTTGTTTTGTTTTGTTTATGTAAGTACGTTTGTCTGGTGTTGTTGTGTTTTGTACTGTGCGCAATGGTCCCAAATAAAAGGTTATTTATTTATTTATTTATTTCTGAAAATTCCACCCCTAAGAGGGTGAAACAGGTGTTTGAAATTTGTGTAATCGTAGTAGACGTAGTCGCGGGCATAAACTAGTTAAAATTGTAATGGTCAAAACCTTCTCACTCTGAGAAGAGACCCATACTTAGTAGTGAGCCGGCGACAGGTTAGTGATAAAAGTGCAACAGAAAAAGTTCCCAGTATACAGAATGTAACCAGAACGCTAGCAAAAACTTAGCGTTATTGTTATACCACCTAAACACAATCCAATACCAATAACTATGCCTCATTTTGTAGTTTTAGTGATTTAGTTTTTTTCAAACCCGCGCAAAACTCGGATCAATGCCCCGCCTACGACGCGGAATTGACTCCGAGTGGCCTACTTACGCAACGTTCGTTGACCTTTAGCGTCAGACAGATGTTTTATTTGCAATATATCGTAAACTTTTACAAAATCATAGGATTTTTTTTAATTTTTTCGCGTTTTTTTGTGGTATCATAATATATTTTAGTAATCATCAGTACTATCACCTGTCTTCGTTTTTGCCAGCGTTCTGGTTACACCCTGTATGAGTACACGACTTAAGGAAGCAGGGCAGAGGGTCGATAAGGGAAAAATTTAATGAAAGAGATATATTATAATGGCAGCGCGTAATGACTCCCCGGTGACGCGATTTCTTTGCACGTTCTTGTATACGGAACACTTTAGGACAATTTTTCCGTGAGAAAATTTACTTTACATTGTTTGTTGGTTGTGCTTTTTGCGTCTATTATAACTAGCTTATCAGTAACTAGCTTATGCTCGCAACTTCGTCCGCGTGAACTACACAAATTTCAAACCCCTATTTCACCCCCTTAGGAGTTGAATTTTCAAAAATCCTTTCTTAGCAAATCCCTACGTCATAATAGCTATCTGCATACTAAATTGCAGCCCGATCCGTCCAGTAGTTTGAGCTGTACGTTGATAGATCAGTCAGTCAGTCAGTCAGTCAGTCATTCAGTCAGTCACCTTTTCCTTTTATATATTTAGAAGACTACAGTACGCGGCCGAAAGTAATGTACATTGGACTTTAGAATGACATTTCACATACCTATATGACGTGTTGTCGGTCTTAACGGCAGAGACAATGCTCTACAAATCTGCTATCTCCTTCTGAAGGTCGATGTACATTACTTTTTGCCGCGTAGGTACTGTACATAGTATTGCTAACATTGCTCTGTTATTTAACGCAGGCGCTTTTGGAATCTCATCACAATTCTTTAACAAATCATAAAGAATCACGCAAAATAGTCCAGTTTCAGATAAATCGGGAGCGACCTATCTTTTTTTTAAATAGAGATAGCGAGCAAACGTGCAGGTGGGTCACCTGATGTTAAGTGATTACCGCCTTCCATGAACATTTGCAACACCAGAGGAAATGCCAATGCGTTGCGCGCCTTTCAGGACTTTGTTGGTCCGCCCCTTGAATAACCCCATGTTGTAATCTAATGGGAACACCGCCGCCGCGCCGATGGGAGTTGGTTTCACAGTTTGCAAATGCGTGACAAGAAGGATCTGGCACAACGAACGGTCGAAGTGCATCAGACACCCAGGTGGTGAGGGTGAAATTGCTTGCGGTGACGTGCGGTGCGGTTGTAGAAAAAGGAGGGTGGAAGAAGGTCAAAAAGCTCTTCAGAGCACTCCCCATTATAAAGGCGATAGAACACGCAAAGAGAGCTTACGTCTCTACGGTGCTCCCAGCTTTCCAACGAGCCGATCGTCCACAAGTCGAATAGCACGCCTTTGGATTCGATCAAATGGAAGGAGTTGGTACTGGGGTGTTCCGGCCCAAAGGTGTGAGCAGCAGTATGTGAGGGGACTTGCCTTTTGCGTGCTCTATCAGATGATAGTGATAATGATGATGAAGAAGAAAATTGAAAATTTAAGAGAAAATTGAAAAAACTACTGTTAGGAAAGACATATTATTCGATTAATGATTACCTTGTAGAGAAGTTTTAGTTTTATTTTAGTTTTTTACATTTGTAATACTCTTATTTAAATTTGTATTTTTTTGTGACTAAGTATTTAATGTGACTAATTTTATCAAAACTATGTACATGTAGTTAGGTATATCATAACATATTGCATGCTAATAGGCAGAATTTGGCTGTACATTTTTTTGTAACACCTCCACTGTTTACCCATATTCGCAATAAAGAAATTTGAATTGAATTGAATTGAATTGAAGAACCTTATAGAAGAAGAATCCTTGAAGTTAAGTTAAAATATTGAAGGTTTTGGAATAACATTAATGGCGACCTAACAGCGACTCTGAACGTAACATATATATATATATGAATGCTTCGTTATTTTTATTAAGATAATATCCTTAAAAGCCAGCTCGTGACAAAGGCCCTACTAAATTGTGAATGTAGGCCTACCCTCGCTTATGGCGCGTTTCCATTGTATTGTAACGTCACGAACTTTTTTAAAGCATATTTAAAAAACTCAAATCATTTATTCAGATTGGGTATTATTGTATACATTTTCTGATGGTCAATAGCCTGAATGTGCAATACAATGATGTAGGGATGTATTGATATTTTGATTAGGTAAAGTTAAAACTTATGCTTTGACGGTTCTAAACACGTCCAGGTCTGAGAACACCTGGACGCATATTAACCAAGTAAGTCATGATTAATATTCCACTTTCTCCTCCAACTAAGCGTAAAGCTTGTTCTAGGAGTTGGTACGACCATAGTGCAACGGGTGGGATTTGTTTACCTCTCGGAATTCAGTCCGCTCCTGTAACCGTTGAGCTATTGAGGCTTGAATAATAGTTATGAGATGAACTTCCCACTAAGTTTTAATATGAGGTTCTTCAAGGGACCGATCAAGAAACTCATATAAAGCTGACAACACTGTACGAATATATCGGTGCCGCCTTTGTGCGACGTCCGTTGGGCTTGTCCTAGAGAAAATACTCTGTCCTCGATACCTCGCTAGAGGTTATACTACATCAGCTTTTATTTTTTATTCATTTATTCAGATATAAGTTAGCCCTTGACTGCAATCTCAAGTGATGATGTATTGTAGTCTAAGATGAAAGCGGGCTAACCTGGGAGGAGTATGGCAGTTTTTAATAAACCCATGCCCCTTTGGTTTCTACACGGCATCGTACCGGAACGCTAAATCGTTTGGCGGCATGGCTTTGCCGGTAGAATGGTAACTAGCCACGGCCGAAGCCTTCCAACATCGAAGGATGTGCCACAGCAAGCTGCCGTCTTCCCAAGGTCGCATACGAGATGTAACCGCCGTACTCAGAGTCGCGAATCGTTACTTAAGATTGAGTTAAAACGAGACAGATTTATGTGAGAGAAGATATAGCTCTGTCTCGTTTTAACTAAACTCAAGTAACGATTAAGCGACTCTGAGTACGGCGGTAAGAGACCTAAGATACACAGAAAAATTATATCGGTTGAAAGAACGATATCGTGCGTGTACAATGGAAACGCGCGCTTAGTTGGGATCATAACATTATTTGCAAGCAAAGTACGCTTGTATTTATGTACGCCGAAATAATTTGCCGTAACGATTTTGTGCGCTCGCTATTATTTTTATGGCCATATATCATAGCGACGTTGCCCCACGCCTCTTAAGACATCGAGGACTCCCTTATGACAAATAATAAGGGAAGAATTTCGTATTTTAGAAGTACGTATCTTATTAAAGTAATTCCTTAGAGTCATGCAACAATAAATTTTGTCGAGAGATTATATTGTGGGAAATACAAGTATGTTTTTTTGCCCTAGCTGATGCCTCCGATTTCAAGCCATTGCCGGGTTACTACTGAGCACGGGTCTTCTCTCAGAATTAGAAGAGTCTACCACGCTGGCCAAGTACGGATTGGCAGACTTCACACACCTTTGAGAACGTTATGGAGAACTCTCAAAATCTCATTTAAAATGGCGACTCATTTAATATTTCATTTAATCTAAATATATAAAAGGCAAAGGTGACTGACTGACTGACTGACTGACTGATCTATCAACGCACAGCTCAAACTACTGGACGGATCGGGCTGAAATTTGGCATACAGATAGCTATTATGATGTAGGCATCCGCTAAGAAAGGATTTTTGAAAATTCAATCCCTAAGGGGGTGAAATAGGGGTTTGAAATTTGTGTAGTCCACGCGGACGAAGTCGCGAGCATAAGCTAGTATTTCAATATGGCGACTGTAGGAGTCGCCATATTGAAATATTAAAAAAATAAATATAACCAGAGTTACTCATACATCCAAATCTGTTCAAGCATTTAGAAGTTATGGTGGAATAAACCCATGCATGACATGCATGATGTCTACATACATACATGCATGAACCCTGAAAACATAACACTCCTTTTTTTAGGCAGTCAATGCTCCAAAATAGATAGGTACAAGGAAACAGAAAATGATATTTTAGTGATAGAAAATAAATACAACCCAAAAAAAAAATCTGTCCCGGCTTTACTCACGTGTTTAGTCGACGTTAGCCCGACTAGTTTCGAACCCATACGGGGTCCTTTTTCAAGGGAGTCCGAGGGGGTTCGAAACTAGTCGGGCTAACGTCGACTAAACACGTGAGTAAAGCCGGGACAGATATTATTTAGAATGGAAATCACTCACGATAGTTTAAACGCCAAAAAACAAAGTTCATTTCATTACAATATTATCTGGTTTTCTATACGAATTGAATATTATCTCCACGACGATACTATAAGCCCCTTTTATATCTGTTATTTACTCGTCGGTAGCCAGAGACACGCAGTCACGTTTCTTTTATTTTGCTTCAAGCCCGCGCCATATCGAAATCCGTATTTGAATATATTACAGATAGTCGTAAATGGGGCGGGTCAAGCCGTAAGATGAAGCCGTTTACTTTGTTGGATAGAAAATCAGGCGTTCATCATCATCATCATCATCATCGTTGTTGTTAATGTTTAGACTTTAGACCAAAGAATTTTTAAATACCTACTAATACGTATGTAAGTTATAAGAATTATTACTTCTAAATCCATGCTTCAGACTATGTTGTACTTACCATAACCTGTTAATTTAAGTTTAATATGACATTCTTACTGATAATCGAAACTATTTTATATTAACATACTTGTACCTACTTAATATTACTAAATTATTAACAAAGAAGAAACTAATTGACATTATAACAAACTTAATTAATTAGTGCGATCAATAAATAAAAATAATTTCGATTCAAAATGAATGCCCTATATTATATAATTACGTGATAAAATCTATTATAAAATAATGTAACACGTAGTTTGCATGTAATTGTATAATAATTATATATTTAGCATGTATGTATTGTTAATGTACCTAACTTTGCAATGCCCTAACGGGGCTTCATGTAACCATGAAAGCAAATGAACAAATGAATCATAAATAATAAATCATAAATCATAACCGACGTCCAGTACCAGTAGGTACAGAAGTAGGTGTCTTATAGAGACTTCCACACGCCACGGTCTTGCGCCGCCTGAATCCAACGGCTTCCTGCGACTCGTATGATGTCAACTATCCACCTAGTAATTGGGACTCCAAAGTCTATCGGTTTGCGAACTATGTGCCGTGCCCACTACCACTTCAACTTCGCAACCCGTTGAGTTATGTCGGTTACTCTGCTTCGCCTATGAATTTCCTCATTTCCTTATCTCTCTCCGCCGCTCTCTCTCTCTATCAGCTGTGATAGCCTGGTGGTTAGGTCGTCCGCCTTCTAATCGGAGGTCGGGGGCACGCACCTCTAACTTTTCGGAGTTTGTGCGTTTTGAGTAATTAAATATCACTTGCTTTAACGGTGAAGGAAAAAAATCGTAAGGAAACCTGCATGCATAAGTTCTCCATAATGTTCTCGAAGGTGTGTGAAGTCTACCAATCCGCACATGGCGAGCGTGATAGACTATGACCAAAACCCTTCTCACTCTGAGAGGAGCCCCGTTTTCTGTAGTGAGCCATCATGATGTTGACCTTGCATGACCTGGATGAAATAATGCGAATTAGAAAAATAGATGACGAAAATCGCCAAATCCTATCACTTGGGCCGTATCAAAGGTCCAGTAGAATGGTCTCTCGCACAGTTTTCAGCCGTTAGAATGGGAATGACTTTATTCAGATAACAGCCGCGATTGTATCACACGCCGCTGTTTGTTGACACCATTCGAGGGATTTTTAGAAGTAATTAAATACACGGACTTAATCCGGATGTACCCGATTTTCGGGTTATTTTGTATACGGTCGGACACATTAGGCTTAAATTGGATTTACGTCTAATTTGAATTTTAATACGGAATTAATTGGGAAATTGTTTGTTTTCGTTAACGGAACTAGTCTGTACTTTAGGTTCCTCAATTTAATACGAAATACTTTAATGGATCGTCCAGTATTTTAAAGTAGGTATATCTGTCTGTGTGTCACAACCATTTTGAAAATCACTACCTCACTACCCATATTATTGTACTAATACTTTTAAAATTTGTAAATACAAACGTGTGATTGTTTGTCGGATGGTCCTTCAATCACGCCGCGACGGATTGATGGATTGACGTGATCTTTTGCATTGATATAGGTACTTAGTTAAAGAAAGAGTTTACATTCGCTAATTTTGATCCCGGAAAATCAAAGAAATCCCATGGGACTATTAAAAACTTAAATCCACGCGGACGAAACCACAAGCATCAGCTAGTAATCTGTCGTGTAAAGTACAAAGCCAGTACACGTATAGAACCTAATTACCGCTACACAGACGCATAAATTTAAATTTTGAAAAATAGAAGTAATTAAATACACAGACTTAACCCGGATGTACCCGATTTTCGGGTTATTTTGTATACGGACGGACACATTAGGCTCAAATTGGATTTACGTCTAGTTTGAATTTTAATACGGAATTAATTGGGAAATTGTTTGTTTTCGTTAACGGAACTATTCTGTCCCTTTTTTAGGGTTCCGTGATAAATTAAGGAACATATAAAGTATCGTCCAGTACGGCTGTTTGTCTATCCATCTATCTGTGCGTCACGGACATTTTAAAAATAAAAATGAGGTTGAAAGTTAAAGAATTCTAATTGCTGTAGGTACTGTCGCATAATAGGTACCTATATCTATTTAAATGAAGAAACACTATTTCAAGGTCCTTCCTTCTAAACAAAACAAAAATCCGTCAAGTGTGAGTCGCATTCGCACAGGAAGGGTTCCGTGCCATCGTACAAGAAATAGCACTTATTTTAATTTTCATGGCGGCTATTTTGGATTTTGTATTAATTGTTGTTAGGTATGGCGACAATAGAAATACACATTCTGTGAAAATTTTTAACTCTCTACTACCTATTACGGTTCACGAGATAGCCTGCTGACAGACAGACGGATGGACGGACAGACAGCGGAGGCTTAAATTACCCGTTGGCATCCTTCGGGTACGGATAACGGAACCGTAAAAACGTGAGACGAAAAAAATGATTAGATAGGCTATTTTACTTTTCAAGCTTGATTGAAATGATTGGTTGAATCACTTTCATAAACTTGCCAAAAGATGGCGCTAGTGGTATGTTAAGTTGATATCGGAGATTTTGTTTTGTTTGTCAATAACTTTTACCAGACAAACCTACCTAAAAATAATACCTACCAGAGAAAACTTAGATATTTTCAAAGAATAACAATTCTATTTAAAATATTTTATGAACAAAATGTAATATTAATAATTATTTGTGACACTGATCATTGTTTACATGTTTAATTTTAAATAACGTTCACAGATGTCGCAAGTGGGATGAATTTTAGAGTTATGAAAAATAGTTTTGTTTATTCGAATTTGGAACACCCAATATAGGAAACCCGTATTGTATCCCAAAAACTTTTTTTTTTTGCTATTATAGGAAAACTAGTTTACGCGCGCGACTTCGTCCGCGTGGACTATACAAACTTCAAACCCCTATTTCAACCCTTTAGGGGTTGAATTTTCAAAAATCCTTTCTTAGCGGATGGCTTCGTCGTAATGGCTATCTGCATGCCAAATTTCAGTCCGATCCATCGAGTAGTTTGAGCTGTGCGTTGATAGATCAGTCATTCAGTCAGTCAGTCACCTTTTCCCACACCTTTTCCTTTTATAATTCTCGACTCTAGTATCATAAGGTCGGATGTGGATTTTTGCTACTTTTCAGGAGAGCCAAAACAAAAATGCTAGGGAAATCGGGTCATAATTTCTAAACTACTAGAGATAAAATTTCAGTTGTTTTTGTAATATTTAACACTTAACTGTATCTATCATTAACCATTACTAGAAATACTTTATCATTAATAAATAAAATATAAACTCACAATTTCTTCAAAATGGACGATATGCGACTTTATGCTGGTAATATTCGTAACTGTGCTAAAAAATTGTGTGCATAATTTGTAAACCGACTTTATGGCTGCAATTTTTACTATTACAAATTTGAAATAAAAGTCGGATCTATTACTTAATATTTCATAATACGTCTTAACTGATTATACATATATCACAAAAATCATTTAGGAGTTTTGTGCGATAGCAACAATGTACCTATCTGATTTTTCTGAAACTGATTAGTTAGATCTGAAACATAATAATTGCATTCGCCCGATAGTCTGACCATTGCATCCGTGTAAACCTTGTTACTTCTGAATGAATGAAAATAACATTTACAAATTCACAAATAAAGCCCATTAATTAAAAACAACGGCCAAAAATTGAAAAAAAAAATACAAAGTAATTAGAAACCTACAGTGGGCCAAACATTTTTTGTGGAATTGCATACATTGCGGTTAGATCAATATAGAAATCTAAAACATGCCAACATAGCCTGATTTTCCTTATAATGATTAGGTACGTAAAGTAAGAATGGAGGTCAGCAGGTACCTACTGCAAAAGTTGGTTATATTTTACAGTGGATAATGGTTTCTCATTATGTCGTATATTGGGCGAAAGCGGGGAAGAATTTTAAGTTTATATGTACCTATATCATACTAATGAAATACAAAAAAGTCTTCTTTAAAGTAGTTTTTATAAAATAATAACACCCAGCATTATTGCGTTAGTAGTAGCCAGGTAATATATTCCGAAATCTGAAAATCCCCGCCGTTCTTATTTTTTTTTTTGATATAACAAACGGTCCTGATATATCACCTTTGTAAAGGGATGTGGTCTTTAAAAATATGTTGTAGTGCCAAATCAAACTTATCAAAAAGTTTTGTTTCCTTCGCATGTTCTTGTAAACTGTGACCAATCTCTTAGTTTAGTAATCTGCATTGTTTTCAGCTGTTCCCTTTTTTTCTATTTGTGCATGGATGACATCTTACTCCACGTAGGTACATGTTGCATTTTAGCATAAAGCTTGTGATTTATCACCTTTTAGTGTGGTAATCCTTATAATAATCATAAGTAAGCCATAACGATTATCATGCTCCAATTATGACCGACACAATTATCAGACCACAAAGTCAATTCTTCAACAATTTTGAGAATACTTTGTTTCTTCTCTAGTAGATTAATGAAATAAGACAAGATACTGTTTTATTCCTTCCGTTGCAGCTGATGTTTTCAGACTACATTAAAGTAGCAACACTGCTGGTAGCATCATGAATCGTTTTTAAGGTGCAGAAACTACGCAGGTATAAGGATTTACTGTTAGTCAAATCCGGCATTGCCACTTTTGTAATAAAAAAAATACTTTCTGCTTTTTTGAAAATTCCATTGCTTCTGTTTCGACTGTTCTTTTTAACAGATACTTTTTTAAACTGTTTCTTTCGTGTTTTAGTTAAGTTTTTTTATTTTTTTTACTTTCACTTTTATTAGTTGTTTAATTAATAAATTAATTTATATATATATATATATATTTAATTATACATATATATTTAAATTAACATAATCTAAAGCTTCCTATAATTAGGAATGTTTCGTTAGAATCACTATCATCACATATTGTAGGTGCCTTATAATTTCTGCTCTCGATTAATATCAAAACCGATCGATTATAAGACGGGTAAAGAAGAAAAAATTTGATTAGGTACTCTAATTTTTTAAGGCTACCTTAAAAACTAGGGCAATAAATTTTTGAACTGATGATTTGAACTATGATTCATATAAAACACCATAAATGCACGGTTTTTGCTTAGTGGGGTATTATTATAATATATGTTTAGATTTCCATGGTGTGATTTTCGTGGTCCTAAAAGATTTTCTAGTCTACATTTTCAAAATGTCTTCAGCTTTATTCTGGCTCTTTACTTTTTTCCCGCAGTTTAGTCCAAAATTTTTGTGAAATAGGATGGATCTCTTACCTATTAATCACATCAACTTTAATGTAGTCACAAACAAAAAGCTTTATTTCAACTTACTTCCATGAATTTTATTGCAAAATTATTTATATTACAAGGCAAAAAGTCTTAAATGATTCACAGTCCAAATATTAATACAAAAAATTCGAAGCATAACATCTGTTGTGATTTTACCTAACAAAATTATTACATATTTTAGAAGCAGAAGTGCGTAACTGCAGTACCAGCTAGTATTACAAATAAACTTATTTCGTAGCATAATGGTCGTACTCAAAATACACCTATCATTTTTCTCCATTGCTTTGGTGCATACATACGCAAGTCAAAAAATATAGTTATGGTTCTCCAAATTTTTAGAATGTGTTCAGATACGACATTATGCATGTATTTATCTTTGCAACGAAAAGAGATAGAAATACTGGTGTCAGCTTGGCAGAAAGAGCCCGAAATGCTCATTACCTTTATGTAAAAAAGTGAGTTTGGTCGGAAGTACACATCCGACCTTATGATACTAGAGTCGAGAATTATTTAGATGGTTCCGCGCAAACAAAATAAAACCCATGAAATCTTACGTTTCATCTCGGAAAATCAAAGAGTCTTCACGGGAGTTAATAAAACTAATGTACGCGGACGAAGTCACGGGTGTCATCTAGTACCTACCTACATTTTAGTCTGTAGTTTTCCCCCCCTTAGGTTAGGGGTTGAATTTTCAAAAACCCTTTTTAGTGGATGCCTGTGGGCGACGCAATTACCACATTAATCTTATAATAGGCGCATCGCCTCAGTCAGCCAATGCACGCGATCGTGGCAACAGTCAGTCAGTTAGTTTTCGAGTCTCACGTACCGAATAACCCGGTGTTTTATTTTATCGTCTACAATGCCTGCGTCATAATAGCTATTAGCTATCATGCAATGCAATGCAATATATGCATGCCAAATTTCAGCCCGATCCGTCCAGTAGTTTGAGCTGTGCGTTGATAGATCAGTCAGTCAGTCAGTCAGTTACCTTTTCCTTTTATACATATATTTAGATAAAGAACCAATTAAGTCCACTTATTAACAGCAATTAAAGTCGAGATAAAATGGCGACTGTCGGCAGCTGATCAGAAATGTGCTTGACCGAGAATCGAACTCTGTCCTCGACGGCAGCTGTTCGGTGTTACTCAATAATAACTGATACAAATACCTACTCTTGTAAATATTAATTACTAGCTGTGCTCGCGGCTTTCATCATCATCATCATCAACCAATAGACGTCCACAGCTGGACATAGGTCTCTTGTAGGAACTTCCACACGCCGGCAAACGCAGGCAAAACCGATAGACGTTGGGGTCCCAAGGTGCTGGAATGGCGACCTCGCACCGGAAGACGCAGCGTTGGAAGACCCGCCCCACTAGGTGGACGGACGACATCAGACGAGTCGCAGGGAGCCGCTGGATGGCGGCGGCGCAAGACCGTGGCGTGTGGAAGTCCCTACAAGAGACCTATGTCCAGCAGTGGACGTCTATTGGTTGATGATGATGATGATGATGATGATGATGATGATGATGATGATGATGATGATGATGATGATGATGATGATGATGATGATTATGATGATGATGATGAACCCATTACCTGCCTCTGACAACAGTATGTGTTTAGGCATGTGATACTTAATTACTTAAATAAAACGCACATAACTCCGAAAAGTTAGAGGTGCGTGCCCGGGATCGAACTCCTGACCTCCGGTTAGGAGGCGGACGTCTTAAAACAAAAGCTAAGAGGGTTTCAAACGCGCCCGGGCTTGAGACAACTTTATAATAACTTAACTACCGTTACTATGGCATCCCATTCACAAAAATTCTACTTTTCCAAACTGATCAGCTGACGAGCCGGTTTGATGCCAGACGCACTAATACGCACTGCGCACGCGTGGTATAGCGAAATGATGGGAGGTTGGGCGTGGAGGGATTTTATTGCTGCTTCTGAAAATCATTTTATTACCACATTTTTTTTGATTTTATTTATTTATTCAGAACTAGGTGATGTCCAAAAGACTTCATCCGCGTGAGTTTTTTTTATTATTATTTTTATTTTTTACTTTATTGCACACAACAACAACACAAGTAAACATAGTAAACAAGGATCACGTAGCATGCAAAGGCGGCCTTATCGCTAAAGCGATCTCTTCCAGGCAACTTTTGACCTTTGATCTTTGAGTTTTATTCCCTTGGGAACTCTTTGATTTTCCGGGATAAATGTCCTTCCCCGGGATGCAAACTATCTCTGTACCAAATTTTGTCAAAATCGGTTAAATAGTTAATAGCTCAACGGCTTGCAAAGCTGAAGTGGCAATGGGAAGGGCACATTCAAAAAACCGATAGACGGTCTCAAGAAGCTAGAATTAGCGACCTCGCACCGGAAAATGCAGCGTTGGAAGACCTCCTCACTAGGTGGACAATATCAAACGAGTCGCAGGGAGCCACTAGATTCAGGCGGTGCAAGACTGTGGCGTGTTGGATTCCCTTCAAGAGACCTATGTCCAGCTGTGGACGTCTATCGGTTGATAAAATAGATACATTTTATGAAATGTTGAATCAACTTCCTTCGGCGGTGTTCTCATTAGATTTCACCATGGGGTTTTCAAGGGGCGGACCAACAAATTCCTGAAAGGCCGGCAACGCATTAGTAGTTCTTCTGGTACTGCAAATGTTCATGGCGTAATCACTTAATATCAGGTGACCCGCCTGCTCGTTTGCTCGCCAATTTTATTAATAATAATTAAAAAGCTAGTAGCCCTGTTCTCCCCAGCCTCCCCCCCACTTGTCACTCCACGCAGCTGGGGCAGGTGACGGCCCGTCAGCTGGTGATCCGGTCGTGTCGGCCCAGTGTCGGCCCAGTGTCGGCCCAGTGTCAGCCCAGTGTCGGCCTAATCTCTCGCATTGCTAATTTTAATGTATGTAGCTTGAACCAATATCCGTAATTTATGCTAACCGAATTTTATTAATTATTTATTGATAAACACCTTCATTGAAGCAGATGTTTTTTAAATTGGTTCTGTATCGAAATCATTAATTAATATATTATGGATGGATAATGGATATATAAGCACCTCATTCATCATTATCAGCAGTACTGATAGACGTCCACTGCTGGACATAATGTCTCTTGTAGGGAATTCCACGCGTCACGGTCTTGATACGTACGAAGCAATTTGCCTTCTCATTTCTATTTCGAACCTAAGATTTGGAACACCCTTTCAGCATCAGTTTTCCCCTCCAATTATAATATGGGTACCTTCAAGTCAAGAGTGAATAGGCAACTTCTAGGCAAGCGCGCTCCATCTTAGGCTGCATCATCACTTGCCATCAGGTCTGATTGCAGCCAAGCACTGACTATAAATTTTAAAAAAACGTCGATTCAGAAACAATCTGAGAGTTCCCTCACTCTAGTTCACTCTGCTAGTGAGCCGACGATGGGCTGATGATGATGATGATGAAGGTAACAGTTAAGATACGATCTGCCTCCCCGGTCCCCGAACCCCCGAGCGCACCAATAAAATCTACATTTTAACTATTTCGTAACACTGCATACGTAATTAAACATTTCCAGTGTCCTGCGCAAAAACAATCAAATCAAAGTATCTCGGATAAAAAATGTACATGTCAAGAGCGAGGCGGACTCGCGTAGTGAAGGTTCCGCAGGTTCTACCAAAGTGACTATAAATTGCCCATATCACAGTATTTGCGAACAAAAATGTAGTTCCCACGATATCATTTATTTATTCTTGGATTTTCCGGGATATAAGAAAGCCTGTGTCCATCCCCGGGATACAAGCTACCCCTGTACCAAATTTCATCAAAATCAGTACCCGTAGTACAAGATTTTACGTCTCACCAAACAAACCAAATTCGAGAGTCGAAATACTTCCGCGTTACAGTAAAATGGACCTAAACCGCCTTGAATTGAAGTCAAATATTCAATGCCACTGATTTTAATTTCGCAATGTTTCCGCTTGGAGCGCTGGCTGTAGAAGTGTAGACAAACTTGAGCTTTAAAACAAGGCATTTAAGATCCAGTTTACTGTAACGCGGAAGTATTTCGACTCTCGAATTTGGTTTGGTTTGGTGAGACGTAAAATCTTGTACTACGGGTACAGGTAAAAACAATAATTAGCAGACAGACGGATGGATAGACTGACATACTTTCATAATAATAAATCATGACATCATTTTATAATAGGTAATAAGAATTACTATGGATAAAATGTTTATGTGTTCATTCTTTCGTTACTTAAATATTTGCACATAATTCATTCGATTGACTTGAAACTTTGTACAGTTGGTGTCGGCACTTGTGGGAAGGTTTCTGGCATAAAATAAAAATTCTGATTTCTTTTTCGTTCAGACTCTGACTGACCTTTAAGGATTTCCCCGTACAGGTACGGAACCTTAAAAGCGCCAACACCTATTTACATTTTGTAAAATCAATACCATAAACTCTCAACTCTATTACTGATAACAATAGGGTTCAGAATTGATCCTGTATTGTATTTCCAAGTGACTTTTCAGGTCAAATCATTGGACACGCGCCGACAAGTATAAGCACATTGTGGGGGTCAATGAACTCCGAATTGTATGACCTTTTTATAGTCTATGAATAAATTAATTACGCCTCAATCGCTTAGTGCTGAGTGGCAATTATCATCTCTAAGTGCTTTTAAAAGTTTAAATGAAGGTTTTTGTTCGAACTAAATATCGAAATAAATGACAAGATCCAAGCGAACAAAATTTTTCACGGTTTTGGAACCAAATTAATCAGCGCCACCTCTTTAGTACTAATGAACGACCCGTTTGAAATCCAGACGTCACTGAGGTTGCATTGGTGCTAAATAAACATTTTAGGCCCAATGAGTCGGTGCCATTTTGCTTGTTCAATGGCCCTGTCCTTACGAAGTAATATATAAGTAAGTTAATATGGCTAAAAGTTACTCTAATTTATGCTAAGCATTCTGAAAGTCGAAAGGTGAACACTTTAAATCTAAAATGTGTGCGTTATAGCGCTTACGCACTCATCCGATCCGAGTCCGTGAAAATACGTTCCTTTTTGTTTTGTATGGGAGCATCTAAATATATAAAAGGAAAAGGTGACTGACTGACTGACTGATCTATCAACGCAGAGCTCAAACTACTGGACGGATCAGGCTGAAATTTGGCATGCAGATAGCTATTATGACGTAGGCATCCGCTAAGAAAGGATTTTCGAAAATTCAACCCGTGAGGGGGTGAAATAGGGGTTTGAAATTTGTGTAGTCCACGCGGACGAAGTCGCGAGCATAAGCTAGTTATGACATATAGCTGGTGCCCGCGACTTCGTTTGCGTGAAATTAGGTTTTTAAAAATCCCGTGGGAACTCTTTAATTGTCCGGGATGAAAAGTAGCCTACGTCACTCTCCGTGTCTTCAATTATTATATCCATGCAAAAGTATGGGTGTACGTTTCTGGCAAATAAATCAATTCAATTTTAGCGTAATTAAACTACCGTGAGTGATTTGCATTCTAAATAATATCTGTCCCGGCTGTACTCACATGTTTAGTCGACGTTAGCCCGACTAGTTTCGAACCCATACGGGGTCCTTTTTCAAGGGAGTCCGGGAAACTAGTCGGGCTAACGTCTCGTGAGTACAGCCGGGACAGATTTTATTTAGAATGAAATCAATTCAAATTCAAATTCAAGCATCTTTTAAAACGAGACAAAACTTAATGCAGATCCCAGCCTCCAGTTAAAATGGCTATTGTTTGAAGAGGATATCATAATATTATTACCTAACAGTCGATTCTTTTTCAGGCAATTTTTTAAATTTTTCTTTTTTTATAAAAAAGAATTAGCGAAATCGGTTCAGCTGTTCTAGAGATTTGCGATCAGCAACACATTCAGCGATTCATTTTTATACTTATATTATTACTAGCTGCCCTGGCGAACTTCGTTCCGCCAAACAGTCGATTAAATTTTTTTAAATTTTTCTCTCCGTAAGATCCATCCTCGTACTAACTTCAAGGAATATTATAAATAAATAAATAAATAAATAAAATCTTTTTATTAAAAGCATCTATGGCTCAATTTGTTAGTAGACAGACTTACTTAAAAACTAATGTTAGTAACTAATAATACAATTGTGGGAAAAAGACAGTTTTTTATTTTTATTTTATTATTTACATTTACAAATGTGGCCTCACCAACACTTGAACAAAGTGTTCAAGCATTGGTGAGTCCATTTTGCTCGCAAACATGTTCAGGATGCAGTTGGTACTTGAGCGCAGCCTTGTCACCAGTGATGATGACTTCTTCCGCATTACTGCAAAGAAGTCATCAGTCCGTTCATCTGCGAACATTCCAGACGCAGAACAGAACCGCGGCAAGCCCAACAACATCCTGAACCCATTGTTATACTGCACCCTTAAGGTGTCTATGGCCTTTTTCGAATAGTTGACCCACAGGCTACCCGAGTAGAAGTTTTGGCAGTAAGCCTTGAAGAGCGTTATTTTTGCCTCTTTACTACATCGGGTGAACCTGCGGGCCAGCATATTACACCTGACTGCCAGGGCCCTTCTCTATCTCTCGATATTATAAAAGAAGAATTAGCGAAATCGGTTCAGCTGTTCTCGATATTTGCGATGAGCAACACATTTAGTGATTCATTTTTATATTATAGATAGAGATTTGCGATGTATTGCAAGTAGGTACCTATTAGGTAGATAGACACTTGCTATTTGCATTATATACACCCACGCCTCAGTAGCAGCCTCGCTTCAATGCTTGCAGTGAACGAGCCCCGCGGGAAATATAAGCTAAATGCTTTCAAAATAACTTTTGATAAAACTCCTAGCTATTTCCAGGTGAAAAAACCTGCGTTATTTTAACGCTCACTTGTATGAGTTTTTTTTTTTTAATTTTTATCGTTACCTACTGTTAAATATCGGTCGAAGTCACACAAAAGGGTTCCGTACCACCGTACAAAAAATAAAAACTTTATTTTTAATTTTCTTGGCGGCCATATTACTTATTTGTTGTTATAGAATGATAGATGAAACACATTCTAGGAATTCTCAAAATTTCAACTCTCTACTTATTACAGTTTTAGAGATACAGCCTACTGACAGACATACGGATGGACGGACGAACGGACGGAAAGACAGCGTAGTCTAAGTAATAGGGTCCCGTTGGCACCACCAAAAAACATTTTAAATTCAATTAGCAAACAAAGGTTTCGCCCACTAAAATTTTTGGCTCTTCAATTTGTATGGGACTGCGTGTAAGTCCCGCAAATTGCTATTGCGCCGGAACTATATCTCATTCACATCGAAATGATGCCATTTTGACGTCAGCCGAAATAAAAATATTGGTATATTTTTAGCTCGAAACTTCAGTCTAGTGCTGACGTCACTAAAATGGCGGCCACACGCATTAGCAATTTGCGGGACTTATAACTGAGAGAGCGCTATACCTACTAAGTTCTTTCCGCGGATAGATTATAAACCAATCTGTCAAATAGAAATCATCACTAAAAGACTAAACGACTAAAAGTCGGCCATATTTACCGCACGTGTTCAAAAAGAATATTACCCTTTCAATTTAAATATCCCTATTCATACACACGCGTTGTGATTGATGCGTCACATTAAAATATGTATGGTAATAATTTACAACGCACCAATTCCTCTCACACAGCTGACAACCGCCTTATTAACAAAGCAATAGAGTTGAAATTACCTTGAAACATTAGCAAATAGTTAACTTGTAATTTACACAGTGCTTTTGACAACATAATTAATTAGTGCGTTTGAGATATATTTTATTAATGAGAGTTACGGTTGTTTTTTGAATGATTGAAGTAAATGGGATATAGTGGTTTAAGAGGTGACGAGGATTGAAAATATTCGGCAAGAACATAGATGTCGAGTGATAGTGCGTGAAAACGTGGTAGGGTTGGCACTAAAATGTAGAATTAACATATTTTTCAAACATTTTGAATTTGAGAGCTTGCTGTTATTTTACCATAGTAGTAGAGTAAAGTAAAAGTTAAAGTTAAATATTCTTTATTGTACACCAGAACCAAAACAAAAGAAATGAAACAAAGATGTTTGCAAGTACAATAGGCGGCCTTATCGCTAAAATAGCTAAAAAAGAGTACCTACTGTTTTTTTACTAGTTTTCAGAACAATCAAACATTATCTTGCAGAACTAATGCCTCCTCTCTCTTAAATCTTTATAGGTACGTAACGAGCTTTGAACCCGAGACGCCTTGGTGAAGGTTCCCGGTTTAAAAAAAAATCTTGTTTCACATCACCCGGCTTGCGAGTTGATATAAGTAGTAATTAGTATTAATTAACCACACATCCAGTTGCAATTTTGTAGGAAAGCTTTCTTCTGCTATCTGTCGACTGTCACTTGTACATTTTACACCACAACGCATATTTGCACGTAACAGAATAACTTATTATTTGTTTGTGACAACCCTAATAGATTATATCTGCTTCGGGTGAGTCATTGAGTTTAGTTTAATTTAGGTAGGTAAACTTGGAGTACATGCGCCATTTCATAAGCTGTCGACTGCTACTCGTACAATTTATATCACAACGTATAGCACAGAATGACTTATTATATTTTGTTTGTGACAACCCTAACAGATTCTGTCTGCATCGCGTGACGCATCCATGAATCCTTGAGTTTAGTTTAATTTAGGTAAACTCGGAGTACCTGATAAAATCTATTATAAAATAATGTAACACGTATTTGCATGTAATTGTATAATAATTATATATTTAGCATGTATGTATTGTTAATGTACCTAACTTTGCAATGCCCTAACGGGGCTTCATGTAACCATGAAAGCAAATGAATAAATAAATCATAAATCATATATACCTACATGTGCCATTCCATAATCTGTCGACAGTCACTCGTACATTTTACATCACAATTTACAACGTATAACACAGAATGACTTATTATTTGTTTGTGACAACCCTAGCAGATTCTATCTGCATTGGTGACGCATCCGTGAGTCATTGAGTTTAGTTTACATAAACTCGGAGTACGCCGAGAGTCCATTTTGTAAACCTGTCGACTGTCACTATAAATATTTACACGTTTCGAATCACAACTTTGACAGCGATCACGCAATCATCCGAATCGAATCCGTGAAAATACGGATATAAAAAATATCTAAGTACGGCATAATTATGTTATAAGCTACCATACAAATAGTTTGTACAGTTCTTGCAATTCATGAAGGCGGGTGGGCTCATGCTTGTGTTTAAGTCGTATCGGTACCCGTAGTACAAGATTTTACGTTTCACCAAACCAAACCAAATTCGAGAGTCGAAATACTTCCGCGTTACAGTAAACTGGATCTTAAATGCCTTGTTTTAAAGCTCAAGTTTGTCTACACTTCTACAGCCAGCGCTCCAAGCGGAAACATTGCGAAATTAAAATCAGTGGCATTGAATATTTGACTTCAATTCAAGGCTGTTTAGGTCCATTTTACTGTAACGCGGAAGTATTTCGACTCTCGAATTTGGTTTGGTTTGGTGAGACGTAAAATCTTGTACTACGGGTACAGTATACCTATGAAACTTATACTGAGGCTGAAATCTATAGAGTTAGAGCGCATTTTGACTGTGCTCAGACTTAAGATTGAGTTAGTGTGAGAGATATAGCTCTGTCTCGTTTTAAGTCTAAGCTAAGTCAGAGTGCGCTCTATAGATCTCACCCTGAATGTGTGAAAAACTGAATATTCGCATTCGCGAATGTTGGCAGTAGATATTCGCATTCAAATTCGCATCCGCGAATGTCCAAAATATGACATTCGTTACATCACTAATAGGTACATCAAGTAGGTACCTACATATTGATTGTAATTTCATAACATTAATTACATATTACCGCTAATCGGATTGCTAATTAGCTGTCAATTGTCAGATACATAATCGGCATAGATCATCGGGATGTCGAGATGACTTGAACAGAGCATTGTGCGTACGTAGCCACAAATTGTATACACTAGCTGAGTTGCCCAGGATTCAATCAATCAATCAGCCTATTTGCGTCCACTGCTGGACATAGGCCTTCCCAAGAGCACGCCACCACACACGATCCTCCGCCTTCCTCATCCACCCACTTCCCGCTATCTTCTTAAGGTCGTCAGTCCAGCGGGTTGGAGGTCGTCCCACACTGCGCTTGCTGATACGCGGTCTCCACTCCAGAACACGTCTGCCCCATCGGCCATCGGTTCTGCGGCAGACGTGGCCTGCCCACTGCCACTTCAGCTGGCTAATTCGTTGGGCTATGTCTGTCACTCTGGTTCTATTCGTTGGGCTATGTCGGCCCAGGATTCGCTCGAGTGGAATTATACGTTAATATATTACCTGCGCATATTAGCCATTGCATTTCAAAATGCTGCAGTAGTACTGACATGAAAAGCTCGTACGCTACGGCGGTAATGGGGCTGAATCTGTTGTACACAATCTCTAAACTAAACTAAATTAACAGATCAAAATCTAGTGCTATCCTATTCCGCAAGCAACATTATGAAAGTGATAGCAATAGATTTAGACGTGCCATTATAGTTTAGTTTAGAGATTGTGTACAACAGAATTAGCCACAATAATCACTACCCCTATTATAAATCTGAAAGTGTGTTTGTTTGTTTGTTTGGTGGTTTGTTGGTTTGTTGGTTTGTTGTTTTGTACTTCAATCACGTCACAACAGAGCAATGGATTAACGTGATTTTTTGCATGGGTATAGTTCAAGACCTGGAGAGAGACTTTACTTTTTATCCCGGAAAATCAAAGAGTTCCCACGGGATTTTCAAAAACCTAAATCCACGCAGACGAAGTCGCGGGCATAAGCTAGTAATATAATGTGTTCTCTCTTTTAATCACGTTCACACGTTCTAGTTATAAACAGCGTCTCAACTGGGGATAGTTTAAAAGCTTGTTATCTTGTATTTTAAGTTGGTAGACGCCAGTATAAAAAAAAAAAGAAAAAAAAAATATAATATATAGGACCCCCTTTCCATTTTTCAATATAACTCCCTAAGTCCCTACCCATTACGGTTCACGAGATACAGTCTGCTGATAGACAGACAGATAAACGGTCGGATTGGCACCCTAAAATTATCCATGCTAATATATATAGCTGTCTGCTAGCTTTTCACGGGCCAACAGTTTAACCGATTATGGTGAAATTTGGTTAATACAGAGTTAGCTCACATTCCGGGGAAGGACATAATTATATGCTACGTTTTGTCCCGGAAAATAAAAGCGGATTTATAATTTTTAGGGTTCCGTACTTCAAAAGGAAAAACGGAACCCTTGTAGGATCACTTTGTTGTCTGTCTGTCTGTCTGTTTGTCTGTCTGTCGGTTTGTCTGTCTGTCTGTTTGTCTGTCGTCTGTCTGTCTGTTCGTCTGTCTGTCAAGAAACCTACAGGGTACTTCCCGTTGACCTAGAATCATGAAATTTGGCAGGTAGGTACGTCTTATAGCTGACATTTGGGGAAAAAATCTGAAAACCGTGAATTTACGGTTAGATCACACAAAAAAAATTAAATTGTGGTCATGAACTAATAATTAGTATTTTCAACTTTTGAAGTGAGTGACTATATCAAGTGGGGTATCATATGAAAGGTCTTCACATGTACATTCTAAAACAGATTTTTATTTATTTTTATGCATCATAGTTTTTGAACTATCGTGCAAAATGTGTAGTACAGAACCCTCATTGCACGAGCCTGACTCGCACCTGGCCGGTTTTTTTTTCTTGTACTTAATCACTTACAGGTTCTAGTTATAAACATCGTCTCAACTGGGGATAGTTTAAAAGCTTGTTATCTTGTACTCATTATAAGTTGGTAGACGTCGCTGTTTGAGTTGCCCCGCGCGAGACGGGCTATGTCTTCAGAACTTCTAGATAATGGAATAAAACGTAAAAGGTTGGTGTCTAGCCAAAAAGCACTTGTTGTCCAGGGCCGGATTAATCCACCTTGACTGAGGCCCCAAGGCACAATCCTCGAGTTCTCTCCACAGACCGCCACTATACCTAGACTAGTGCGCGAAGCGATTGAAATTCGCAAACACCAGAATTTCAGTCGTGAGGATGGTTTTAAATTAGCAAATAGGTATGTGGAATCCAGTGGTAGAATTATGCAAACCAAGAGAGCATCGTACGACATCGAAAGTTAATAGTGACGTTGTGAGTGTGTTTTCCCGGACAGCTCGTGAAGTGTCAGTCAAAAGAACAAGAAAGAGGGTAGTTCGCTACTGCCCTTGACAGCTCGAACTACATCTCTCGCAGCACCGCAGTCCCGTCGGCCAAGTGCGTGGCGGGCCACGCGCAGTGTAAGGTTCCGTAGTCACAATCCTCGAAAAACAGATATAACTCGTTAACCTGTGAACCCTACTTAGCCATGATAGTTTTCTTTTAAAATTGATTATATATACTACGGCTGTGAATTTTTTCACGTTCCTATATATATATATTTTTTTTTAATAGATGTAGCGAGCAAGCGAGCAGGCGGGTCACCTGATGTTAAGTGATTACCGCCGCCCATGAACATTTGCAGCACCAGAGGAGCCGCCGATGCGTTGCCGGCCTTTTAGGAATTTGTTGGTCCGCCCCTTGAATAACCCCATGTTATAATCTAGTGGGAACACCGCCGGTGGGAGTTGGTTCCACAGTTTGCGTAATATACTACCATTTGGCTGATAGAGGGGGGGGGGGGACACTTGACTCTAATAAAAATTAGCACTTTAAAACATCATATTTTACAAACGGATCTATGAAATCGAAAAATGATATTGCCACACCCACAGTATTTTTAAAAGACCTATTCAACGATACCCCACACTATGGGGTAGACGAGAGGAAAAAAATCCATCCCCACTTTACATATAGGGGAGCTACCCTAAAAAAAATATTTATCAAAATTTTATTTCAGCACTTTGTCGGCGTGGTTAATATTTAAACCCATGCCAAATTACAATTTTCTAGCACTAATAGTCTCTGCGATTAACCGAGGACGGACGGACAGACGGACGGACATAGCGAAACTAAAAGGGTTCCTTGTTTACTACGGAACCCTAATAAAAACGCCAAATTAATCGTGGCATGTACCTGTTATCTACATTAAAATAGACCCCAAGGCAATGCATACCTAAGGTAGGACCCCATTTCCACTTTTCAATACAACTCCGTACCTACCTATTACGGTTCACGAGATACAGTCTGCTCATAGACAGACAGATTGACGGTTGGATGTGCGGACGGTCACGAAGGCTAGTATAATCGCTAGTAACAGGGTCCCGTTGGCACCCTTAAATTTTCCATGCTAATATTATAAATGCGAAAGTGTGTCTGTCTGCTAGCTTTTCACGGCTCATCCCTTCAACCGATTTTCACGAAATTTGGTATAGAGATGGCTTATATTTCGGTGAAGAATATAGGCTACTTTTTATCCCGGAAAATAAAAGAGATCCACGGGATTTAAAAAACCTTAATCCACGCGGGCGAAGCCGCGGGCATTACTGAGTGGGTGTATAATTTTCCTTTCTCATACTAGATGGCGCACTAGTACTGTAACATCGCGCTGGTATACTAATAACTGACAATGTACATTTAGCCATGGATCAAGACAAGCGACTAGCGAGTGAAACTAAGCCATTGCACTGCGGCTGAGTTGAGCTCAGAATCTCGGAAGAAAGAAATCGACCAATGAATTTTGATTCTCAATTTTTGGAAAGGGGGAACTGGCCATTTCCTCCTTCATACTTAATACATCCATACTTCCGTACTAATATTATAAATGCCAAAGTGTATCCGTCTGTCTGTCTGCCTGCTAGCCTTTGATGGCCTATCCTTTCAACCGATTTTGACGTTTGGTATAGAGATATCTTACATCTCGGGGCAGAACATAGGCTACGTTTTAACCTGGAACATAAGAGTTCCCACGGGATTTAACAAACCTTAATCCACGCGGGCGAAGCCGCGGGCATTACCTACTGGGTGTATAATTTTCCACTCTCATACTAGATGGCGCACAAGTACTGTAACATCGCGCCAGTATATTAATAACTGACACTGTATATTGAGCCAAGGATACTGACTTACAGACAAGCTTGTGAAACTTAGCCAATGCACTGCGGCTGAAATTAGCTTGACGAAAGGTCAAATTTTTGGGAAGGGGGAACCGGCCATTCTGTCCTTCATAATTCACTAGCTGATGCCTGCGACTTCATCTGCGTGGAATTGGTTTTATCAAAAATCCCACGGAAACTCTGATTATCCGGGATAAAAAGTAGCCTATGTCACTCGCCAGGCTTTTATCTATACCCATGCAAAAAATCACTTCAATCCGTCGCACCGTTGCGACGTGATTGAAGGACAAACCAATAAACCAACAAACAACAAACAATACTACATCTCTCAATAATTCTTTCTTGAAATCACTTGCGGTTGCGCGTTCTACTTAGTTATAAACAGCATCTCAACTGGGGATAGTAAAAAAGCTTGTTATCTTGTACCATTGTACTCATTTTTTATTTTTTTTATTTTTGTTTATTTGAAAGTAATCAACAGCGTAAATACATAATTATTATTTAAATTTAAATCTAGGTATAACAGAAGGCCAAAAGAGATTACTTAAAATTATAATTAAACTATTTTAACAGAATAGAGTTAGAATAAATGTAGGTATATACAATAATAAAATAAAATTACAACAGTGTGTGTATGATTGTATGTGTGTGTGTATGCGTGTGTGAGTGTGTGCTTATGAGTATGTGTGAGCGTGTGTGCATGTGTGTGTGTGTGTAAATGGGAGTGTATGATTGCATGCATATTTAGATGTTAGCTACTTTTTTTTACTACTCATTATACATATACAGTACCCGGCCGGAAATATTGTACATCGGCCTTTAGAAAGAGAGCGGTTTTGTAGAGCGTTGTCTCTGTCGTTGAGAGCGATAAAACGTCACATAGGTATGAGTGGCAGGAACAACGCTGCGCGCTGTACAAAGCCGAAACCTCTTTCTAATAGTCGATGTACAATAATTTGTTTACAGGTGACCTATATGCCAGCCCCATCGTTACAAATTAAATTAAAATCAAACTACATAGTGAAACCTAATACTAAGTATATCAATTTGAGAGAATCACTAACAAATTCATACACTTTCATTGCCGTAATGCTCAAAGGTTTGTTTAAAATACAATTGAAAATACCAATACTCATAAAATTTAAATTTAGTTCACACATTAGTGTTTATCTCAAATTGTGATTGCGAACACATGCCAATTGTAAGTGTATCACCTATTTTATAGCAGAGTTTGGAACTTTGCCCCAGAACGGGCCACGAGGCCCCTGGAAGGCCCCTATGAAGTTGCCTAGATTGCCTATATTTGCATAGTCCGGGACTGGCCTTGCTCGCCTAAGCTAAGTAAACTATTACTTAATACTTCAGTGATAGCCCACTAGTCTGAATTATAAAACCACAGTACAAAACTAAGGAGCAACCCACGTGTCTGTACATATTTTTTAAAATTAACTAAGAGCATTATTTAGAAATTGTGGGTGTGTAATTTTTCACTCTCATACTAGATGGCGCACTAGTACTGTAACATCGCGCTAGTATACTAATAACTGATTTTAGTTTTAATTTTGTTTTTATTTTTACTTTTAATCTATATTAAAGTTTATTTAATCAATTTATCTGTACATTCCAAATAAAAAAATAGACTTACTTATAATAAATTAAAGTAGGTATTTTATAAAAAGTTCAAAAAATATATGTTTAAATACAAAAAAAAGGGAAATTGAATTTATTAAGCTTTCAACTATTGATAGATTGGATATGTTTTTTTTTATATCGAATCGCTTGATAAATGTAACGAATACGAAAAGGAAACTTGTACGAAAAAAGCAACATAAAAAAACACAATTTATTATTAAGATATTCCATTAGGAACATTTCCAAATCGGCTTCCTACCTATTGGTGTGAGAGCTGGCGGGAAATGTTGAAAAGGTAATTAAGAAATGTTGCAAATATGTAAAATCGTATTTCCGCCTAACCAGAGTGAGGATTTTTTTATAATGTCTGTTAGATCTAAAAAAACCAGTGCTATTAACTAGCATAGATTTTATTTTTATTTTATTCATTTGGATCAACAAACAGTAGCACGCAGTGCTTAAAAACATAATGATTTTTTAATATTATATAATAATGATTTTTTGATGTTAAAAATAAACCTCTGTAACAAAGTTAGTTTTGACTGACTGACTCGCACTTGGCAGGTTTTTATTGCTTCATGCTTGAAACAGCAATGATGAGGTCTAGGTTGGAGCGCGCTTGCCTAGAATATACTCTTGCTTTGAAGGTATTTAGGGTTCACGTGACAGAAAACACGGACTCATAAAACGTGACTTATATAAGTGGTAGGTATTCCCAGCAGCTCTCGGAGTACATCGGGTACAAATCCCGTATCGAGCCTTCAATACGTAATTGATGAAGTGATCGGTCTTCCGGCTTATCCTCAACCCATCATAGACCACTATTGGGAATGGGTTTCCTCTCAGAATGAGACGGGGTTTGGCCATAGTCCATCACGCTGACTGATTGGCAGACTTCACCAAACTTTGAGAACATTATGGAGAACTCTCAGGCATACAGGTTTCCTCACAATGTTTTCCATAAAGAAGTTTCACTTCACCGCTTTTTGGCGCTAAGACAAGGGCATTAGTCGTGTGACAGGACACTATTACCTCCGCTTGGCTCGAGCGATGAAGATCAGCTAGCACTTTCGTGAGACGATCTGCAGCTGTTCCCCCCACCACCATCCCCCTCCTCAGCCACCCTCACAATGGGCTCTGCAGGCAGCGGCACGCGTCGGCAGACGGCAGCGTCTCAACCACGACGCGTGCGCGAACTAATTCCCTTGAAAAAGGACCCTGGATGGGTTCGAAATTAATCGGGCTAACGTCGACTAAATACGTGAGTACAGCCGTTGACAGATATTATATTTAAAGAAGTTTCACTTCAATTATACAAACCAATACCGAATCAGTTCCAGCAGCTTAGCGATGGATTAACGTGATCTTAGATCGCTTATTTAAGAATAGTAATTAGTTTTAGCCGCTCAGCCGTGATAGCCTAGTGATTAAGACCTCTGCCTTCTATTCATGAAGCCTGGGGTTCGCATCTCTAACTTTTGGGAGCTTTATGCGTGGAGTTTCAGGCTGAGATCTATAGAGCGGATTTTGACTTTGCTCAGACTTAAGATCGAGTTAAAACGAGACAGATTTATGTGAGAGATATAGTTCTGTCTCGTTCTAACTCTGTCTTAAGTCTAAGCTAAGTCAGAATGCGCTCTATAGATCTTATCCTCAGAGTTTCACTTCAATACAACACAGTACCGAATCAGTTCCATCAGCTCTCGAAGTATATCGGGTACAAATCCCGTATCGAGCCTTCAATAGGTGATTGATGAAGTAATCGCTCTTCCGGCCGATGTTTGCGCGGGCCCTAAATAGTTTCCGACTTCGGGCAAGATCGGCTTAGCGATGGATTAACGTGATCTTAGATCGCTTATTTGACAATAGTAATTGGCTTAAGCCGTTGAGCCGTGATAGCCTAGCGATTAAGACGTCCGCCTCCTATTCGGGAGGTCGTGGGTTCGATTACAGGCAACTCTAACTTTTCGGAGGCTATCACCACAGTTTTACAGATCGTAAAAATGTGCTATCTCCGTTTCTACAATCATCATCATCATGATCAGCCCATAGCTGGCTCACTACAGAGCACGGGTCTCCTCTCAGAGTGAGAAAGGTTGTGGCCGTAGTCTACCACGTTGGCCATTTGCGGATTGGTAGACTTCACACACCTTTGAGAACATTATGGAGATCTCTCAGGCATGCAGGTTTCTTTACAATTTTCCTTCACAGTTAAAGCAAGTGATATTTAATTACTTAAAACGCACAATAACTTCGAAAAAATAGAGGTGCGTGCCCGGGATCGAACCCCCAACCTCCGATTAGAAGGCGGACGTCCTAACCACTAGGCTATCACAGCTTCAATAAAACAATCATCATCATCATCATGATCAACCCATTGCCGACTCACTACAGAGCACGGGTCTCCTCTCAGAGTGAGAGGGTTTTAGGTATAGTCTACCACGCTGGCCATGTGCGGATTGGTAGACTTCACACACCTTTAAGAACATTATAGAGAACTCTCAGGCATGCAGATTTCTTAACGATTTTCCTTCATCGTTAAAGCAAGTGATGTTTAATTACTTAAAAACGCACATTACTTCGAAAAGTTAGAGGTGCGTGCCCGGGATCGAACCCCCGACCTCCGATTAGAAGGCGGACGTCCTAACCACTAGGCTATCACAGCTTCAATAAAACAATAGGTAACTGAAATTTAGAAGAATTCATGACTTTTTAATTGACTCTAGTCTAGTCTAGTCTAGCCTTTACAACTCAAACATAGTTTAATTTTTAAAATACGTGTGAAACACAGACAGACACGATGAAACTATGAGAATTAGTTTTTTACAAGTTTTCACGGTGGTGTATGCTGAGCTAGTTTTGTCAAACGTTCAGTACCTACCTATAGTGTCCTATAGGCATGTATTAGGTCTGTACTCTTTATCGATAGTTCGATACAGTCAATCTACATGAGTCCCTTAGGGCATGCCGAGCGGATATTGCTAGGCTCGGCAGGCTCTGATATCCGCTTTTTGGCCAACAAATACCTTTGTGTGGCCATGTTTGGTTTCCTATACCTTACAGCTATTCGCATTGAGCAAACCTGACTTAGGTATGTTGGGATGTATGGTCTTTATATGCCTGAACAATAGTACCTAATACCTACCATTGACTTCTATATCACTTCGTATGGACAGGGTTATTGAACAAACAAAATGGCACCGATTCAGTGGTGCTTGAACACCAATGCAACCTCAGTGAAACGGGTCGTTCATTAGTATCTAAGAGGTGGCGCTGATTTATTTGGTTCCTAAACCGTTGAAAATTTTGTGCGCTTGACCGTATCTTGTCATTTATATCGATGCCTAATACAGTCATCATCATGATCAACCCATTGCCGGCTCACTAAAGAGCACGGGTCTCCTCTCAGAGTGTGAAGTGTTTTGGCCATAGTCTACCACGCTGGCCATGTGCGTAGACTTCACACACCTTTGAGAACATATGGAGAACTCTCATGCATGCAGGTTTGCTCACGATGTTTTTCTTCACCGTTAAAGCAAGTGATATTTAATTAATTAAAACGCACATAACTCCGAAAAGTTAGAGGTGCGTGCCCGGGATCGAACCCCCGACCTCCGATTAGAAGGCGGACGTCCTAACCACTAGGCTATCACAGCTTTGTCACCTAATTTAGAGTACGCGGCAGAGAATTGTGCATCGATCTTTAGCATGAGATTTCGGCTTTGTCGAGCGTTGTCTCTGTCACTTATACCTATGTGATGTTTTGTCGGTCTCAACAATAGGAACAACAAAAAAACGTTACATAGGTATGAGTGACAGAGACAACGCTCTACGAAGCTGATATCTCTTTCTAAAGGTCGGTGTACAATATTTTCTGCCTAGTACTGTACCTAAGCCGAGTGCGTTATACGATGGTCGATGACTGATAGACAATAGATTATTTTATCAGTCAATCATAGATTATCATATTAAATTACCGCGAAAATCTATTGTCTAAAGGTAAGCGTCCACAGTACACGCATAATGTTATCGTTTTTCGCTTCTTCTTTCGTCTTCTTCTGCCAACAAGCAACCACAACGAATACGGTATTTTACACCAAGCGAGAAAAAAATCTATAAACACGATAATATTAGCAGTAAACAATCGAAAAAAGTGTTAGTTTCAGTTTACAAAATTATATATCCAATGAATTTTATAATATTAGCCATTTTAAAGATTTTATTTTTTAGAAAATGTCCTTGTTTAAGTACCGATCCCTGTGATGTCATCACAGCTAATGAGCCTAAAAAGATGGCAGGTAACGTTTTCGCGGCGAAATTTGAAATGTAAAATTGAAATGCATTTTTAATGCACTTGTTGATCGAACGAACCTACTGCCTACAAACGGATCCGTTATAATTATAATCATAATCATTTACTTATTTTGCTCAGATACTTTATGGTAGGTAGGTACTGTTAGGTGGGTTTTGGTTATAGTCTGTGCGCTACCATAGCACTCTCTGACATGCTCCGGGAGTCTGTGGTTTTTGGTTAGACTAGACACTCTATGGTGACGCTTGGAATATGGATAGTTCATTGTACCGACTTGTTAATTAATTAAATAAGAAACAGTGATTAAAATGTATTTTAAAGTATATCAAAGTGGTTTTCATTTTAACAGTAGAGTAGGTACATGTACATTATTTACATGGGGTCTTAAAAATTAGGTATTCACATATCCTGCTAAGTGCCAAGCATGGCGTGCAAAATTAAGAAAAATATATTTTTAAATTAAAGTTTTACGGTTTTTAGGGCGCAAAAAATATAGTGTTAATTTTTTTGATCTAATAGGACAAATATTAACCATTTAAGACCTACTTAAAAAAGTGTCAACTAGCCTATTGAACCCAGCATCTCATTTCACATTCTTAAAATATTGTTATGTCATCATGTAAAAGTTATTAATAATTCAAATATCTATTTCTTTACATTATTTAGAACTTGCCATTTAAAAAGTCATCAACACTATAACGTTCGATGCGATCCGCTTGAAGCGAGCGATACGGAGCAGTGAGCGCATACCTTTAAGGACCTCTTACTTTAGTACCTTACTGGGGGTGCGTGCAATAACTCATTTTTAATTGCATCGTATTTTACCACCACAATGGCGCGCCGCGGCGGACAAAGTCTGAACGGCGCAGATTTACAAGAGTTCACGCGTTATTTATGGCTGTTTACGGCGGACAAAAAACTTTACCCCCAATATCTAGTTTAATTACTTTCCAAAGACATTAGTGCTGAGTAGAGATGGATCATTTTTAGGGTTCAGTATCTCAAAAGGAAAAAAGGAACCCTTATAGGACCACTTTGTTGTCTGTCTGTCTGTCTGTCGTGCCGTCAAGAAAACCTATAGGGTACTTCCCGTTAACCTAGAATCATGGGCAGTTAGGTAAGTTTTATAAGCACAAACTATGAATTTGTGGCTACATCACAAAAAAAATTGTGTACCTAGTCCTCGCGAACGAAATCGCGGAAATAAGCTAGTCTGAATACATAAAAGGAAAAAGTGAACGACTGATTGACTGACTGACTGATCTATCAACGCAAAGCTCAAACTACTGGACTGATCGGGCTGAAACTTGGCATGCAGATAGCTATTATGATGCAAGCATCCACTAAGAAAGGATTTTTGAAAATTCAACCCGTAAGTGGGTAAAATAGGGGTTTGAAAATGGTGTAGTCCACGCGGACGAAATTGCGGGAATAAGCTAGTTAGAAATAAATTCTAACTTAAAGACCAAATTGTTAACTAACTTTAAAACTTTCGAAATAGGTATTACCAAGGATAAATCGAAGGCTATGAAATGTGTTTAAAATATTTAACCAAATAATTCGATAATTAATAATCATTTCAAAAGGTTTTTATTAGCAAATCGCTAACTTCACCTGCTTATTTGGTTTTTGCTATAAATAACTAGGTATTGAGCTAAGAGCCCGTCAAGGCCACACCATCGTTATTTTATAAAAACTTAAAGTTTCTGTGCGCATTTTCCCCGACATAGGTAGGAGCGATTTGCGACTATAATATGGTTTGGATCATGGTGTCCTTGGCAGATAACAGGTAATAAAGATGTATAAAATCTTTCGTCAAAGTATAAAGTCTAATCTAATCTATATCTAAGCTAGCTTATGCTCGCGACTTCGTCCCCGTGGACTACACAAATTTCAAACCCCTATTTCACCCCCTTAGGGATTGCATTTTCAAAAATTCTTTCATAGCGTATGCCTACATCATAATAGCTATCTTTTTTAAAGAATATTAGCCATGTTAAATGACTAATATTCCCCTTTCCTCTCCAACTAAGCGTCAGGCTTGTGCTAGGAGTAGGTACGACAATAGTGCAACGGGCGGGGTTTGAACCGTCGACCTTTCGGTTTTCAGTCCACTCCTTTACCGGTTGAGCTATTGAGGCTCTAAGTTTGGTCCAGCAGTTTGAGCTGTGCGTTGATAGATCAGTCAATCAGTCAGCTTTTTTTTAAAACAACGAAGGTCTGACCCTCACAGGCTCTTTCTCTTAATTTTGACGTATTTAGCGTTCACATCTTGCGGTAGGCATGTTGTTATCATGGTTGATTAGGTAATAATTTATATCGAATTAATTAAGGTTAACCGTTTTCCACCTATTTGACTTTCGAATATTTGTGAATTTTCTTGTAGCTTGTTAATTAACGAAGCTTCTTGTAGCTTGTATCCTGGTGACAGAATAGGCTATTTTTTATACCTTCCTTAAGAGTTCCTACGAGGTTTTATAAAGCACCTAAATCCACAGTCACACAGGATAAAGTCACTGTATCCTCGGTAAGTACGAAATATATACTGTTACTAGCTGACCCGCCCGGCTTCGCTCGGGTGGAATTTAGAAAATCGAGGTGGGGGTTGAATTTTCAAAAATCCTGAAACACGTAGTTCTTCATTTGTGACCGAAAACCCAAATACCAATTTTCATGCAAATAACTTGAAAAATGACGGACTTTCAAACAAACTTTCATCCCTACTAAACCCACTTAGGGGTGGAATTTCGAAAAACCCTTTCTTAGTGGATAGCTCCTCAAAATTTCATGTCTCTAGGACCAGCGGTTTAGGCTGTGCGTTGATATATAAGTCAGTCAGTCAGGCAGGACTTTGAATTTTATATATAACTAGCTTATGCTCGCGACTTCGTCCGCGTGGACTACACAAATTTCAACCCCCTATTTCACTCCCTTTGGAGTTGAATTTTCAAAAATCCTTTCTTAGCGGATGCTTACGTCATAGCTATCTGCATGCCAAATTTCAGCGCGATCCGTCCAGTAGTTTAAGCTGTGCGTTGATAGATCAGTCAGTCAGTCAGTCAGTCAGTCACCTTTTCCTTTTATATATTTAGAAGAAGAATTTTACTTCAATGTTTTTTTCCTTGGAATATAGATCAAGAAAAGCTCATCAATTACGACAAATTATTATGTTACCAAGATTTTGAGTTTAGATACAGTAGTGTATGAAACTCTACATAATTAGGTATACACTATAATTTTTTTTAAATAACCGCCTTGAAAATTAAAAAAAAGTATTATTTCTTGTCCCCTTCTTGCCCTTGAGCCCTTCGTGTTTGAGTCCGACTCGCACTTGACCGATTTTTCAGTTCAATCAATCAACCATAGGGCTAGTTATAAAATCCCACATTCAGCAATTCAAACCAATATTTTCTACATTTTGGACCTCATAAGAAAACTCAGAGTCACTCAGCGAGCGATGGAGAGAGCTATGTGCGGAGTTTCTCTACGTGATCAAATCAGAAATGAGGAGATCCGTAGGAGAACTAGAGTAACTGACATAGCTCAACGGGTTGCGAAGCTGAAGTGGTAATGGGCAGGGCACATAGTTCGTAAAACCGATTTAATATAATAGGCGTTGGGGTCCCAAGGTGCAGGAATGGCGACCTCGCACCGGAAGACGCAGTGTTGGAAGACACGACGGACATCATCAGACGAGTCGCAGGGAGCCGCTTCAAGCGGCGCAACAAGCGGTGCAAGAGACCTATGTTCAACAGTGGACGTCTATCGGTTGATGATAATGATGATGATGATTCTCTACAATACTTTAAAACCCAAAGCCAACATTAATCACGCTAACATTAAATAAGCTCCATTTCAAAATAACTAAATTTATTTCGTGCCAACTCGCGAAGAGAATACAAAACGAACAAAAAAGTTACTCGAAACAATTCCTTGTAGACTATTTTTTGGCGAAGCCATCCAAATTATAAAGTCATAAATTCTAGTGTGTTTCTCTATTTTGTGTGTTGCTCTTTTTCCTTTCGAAGCTCAAATAGAACATAAATCACGCTGCGAACAAAACTGGTTCAACACCTTTTTGTGATTTCATTTTATTTGCGGAAATAATACATCGTTCTAGAAACATATTTCTAGTAGAAATACAAAATACAGAAACGTACAGTGCGACAAGGCTCTGTTGGCACTTGAATGACATTGACAGAGGGGGCGCTGTTGGAGAACAAAGGCTTAGAATATTGAGGCTGACAGACAGACGAACGGACAGCGGAGGCTTAGTAATAGTCCCGTTGGCATCCTTCGGGTACGGAACCCTGAAAATTATTTCTTTAAATTTCCAACCCCTGCTTTTTGCTTTCCCCGCGAAATAAAACAAGGTAGCTCTATATTTAGTTTGTTTTTTTTAAAAGAATATTAGCCATGTTAAATGACTAATATTCCCCTTTCCTCTCCAACTAAGCGTAAAGCTTGTGCTAGGAGTAGGTACGACAATAGTGCAACGGGCGGGGTTTGAACCGTCGACCTTTCGGTTTTCAGTCCACTCCTTTACCGGTTGAGCTATTGAGGCTCTAAATTAGATTATTAATTTAACTTTTTGTAAGTGTACAAAAAACGATTTTTTTTAAATTTCCCAATTTATTATTGAACAAAATCAATCAATCAATGGTAATATCCCTAGCTGTGAATTTAGATTAGGAAAAAAATCTAGTTTGGTTAAAGATAAGTAGGTACTAACTTTAGCGTTTAACTCACGGAATTAATTTTGTCTCAATTAGTAAACCAACACTGAATGTGACTGCATAATATTATGTTAACAACGAAAACAAAAAAAAAAAAACTTAATCTGGTTAGCTACTAACATCTAAGGGCTTCGACCTTTCAAATCGTGTGTAGGGTAAATGATCTAGTTTTCGATTTAGCAGAAAGATTTAAAAAATATAAAATAGAGGTTTTTAAAAAAAATCTAGTAAATGTACCACAATGTCATATAAACCAATTTAAGATATGAGTAACACTACAGTGGTTAAGTCTTCTGCCTCCTATTGGAGTGGTCCGGGATTCAATCCCGGACCCGCACTTGTAACTTTCCGGAGTTAAGTGCGTTGTAGATAAACACCCAGTTGTTTAAGTCAGCATGCCTAAAGGCTAGTTCGGTCTTCTTTCGTAATTTAGTCGAGTAGGGAGTCATTTAGTAGCTAAAATACTTGCGTCTCGACTAAAATCGTTTGCACTTTGTTTGAGTAGAGGTACATGCGGAACTCGCAACTCGACTAAAATGAAAGATTCAGACTTGTTTAGCTGGTGAACCAATGAGCAGTGACGCGGGGTGGGGGGGGGGGGCACTATTCGCACGAGGAAATAGAATAAAATTGATCGACTCGATTAAATTTTTCTCGGATTACAACGAGACCATAAAAAATTTGTCATAATTAACATATTCATAAGGTTAATTAAATGAAAGTGATGAACAATATATTAATTAGCCAGGCGTTTAGAGGAAAAGGCGAAAGTATGTACATTATTCAGTCTGTGGAATATTGGAACAAGTTTCAAGTCAGGCAAAGTTTAAACTAAGCTCCAGTTAAGTTCAGATATTATTTCTAAAATACCCCTTTATTGTACGGAATAATTACTCAATAAGAAGGTTCCCTTTGAGGCGGTTCCCTTGTTAATTTAATCAAGTCTTCTCTTCTAATTGGAATCTGGCATGACATACAAACTTTCCTTTGTATAATAACTAATTATTGGAATGATAAACATGCGCCAGTACAAGGGTTGTGATTGATACATATAAGCAAAATGCTATGATTGGTTGAATTTATGGGATTCTTGTTGCAACTGTACTTTTAGCCAATGGAGAACGCTGGCGTGATAAAATGTTACATTAAAATATAACTAATGTCAGTGTTTAGATCACATAAATTACACCAATTTATTTGTACTTCGCTTCAATACATGAAGTAATACAGAATTTTGAATGTTTAGAAGTTTCTGTATTTTTGCTGAATTTTCTCTGTATTATTGTGACGTGCTAAGCATCGGTTTTTCAATGGCTAAAAATGTATTTAGATTTAATTTTTTGCATGTATTGTAATGACTAAATTATTTATTTACTAGATGATTCCCGCGACTTGGTCCACGTGATTTAGGTTTTTAAAAATTCCGTGGGAACTCTTTGATTTTGCTGGATAAACATTACCTGTACCAAAGTTGGGAGTTGGGACCTTAAAAGCTAGCACACAGACAGACACACTTTTACATTTATAATATTAGGTATGGAAGTATGGGTATGGTATTTTAGACGTAGTGCAATAAGAAGATTGAAACCACTCGTTCGTATGACATCAGTATCTCATTTGCTCTTCTAAAACATTCCTTCGACATAAAATCAATCGTTGCTTATTTAACATAAAAAAAATCATAATCTTAAAAAATTGTGTGAAATGCAAAAATCTAAGAAAAATGTTTGTATTAATTTTTATTAATAAAATAGTTGGATGACAATAGGTGCCTGTACCCTATAAACATATTTGACCTATTTCGCTGCCGGTACGCCACATGTCTCGGATTACTGTGTGAATATAAAAGAAAAAAGATAATAATGGAGATAGGCAACACATTGTCGGTAACGTTGTATCGCCTTGAGCGTAAACAACAACAAATGGTCGTCTATTGGTGTATTCACCCTTATAGTCAAAGAGCTTACCTTCACAACTGAACCATTTTGTTTTCTAAAGAATATTAGCCAAGTTTATCATGCTGGCTAATATTCCCCTTTCCCCTCCAATTAAGCGTAAAGCTTGTGCTAGGAGTAGGTACGACAATAATGCAACGGGTGGGGTTTGAACCGGCGACCTTTCGGTTTACAGTTCGAACCGTTGAGCTTTCGAGGCTCTATGTAAAGCTTCTTATAACCGGCATAAAATTAATTCAAATAGGGATCAAACTCCGTTTGCATGGAGGGCGCTACGAGTACTCTATCATCATCATCATCATCATCAACCGACAGAAGTGCACTGCTGGACATAATGTCTCTTGTAGGGACTTCACACTCCATGGTCTTGCGTCGCCTGACCGCCAGCGGCTCCCAGCGATTCGCCACCTAGTGGTCATGGCCTACTTACGCAACGTTCGTCAACCTCTAGCGTCAGTCATATGTTTTATTTCCAATATATCGTAAACTTTTACAAAATAATAGGATTTTTTATATTTTTTCTTTATACTTTTCGTGATATTATATTATCAGTAATCATCAGTTCTACCACCCGCCATTGTTCTGGTTACACCCTGTATATTCCAATGTTAGAGGTCATCATCATCATGATCAAACCTTTGCCGGCTCACTACAGAGCACGGGTCTCCTCTCAGAGTGAGAAGGGTTTTGGCCGTAGTCCACCACGCTGACCATGTGCGGATTGGTAGACTAGAATGTTAGAGGTCGTTGTATATTAGAACACCAACTCTCACTTATTCGGCGTATCCAGAAGTTTACAACTTTACAACAGCAGCCATAACAATTAATTTATGTTATAACATTATTATTGCAATAGTTATTCGCAATAAATATTGTGAAACTCTGGATTAGAGCATGTCCAACTAGCTAATAAGGAGTGCAGAATGCAGGTACAGATAGCAGCAATGACTTACTACGTTGCGGTGCCCCTCAGAGCTGGTGGGTACTGTCGACAAATAAAATATCTTTTTTTTTTTCTTTTTTTTTTTTTTTTTTAAAGAGTATTAGCCATGTTAAATGACTAATATTCCCCTTTCCTCTCCAACTAAGCGTCAAGCTTGTGCTAGGAGTAGGTACGATAATAGTGCAACGGGCGGGGTTTGAACCGTCGACCTTTCGGTTTTCAGTCCACACCTTTACCCGTTGAGCTATTGAGGCTCTTAACAAAATGCAATCCATACTTCCATACTAATATTGTAAAATATGCTTAAGTGTGTCTGTCTGTTTTATTATACCAATTTCAACTAAATTTGCTTAGATAGCTTGCATCCCAGGAATGGACATTAACAACTTTTTATCACTACTTTATAACCATTTGTATTATTTTACTCGCTGATACCCGCAACTTCGTAAGCGTGGATTTAGATTTTTAAAAATCCCGTGGGAAATCTTTGATTTCCCGGGATAAAATGTAGCCTATGTAACTCTCCAGGTCTTTAACTATGCCCATGCAAAAAATCACGTCGATCCGTTGCTCTGTTGCGACGTGATTGAAGGACAAACCAAGGGTTTCTCAACCCATTACCAGTTCTAGTGGACTGGCAATGGATTGAGATTATAATGATGACTATTTAGAATAGATTTATTATTATGAATTAAGTAGCTTATGCTCGCGACTTCGTCCGCGTGGACTACGAAAATTTTAAACCCCTATTTTATCCCCTTAGAGGGTGAATTTTCAAAAGTCCTTTCTTAGCGGACGTCTACATCATAATAGCTATCTGCATGCCAAATTTCAGCCCGATCTGTCCAGTAGTTTGAGCTGTGCGTTGATAGATCAGTCAGTCAGTCAGTCAGTCAGTCAGTCAGTCACCTTTTCCTTTTATATATATAGATAAAAGCATAATTATTACATACATTTTGTATGCTGTCTGTACTTTAGTGTTATTGGGAACTTGATAAATGGCTTACTGGCGGGCTCAGTTCGATTTATCTCTATTCAGTATTGACCCTCTTCATATATTACAACGTTATCAAATGTAACAGATTATTGTTATTATCATAAGCTGTAATTGGTGATACTAGAAATTTCATTAATTTTATTTTTTACTAGCTGATGCCCGCGACTTAGTTCGCGTGGATTTAGTTTTTTTTTAAATCCCGTGAGAAATCTTTGTTTTTTCGGGATAAAAAGAAACCTATGTCACTCTCCAGGTCTTTGTCTATATATTATATTACCCATGCAAAATATCACGTGAATCCGTTGCACCGTTGCGACGTGATTGAAGGACAAACCAACAAACAAACACACTTTCGCATTTATAATAAGGGTACTGACTAGCTGATGCCCGCGAACTCGCTCGCGTGGGTTTAGTTTTTTTTTAAATCCCGTGAGAAATCTTTGTTTTTTCGGGATAAAAAGAAACCTATGTCACTCTCCAGGTCTTTGTCTATATATTATATTACCCATGCAAAATATCACGTGAATCCGTTGCACCGTTGCGACGTGATTGAAGGACAAACCAACAAACAAACACACTTTCGCATTTATAATAAGGGTACTGACTAGCTGATGCCCGCGAACTCGCTCGCGTGGGTTTAGTTTTTTTTAAATCCCGGGATTTGATTTTCCGGGATAAAAAGTAGCCTATGTCACTCTCCAGGTCTTTAACTATAACCATGCAAAAAATCACACCAGTCGCTTGCTCTGTTGCGGCGTGATTGAAGGACAAACCAACAAACCAATAAACCAACAAATCGGTACTGATTCTAGCACCTTGCAACGGAAAGCGCAGTGTTGGAAAACCTCCATTAGGTAGACAAACCACATCCAACGAATCACAGGGAGCCGCTGGATGGCGGCGGCGCAAGACCGTGGCGTGTTGAAGTCCCTACAAGAGACCCAGCTATCTCAGGATGTCTATTGGTAGATAATTACGATGAATTATTTATTGTTTTAGATACCTATAGAAAAATTTAGAAAAAATAACTAAAGCTATGAAACTTTTCTATCGTGAATGGACAAAGAAGCCGTGTCGGCAAACGTCGTATTTCTATTAATACTAATATAACAAAAAGGTAATTAGTTTGTAAGTTTGTGTAAAAATGTGATTTATTTAATCAACGTACAATAGAGTTAAAAAGGTTTGTTTACTTAATGAAATGCGCAATTCCGTGTCTAAATTTAAAAATCGGTCAAGTGCGAGTCGGACTCGCACACGAAGGGTTCCGTACCATTGTACAAGAAATAACACTTTTATGTGAATAAACTAGCTTATGCTCGTGACTTCGTCCGCGTGGACTACACAAATTTCAAACCCCTATTTCACCCCTTAGGGATTGAATTTTCAATAATCCTTTCGTAGCGGATGCCTAATATATTATAGATTTTAATTCCCTTGACGGGTCAACGAAATAATCTATAAGGATTTTTTAGGGTTCCGTACCTCAAAAGGAAAAAGGAACCCTTATTATATCACTTCGGATCGCTTCGTCGTTCACCTTAGGATCACTTCGTTGTCTGTCTGTCCGTCTGTCGTGTCTGTCGAGAAAATCTGTAGAGTAGGTACTTCCCGTAGACCTGGAATCATGAAATCTGGCAGGTAGGTAGGTCTTATAGCACAAGTAAAGCTAAAAATCCGAAAACTCTGAATTTTTGGTTACATCACAAAAAATAAATTAAAGTGTGTTCAAAATTTTCAAAGTAAGATAACTGTACCAAGTGAGGTATCATATGAAAGGGTTTTAGTTACCTGTACATTCTAAAACAGCAGTTTTTGATTTATCGTGCAAAATGACAAAAAAAATACCCAAACAGGTAACGCTCGTTGCGCGAGTCTGACTCGCACTTGGCCGGTGTTTTTTCTTTAGAGATACGGAACTCTGTAAACGAATGACGTAATTTAGTAAACTAAAGTAGCTAATGTAATGATAGCACTAATATTTTCCGCATTGCGTGACGTTTGAACCCGCTAAGTGTTCCCGAAAAAGCAACAAAAAAACGTTATTTTTAACAATAAATTCGCTTAATCTTGATACAGTTAACCCTTCAACAGTTAAGTAGTAAAAACAGTTTTTCTTAGCTCACGCGACCCGCGAGAAAATAAATTAACGCTGACTTATGTGACAAAAGTATATTACACGGGTTATTATAGCTGGTGTTTGTTTTTAGGGTTCCGTACCTTAAAAGGAAAAACGGAACTCTTATAATCACTTTGTTGTCTGTCTGTCTGTCGGTCTGTCAATAAACTTACCTAATTTGGCAGGTAGGTAGAATTTATAGCAGACATATGGGGAAAAATCTGAAAACCGTGAATTTATGGTTACATTACACAAAAAAAATTAAATTGTGGTCATAAACTAATAATTAGTGTTTTTAATTTTCAAAGTAAGATAACTATATCAAGTGGGGTATCATAATAATATGTAAGGGCAAGCCCTTTGATATATATATTTCCTTTGATATATCTGTGCATTCTTATATTTATTTTTATGCATCATAATTTTTGAATTATCGTGCAAAATGTCGAAAAGTTACGACCGTAGTACGGAACCCTCATTGCGAGAGCCTGACTTTTTGGGCCGGGTTTTTATATGTTGTACAGAAGCAGGCGATAGTTTGCGGAAGTCCAGTATACACGGAATGACTTTTGCAAAGACTTCTCAATTGGGCATTGTATGGTCTACATGGATCCAAGACAAGTTCGCTAACTATGGGGCCCGTAAGAAAGCTCAGCGACACTTATCAAATCTGAAATATGGAGTTAGGTTTTAGGGCTTGCTGTTCCTGCCGGCGCAAGACCGTGACGTGTGGAAGTCCCTACAAGAGACCTACGTCCAGCTGTGGACGTCTATCGGTTGATGATGATGATGAATTCAATTTGAAATGTTAAATTACGAAATTGAACTAGCTTGTAATTGAACCCAAAACCTTCCTCTTGTAAGATGACACAGCTAACGAGAATTCACCTGAACCTGAACCTAGACTAAAATTAGGTATGACTAATATCAGAAACATTTGCATTTTGCATTCACCTCAAGTGAGGTTTTCTACATTTTATTGGCAGAGCAGATCAAAACCTGCTGGATTCCATTCCATTCCATTTAGTAAGTATGGGCGCCGATTCTCTAGTATCTCTCTAAACTAAATTTAGAGTATCTGCATCTTTTTCTTTTTAATATTGCTAAAAAAGGACGGAACATGAATTTAAAGACTCTAAATTTTAGTACACGCTACTTAAACATTGGCCCCGATTCTCTAGTCTCTCTCTAAACTAAATTTAGAGTATCTGCATCCTTTTCTTTTTACTAATGCTAAATAAGGAACGGAACATGACTTTCACATTTAAAGACTCTAAATTTTAGTGCAGAATACGAATTTAAACAGTAGGTTCGCGAGTGCGTGCTAAAATCACGGGTCTTACCATCTAAAAATTAAATTTAGAAATGTCAAACTGCTTCTGTCCTTTTCATATTACAATAGTAAGAAGAGGGTGCGAATACTCTAAAATTAGGTTGTGCTTAGAATCGGTGCCACTGGCACCGATTCTAAGCTAATTTTTAGATGGTAAAACCCGTGATTTTAGCACGCAGTCGCGAACCTACTGTTTAAATTTGTATTGTGCACTAAAATTTAGAGTCTTTAAATGTGAAAGTCGTGTTCCGTTCCTTTTTTAGCATTTTTAAAAAGAAAAGGATGCAGATACTCTAAATTTAGTTTAGAGTAAGACAAAGGAATCGGTGCCATCTCTCTAAACTAAATTTAAAGTATCTGCATCTTTTTGTTTTTGATATTGCTAAAAAAGGACGGAACATGAATTTTACATTTAAAGACTCTAAATTTACACGCTACTTAAACAATACGCTCGCGACTGTGCGCTAAAATCACGGGTTTTAACTCTTAACATCTAAAAATTAAATTTAAAACTGTCAAACTGTGTCTGTCCTTTTCATATTACATTAGTAAGAAGAGGATGCGAATACTCTAAAATTTAGGTGTGCTCAGAATCAGTACCAGTGGGTACCTAAATAGAGGAGTAATTCCATCGGAATGTTTGGATCATATAACGTTTCCGTGCAAAAACCTTCATATTTTTAACTGACTTACCGCCGTACTCAGAGTTCCTAATCGTTACTTAAGATTGAGTAAAACAAGACCGATTTATGTGAGAGATAAGCTCTGTCTCGTTAAGTAACTTAAGTAACGAGTAAGCGATTCTGAGTACGGCTGTTAAATAAATAGAAGGTTATTGATTTTGATCGTACAGTTCATAATTTTTTTACACTGTCTCGATTTCAACATACACATACGTTTTAGGGTCCCGTACCTCAATGGAAAGAGGAACCCTTATAGGATCATTAATTTGTTGTCTCTCTGTCATATAGAAAATATTTTTTTATTCAACAAAACTTTTACAAGCATTTTTGAATCGTCAGAGGCATCTACCACTGGTTCGGAATGCCTTTCCTACCGAGAAGAACCAGCCAGAAACTCGGCGGCGATATAGGCGATTTATACTAAGTATAAAATTATTTATAGGTACTTATTAAGTTAAGGACTAAGATTAGGATGTCCGCTTCCTAATCGGATGTCGGGGGTTCGATTCTGGGCGTTTTAAGTAATTAAATATCTTCTCCATAACTTTCTCAAAGGTGTGTGAAGTCTGCCAATCCGAACTTGGTCAGCGTGAGAAACCCTTCTCCCTCTGGGATGAGACCCGTGCTCTGTAGTGAGCCGGGCGATGGGTTGATCACGATGATAAAATTATTAGTATACAATAGATTAATAATAATTAATTATAGTCTTTATTAGTATGGATGATGGTGACTAACTTACGACTTTGGACTATTCGAAAGCGCTTTACATAAGTTAACTTCAATAATTTTCTTCAGCGTAAGTCATTATTTTCATCCTAGTTTATAATAAAGTAATAATATTTATCAAATTCAAAAGTAGTAAAATACCCAATTGTACTAATTAGTAGTGTACGTGACAGACACACACACACACACACCTGTACATATAAAAAGGTTTTAATTAAGCGTCTAGTCGTATTCAATTCGAAATGTTATTAACACGGGGCCACGGCTCTGTCGCTAAAGCGGCAGTTCAGGCGATAGCGATAATTAAACTAAATTAGTACCCATATTATAAATGTGAAAGTGTGTTTGTTTGTTGGTTTGTTGGTTTATTGGTTTAATGGTTTGTTGGTTTGTCCTTCAATAACGTCGCAAACGGATCGACGTGATTTTTTGCATGGGTCAGTTAAAGACCTGGAGAGTGACATATGCTACTTTTTATCCCCGAAAATCAGGGTTCCCAGGGGCTTTTTAAAAACTTAATTCCACGCGGACGAAGTCGCGGGCATCAGCTAGTATTATTTATAAAAATCGGTTGATTGCGGGCGGACTCGGATATGAAGGGTTCCCGTACCATCTACAAGAAATAACACATTTAATTTTTTTTTAATTTTGAAATTTTTATTATTTGTTGTTATAGTGGCAACAGAAATACATATCCTGTAAAAATGTCAACTTTCTACCTATTACGTTTTATGAGATACTGACAGACAGACTGTTTTGTCTAGTGGGAGGCTTCGGCCGTGGCTAGTCACCACCCATGGTGTGTGAAGTCTGCCAATCTGCACATGTCCAACGTGGTACACTATGGCCTAATAAACGCTTTTCATTTAAGAGGAGACCCGTACTCAGTAGTGGGTTGGTGATGGGTTGAAGATGATGAAATCTAACAATTTTAATCGCTGGTCGCTGCCGCTCATGCGAAAAGGTAGTAGCCCATCGGTTTGAGCTAATTTTCAATGTAATTTTATTCTATTCAAGGGAATTTCGTAGAATTCTTTCAAAGCCCAATCGATGTGCTGATTGCCCTTTTGACAGTTTCTTTTGGAAGTTAATCGAGTTTGTTTCATAATTGCTTTTTGAAAGCGTTTTGAGTTTTAATTCCAGCTTTTCAATACAGGATTTTGCGATGTCAGTTTTGTTCGCCTTTATTCTGCGACTAGCTGACGCCCGCGAGAACTCTTTGATTTTCCGAGATAAAAAGTAGCCTATGTCATTATTCATATTGGCACATGAAGTTAAAATTGCGCGTGAGAAATCATTTTCAGGCATTATAATTCATTTCTATTCTCTATTCTATAGTATAGAAACCGTGTTGTCTTAAAAATAGTTCTCACTATTGCTACTAGATGGCGTTAATAGTAGCGCTAAGCAGATGAAATTATTAAACTGAAATGGAAAGAAAATGTGAATTTAGTTTAACTGATTAATTTATATATGTTATTATTTTAATATGTATAATCTGACTTACTGATATAAGCGTACTCCTAAAACCGTTGGGTTTTACCATTCTTACCATCTTAGCATCTCATCGTCTTAGATATCAGCCATTGAGTCTATAACGCATCGAGTTTGTACTTGGCAGATCCATCCCAAACATGATAGCAGTACCAGAGTTAACTAGAGTGTGAGATCGGTTCGGCGGTTTGATCCTGAATCGACGATAGTATGACAAATATTAGGCTATGGGTGACGTGAAATGAAAGAAAAATAGTGCTACCTTAGGGCTACCTGCATCTAATGTAGGTACCGACTAACATTATTATTGATGCCTGCCAGTGAAGTTGAAGCCTCGATGTTTTATTAGAGTTTTCCGTTATCATTCTATGGCTAACTCTTCCACGATATGTGTTTCCTACCAATTACAACCCGGGTATCTTTAAGACAAGAGTGAATCTTCTAGGTAAACGCGTCCGATCTAATCACATCCTCACTTTCCATCGGGTGTGATTGTGATCAAGCGTTTGCCTGTAATGAGTAAAAAAAGAGTTCCCTAATTGTCCTGAACTATGGCAGTTCTCCATGCCAGACCGAATCTGAGCCTAACATAAAGCGAGCTGGTGTTTTGGCGTTAAGTACCTCTTCACCATGTTCAGGATTGCCTGTCTTTCGGTATTCTACAGGATATTTTTCGGAGAGTGTGCCCAAGAACTTTCCAACCTGGTTCCTCCTTCACCCTTCTACTATCGTACCGCAAGGCATCGTATGTAGTCGAAATTCAACGGATACGTACCAAGCGATTTGCCTCCTCATTTCTAATCCGAACCGCTAAGATTTGGAACACCCTTTCAGCATCAGTTTTCCCCTGCAATTATAATATAGATACCTTTAAGTCAAGAGTGAATAGGCATCTTCTTGGCAAGCGCGCTCCATCTTAGGCTGCATCATCACTTGCCACCAGGTCTGATTGCAGCCAAGCGCTGGTCTATAAATTAAAAAAGAAGGATACCAAGTTCTTTGGCAGATGTTTTTGCCTTTGACTCGACGCATTTCCCCAAATTGAGGTTCCAGATTATTTTACTAACGAGGAGCTAGGTACAAGAAATTGACGTTTAGAACAGGTACTTTTCACTCTAACCTGTTAAAAAACAAAGACAATTAGTCGAGTCTATATAAAAAAAAGCAACCGTTGAAGCTCATTGAGGTATAACCATAAGGGCACAATGGCGGATAAAATAACCGAGCAGGTAGGTTTACTTGAAAGGAAATCTGTATGGTCGGATATGACGTTGGAAGTATTCACACAGGGTCTCAAATCAAATTGCTCGGCTTTTTTCTGCGCATAGATTAAATAGTGTAGATGAGACAGAAAGAACAACAAGCTTTAGCTTAAGGCCGCCCGATAATCCGTATTCGGTTCGTATCCGTGATTCTTCAAAGTGGCAGTCATCCGTGATTTTACCGATCCGTGAAAAAAATACGAATCGAATGTACGTATTTGTATGATGGCCACTTCGAAAATTACGGATACGAACCGAATACGGATGAGTGTGTGAGATTTAGATAAAGAGAGAGAAGTTAAGACAGTGGGCTTTAATAGTGATGATAAATTAAATCCAATGATTACTAATGAAAGTTATCATTTAATTATTTGTCAGGTAAGGCCAAATACTAAGTAATTAAAAATCAAGCAAAGCATCTGCTGTATTATTTCAAAGTAAGAATCCTAATCATCTAAACAGGCTTCTATAATAATTAGAAGCTAACAACCTAGTGTTTACTTTTATCTCAATGTATAAAATAAATAGCACAAGAGGGTAGGTGATAAATACAGAAGTAAAACCAACCAAGTCGAATAATAATTGAATTGTATTGTTCAGCATTGATCTATTTATATTAAAATGAATCTACCACCCGTTTCGCTAAGGTGTTTAGTCATGGAGAAGAAAGGGCAAAGAAACTCCATAACACACATCTTTTAAAACATTAGAACGTTGAGTAAAGTAGTAGGTACATATTTGGTACACAGTTACAACAGGTAACCTATAAAAGGCAAATGATTACATTACATTATAATAAAATATAAGAATACTTAACTTCAGTAAGGTCCGCTGTGTTTGCTCTGGGCTGTCGATACAAGACTGTCCCCTCTCTGTCGAGGTAGGGTACTTTTATAACACTGCCATCGCAAACAAGGCGGATATCGACTATCACATGATCTTAATATTAATCATTATTTATTTTAGGTTTGTTGACAAAAGGTATGTTGACACGCCCAATTTACAATAATAAAATCAGTGACATTGATGGTCTACGTATTAATAATTTACAATAATAATAAGCGACTTAAATTGTCAGTTTACACAACATTATTATTTCACATAATAGCTATTGCCAACTGTATGTTGACAATAGCTTAATATAATGTCACTCTTAGTATATTGACAATATTTAATTTACAATGAATAATTAGTGACATGTATTGATAATTTATATAATATTATTTTTCATATTTTCATATTCCTAGATACCAAATTAAACAAGAATAAACAATAATAGTTTTACACTATTGTATTGTATGATGACAGTAAGAAACTAGGAACATTGACATTGTATCCGGAAACGGAATAACGATTCTGTTTTAAACATCACAACAAACATTTACTTCAGACTCCCAAGTTTATGATTAGATGAATTTTAGCATAATAATTATGTATCCAATTTTATCGTAATATAACACGGCCATACTGACAAGTACTTCGCTCCCGAAGTACATAGGGAAATACGGAGAGAAAGGAAAAAAAATCCTTATGTTTTGTTTTTTTTTTTTTTTTTTAATACCATTCGGCAATAATAACATTTGTCCCTTTTAGGATTAAAAACTCTTGTCCCGTTTGGGAATCTCAACGTTTGTCTCATTCGGGAATCTCAAAATATTTATTTTTATTATTTATTACCGTTATAAATTTACTATAATATGTATTTATTATTACATTTACCATATTTATTTATTTTATTTTTAATTTATTTACTTTTATTATTATCAATATTTGTTCCATTCGGAAATCTCAAGCTCGTCCCATTCGGGAATCTCGATATTTAGTTCCATTCGGAAATCTCAAGCTCGTCCCATTCGGGAATCTCGATATTTAGTTCCATTCGGAAATCTCAAGCTCGTCCCATTCGGGAATCTCGATATTTAGTTCCATTCGGAAATCTCAAGCTCGTCCCATTCGGGAATCTCGATATTTAGTTCCATTCGGAAATCTCAAGCTCGTCCCATTCGGGAATCTCGATATGTGTTCCTTTCGGAAATCTCTCAGTTCGTTCCTTTCGGAAATCTCTCAAGTTTTGTTTTTTTTTTTTTTTGTTTTTTTTTTGTCCCATTGGGAGTCTTAACATTTTGTCCCATTGGGAGTCTTAACATTTTGTCACATAGTGAGTCTTAACATTTTGTAAATTTTTTTTTTTTTTTTTTTTCTTTTTCTTTTTTTTTTTCTTTTCCCTTTCCTTCCTCTCCGTTCTCCTTCTGTCATTTAGCATAAATTATTAGTATGTTTTATTATAATTCGGCCATCTTGATAAGTACTTCGTTCCCGAAGTACATAGGAAAATAGAAAACTGCAGCCCGTGAAATTAAATCAACTACGGCAACAAAAGCACCGACACAAAAAAAAATAAGATTGTGCCATTCGCAAAACAAAATTCAATGATTCAATGTCAATGTTACTGTCATAAAAACTAGGATAGACGTCAGACCGAAATTAGAGTAGAAGAGAATATGTTTTCTTTGTTGATTATGTCTTATAAACAAGTGTAGTGTATGCAAACCAACTCAAAACAAGAATAAATTGATAACACGTAACGTAGGTATTTATAAAATTAAAATGTTCTGATAGCATTACTGAACAGAAAAAACTTGAGCAGGTAATCTGCCTTACGTTGCTAAAAAAAGTAATTTAGTTAAATAATAAAAGTTACTTGAATGGACCATCTCTTTTGTGTTGTTTTAAGAGAAGATAAATGGTAGAGTTATTTTAAGAAGCAAAATAAATAAATAAATATAGTTTATGTTTAAGTTACATAAATCAGAATAAGGTAATTTCTTCAAGTTTCGAGTTGTAAGTACGATGCAATTTCTCAAAAGCAAACCTACTGATTTGATTATTATTATTGTTTCGGTATATCATAACTTTCTAAATGATTTCACATTGTTATATACTTTATCAAAAACCGTTCGGCCAATCTGACCTCTAACTAGACTTATTCTTATCCAAATAAATTATACCACAAACACGTGGTTTAACGTTAAAAGTTGCACAAAGTTCACTTTAAAGCAGCACATAAATACACTTCACTTATCTTTCAAAATTGAAGCGACGTTCTAACCAAAGGTGCCACACGAGCACCAAGTGCCGATGACAAAAGCGCTGCAGGGTGCTTTGGGATCATCGGACACGAACACCACGTGCCGCCGACGACAGGTGGCAGCCTGTCGCTTCGAGGAGAGGCCACATCCACGATTACTGAAAGCATTTGAAAAGTATTAGTATTGCGACAAGAAAAGAATTATCGTATCCCACTTCTGATGTGAGATTTAGATAAAGAGAGAGAAGTTAAGACAGTGGGCTTTAATAGTGATGATAAATTAAATCCAATGATTACTAATGAAAGTTATCATTTAATTATTTGTCAGGTAAGGCCAAATACTAAGTAATTAAAAATCAAGCAAAGCATCTGCTGTATTATTTCAAAGTAAGAATCCTAATCATCTAAACAGGCTTCTATAATAATTAGAAGCTAACAACCTAGTGTTTACTTTTATCTCAATGTATAAAATAAATAGCACAAGAGGGTAGGTGATAAATACAGAAGTAAAACCAACCAAGTCGAATAATAATTGAATTGTATTGTTCAGCATTGATCTATTTATATTAAAATGAATCTACCACCCGTTTCGCTAAGGTGTTTAGTCATGGAGAAGAAAGGGCAAAGAAACTCCATAACACACATCTTTTAAAACATTAGAACGTTGAGTAAAGTAGTAGGTACACATTTGGTACACAGTTACAACAGGTAACCTATAAAAGGCAAATGATTACATTACATTATAATAAAATATAAGAATACTTAACTTCAGTAAGGTCCGCTGTGTTTGCTCTGGGCTGTCGATACAAGACTGTCCCCTCTCTGTCGAGGTAGGGTACTTTTATAACACTGCCATCGCAAACAAGGCGGATATCGACTATCACATGATCTTAATATTAATCATTATTTATTTTAGGTTTGTTGACAAAAGGTATGTTGACACGCCCAATTTACAATAATAAAATCAGTGACATTGATGGTCTACGTATTAATAATTTACAATAATAATAAGCGACTTAAATTGTCAGTTTACACAACATTATTATTTCACATAATAGCTATTGCCAACTGTATGTTGACAATAGCTTAATATAATGTCACTCTTAGTATATTGACAATATTTAATTTACAATGAATAATTAGTGACATGTATTGATAATTTATATAATATTATTTTTCATATTTTCATATTCCTAGATACCAAATTAAACAAGAATAAACAATAATAGTTTTACACTATTGTATTGTATGATGACAGTAAGAAACTAGGAACATTGACATTGTATCCGGAAACGGAATAACGATTCTGTTTTAAACATCACAACAAACATTTACTTCAGACTCCCAAGTTTATGATTAGATGAATTTTAGCATAATAATTATGTATCCAATTTTATCGTAATATAACAAGTGCATAAACGCTCTAAGGGCGTTTGTGCACTCCGTGATTTACGGTATCATCAGTATACGGTTCGAATTCGTGTTTTTAATGTAGGCAAAAAACGGATCGTCGTGTTTTTGCTTACATAAAAACACGACGATCCGTTCCTACACGTAACCTCTATACACGTACGATAGATAGTGTACGACGTACACTATCTATCGTACGTGTATAGAGGCGGCGATTTTCCCAGCCGAATTGCATGGAATTACAGTAAAATTAATCTAAAGTAGAATAAAATAAATGTCTGACATAAACCCGAATGCGTGTCTGTGGCGCAAAACTGTCCCAAAAAAGGGAATTGCCTCAGCGTAATGCTGTAGTAGTGTATGTGGGTACATTTATAATATTATTAGGATTTACCTGCACTGTCCTGTCTGTAAAACTAAGTGGTAATCTATGACAACATCGGATGGCGTACCGCCCGTCGGACGGGTCTGTTTTTTGCTCGTGCGGCCTACAGCACTATAGCACGCGTGTGTGCGAGACCGGTTCACTGCACTCGTGTGCGTGATCAGCTGATGAGACAGCTGTACCACAGAATACTTATAACTATCACTACGTATCTATAGCTGTACGTTGCTGTATGATTTAAAAAAAGTTTATGTGACCTGTGATAGCCAAGTGGATTCTAAGAAGTCGCCTAGGGGATTTTTAAAAACCTAATTCCACGCAATCGAAGTCGCGGGCATCAGCTAGTAATCTATAAATTACAAAAAAATAGCCTTCATCAAATCACTACCCATTGTTATAAATGCGAAAGTGTGTTTGTTGCTTTGTTGGTTTATTGGCTTGTTAATTTGTGTTTTATTGGTTTGGCCTTCGATCACGTCGTAACAGAGCAACAGATTGACGTGATTTTTCGCATGAATATAGTTAAAAACCTGGAGAATGACATAGGCTACTTTTTATCCCGGAAAATCAAAGAGTTCTCACGAGATTTTTAAAAACCTAATTCCGCGCGGACATCAGCTAGTAGTTAGTTACATAATTTTCATTCTATGTTCATTTCATTTCAAACTTGGTTTTATTTTAGATTGGGTTTGAGTAATGAACTTCGCAATTTTTTGTTGCTGTGGCCTACAGCGTTATAGCACGCGTGTGTGCGTAAGTTTCTGTGCACTAGTGTGCGTGATCAGCTGACAAGGCAGCTGTGCATTGGCATGTTGATGATTTTCGGAGTCTTAGTATGTTGGCTAGTTATTCCCTCGTAACGCTCAAACTATTATTCATTGGAGTCTGATAAATATTATGGCACTGACGAAACATTTACGTAAATACATGTTTGAAGTATTATTTGTTGAATTTCAATTAAGTTAATCTTGTAAAGTAAAGATTTTATGAGATTTTTCTGGAGTGCGTCGAATTGCCTCCTCATTTCTAATTCGAACACCCAGCTTTGGAACACCCTTCCAGCATCAGTTTTCCCCTTTAATTATAATAAAGTCAAGAGTGAAGTAGGCAAGCGCGCTCCATCTTAGGCTGCATCACCACTTGCTACCAGGACCCAGGTATGATTGCAGCCGAGCGCTATCGCTAGTCTATAAATTAAAAACAAAACAGTAGAACAAGTTAGGTATGAAATTCTTCACCTTCATAGACTGATTATATTATTATGTTCACCTTTTCTTCACATACGACGATCTGTCAAACAAAACATTCAATTCACAATAAATGTTAAATGTTTTCTGCTGCAAGCAATCCACTTGGCTGCTAATTCGTATTGAGTTATATACACATATACACCCACTCCGAACCCGCGACGTCCTCAAAAGACCGACGTCTAAACCACTAGGCTATCACCGCTCGTACGAGCGTGCGTGTGTGTGTAACCAGTTCGCTGCACTGGTGTGAGTGATCAGCTGATGTGAGTATGTGACAGATGTTGGTAGGAACGACGTCGGCATAGCAATGGAGATTTATGAGAATTCATAGTATTTTATTGCTTCGGAAACATAATATAAATTATAAAGGTTCTTAGAAGGAGTATATAAATAGTTGAAGTGATTTTAAAAGAATGCTCGCTGTAATTATTGTAACCTTAGAGAAAATTGTTAAGTAATCGAGGTAAGTACCTAACAGTCTCTCTCTCCGGTCGTCCCTTCATTGCTGAAGATCGTGGTCCTGGCAAACTGCCCTCGAATGGCTTATCTGTTTCCATCGGCTTCTGTCGGTGGTCATTTTTACAATGTGATGAAATCCACACCTGCTGGATCCCTTTAGCTGGTCGGACCACCTAGTTGGTGAGCGGCCTCTCGCTCTTTTGCCCTCAGTGTTGCCCGTCACTATGAGCTTTTCTAAGCTGTCGTCCCCCCGCCGTATGATGTGGCCGAAATATGAGAGCAATCGTTGGTAACATATGGAGGAGAGTCGAGCAGTGATTCCGAGTTGCGAAAGGATAGACAGTTAGACACGTTTGTGCGCTTGGCAGTCCACAGAATCCGTAGCATCCGCCTCCAGCACCACATTTCGAACGCATCTATTCTTAATAGGCTACTTGACACTTTTTTAAAGTTGGTCTTAAATGGTTAATATTTGTCCTATTATATCAAAAAAATTAACACTATATTTTTTTGCGCCCTAAAAACCATAAAACTTTAATTTAAAAATATATTTTTCTTAGACAGGTGAAAACACTGTCGGCCATGTTTGGCCGATAGATTATCTGTGCTCTGACGTCATGCATTTGTAAACAACAGCATAACCTCCCAAAGTTAATAAACATGACTTCTATTATACTAGTTTACATGAAAAATATAGTAATTATCGTTATTGTATCATCCGAGAATGTAAAAAACGCATCGATAAAGACCACAGGAAAGTTGTGGATTAGAGTGCCCAGTGAAATAAATATACGTAACACGCGAAGACTTGCTTAAAGGGATCCTATATGACTAACGACTTCAACCCAAATTTATTTTTGCAAAGATCACTTTGTTGTAAGTTTTACTTAATAACTTATTCAATTTATAAAGAGAAAACGATAATTTTTTACGTTTACTATGAGTTTTTAGAAATATATAAAAACTAGCTTATGCTCGTGACTTCACCCGCGTGGACTTCATAAATTTCAAACCTCCATTTAACCCACTCAGAGGTGGAATTTCAAAAAATCCTTTCCTAGTGGATACCTTCTCTTTACCTACAAAGAACACACCCACCAAATTTCATGTATCTAGGATCAGCTGTTTAGATGTTTAGGCTGTGCGTTGATATATAAGTTAGTCACGACTCTAAATTTTATATATATGGATACTACGTTAGTCCCCGCGTCACATCGGGATGACATTTCTTTGTTTACATATTTAATGACGTCACATCATGGCTGACAGCGTTTTCTGCGTTTCAAATAAAAATAAAAACTGTATTTTTTTTAATTGGATTTATATATCCATCCTGCGTTTTTAATAATTGTTATTGATATATTTCGTTGTCTTAAGCAAAATACTATAATAAATAATCATTTATTGGATGAAATTAGATATGAGTCAAGTAGCCTATTAGAATTAGAATTAGAATTTCTTTATTAATCACTTGGTACACAATCAATTAATTTACAAAACCACTATAATAATTAATAATCAGTAAAATAATATGTGTAAACAAAAACAACACAATCGATAGAACTGCATTAGTGAAACACTGCGTCGCAATTCTATCGCCCATCCCTGGAGTAATGAAACTTGACACATAATGGATTAAAGTCTAAATATAACTATTTGCTAGAGATTAAAAAATAAATAATAATACAAAACATTAAATATAATAAAAATATCCTCAACTTATAGGAACTGACTTTATTCCATTTAGACAATACTTAATAAACTTCAATCTTAGTTCTAAACTATTAACTTCTTCAACACATAATTATAAATTCTAATTTTCCCTGCTTCAAATCAATAGCTCCCGCTCTTATGGCCGCCATTTTTACCTCTCCTCATAATTCTTTTTTAAATTCAACTGTAGGCAAAGCAATGTCGCTAACAATTATAACATTCATTAGATTAATCAAAGTAAGAATATAAGAAGTGTAGGTGTATGGGTGTGTGGGTGTGTGTGTTGTAAAGTGTGAGTGTAATGTAAGAATTTATATTTAAAATTTTAGAAGTTGTTCAGTCTGATCATAATTAAGGGTGAGTAGCCAAATTAGTCAGTATCACTTTGCATTTACTAATAATAGTACAACGTGCTTAATAACTATCAGAAATGAGGAGATCCGCAGGAGAACTAGAGTAACCGACATAGCTCAACGGGCTGCGAAGCTGAAGTGGCAATGGGCGGCACATAGTTCGTACAACCGATAGACATTGGGGTCCCATGGTGCTGGAATGGCGACCTCGCACCGAAAGACGCAGCGTTGGAAGACCCCCCCAACTAGGTAGATGGACGACATCAGACGAGTCGCAGGGAGCCGCTGGATTCAGGCGGCGCAAGACCGTGGCGTGTGGAAGTCCCTACAAGAGACCTATGTCCAGCAGTGGACGTGTATCGGTTAATGATGATGATAACTATCAGCAGGTAATCAATAAAACTTTGTAGACTTTTTAATTACTAGGTAACTTTAATAAGCTAGGATTCAAACTTATCTCAGACTAGCTTATGCGCGCGACTTTGTCCGCGTAAGGGCAGGGGTCGGCAACCTTTTGAGACGAAAAAGTTACAACTTACACACAGTTTTTAAAGAGCCCCTAAAAACTTCGTTTCAATATTATCATCATCATCATCATGATCAACCCATCGCCGGCTCACTACAGAGCACGGGTCTCCTCTCAGAGTGATTACGGTTTTGGCCATAGTCTACCACGCTGGCCATGTGCAATGGTAGACCCCACACACCTTTGAGAACATTATGGAGAACTCTCAGGTATGCAGGTTTCCTCACGATGTTTTCCTTCACCGTTAAAGCAAGTGATATTTAATTACTTAAAACGCACATAGCTCCGAAAAGTTAGAGGTGCGTGACCGGAATCGAACCCCCGACCTCCGATTAGAAGGCGGACGTCCTAACCACTAGGCTATCACAGCTTTGAAAAGCTTTTCTAGCAAGGATCGGCGATATTCTTAGTAAAAAAAAACCTCCAACGTCACACATCAGTCAGGTCACAATTAAAAAAAGAACGCACCTTGCCTCCCATCGAGCTATAGTTTTCACTTGAAAGCTTTTGAAAAAGGAACGCGTCGACGACGAAAAATAAAACACAGCCCTTCGCACTCACACCTACAAACTTTGAACACATTTGACTATACCTATTCTGTTCACACTATTCAATATCACTCTACTAACTAAAAGTCCTATGCACAAAGATGCTACATTTAAATAAGAACCTTACTGTTTTTATATAGAATAGTTATTTCAATGGCATGAGTTTCGATTTATGTGAAAGGTTGTTACAAGGGTCACCTCTTGTACTTTTTTCGAAACCCTCTCATTACGTAGGAACAGTCAACATCCTATACGCACGTAGATGTAGAAACTCATAGAAATGACGTTGCTACTGATGGAAATAGAAATGACAATAATACTTGAACACCTATTTTATGTAGTACCTACTTATAGCTAGTGAAGCTACCTATCGAATACTTAATCAATTCCATTTTTAGGTTCTTCATTTATTAAGTAGGTATTTGTCAACAAAAATGTGTTCATTTCGTTCACTTTTATAATAGTAAGATCGTCCTATAGGTACGACAACGCCATCTTACTTAAAGTACGCGGCCGAAAGTAATGTACATCGACCTTAAGAAGGAGATAGCAGCACACGAGTCTACTTTGTGATAGCAGATTTATAGTGCGTTGTCCCTGTCTTTGAGACCGACAAAACGTCATATAGGAATGAGTGACAGAGACAACGCTCTACAAAGTCGAAATGTCATTCTAAAGCCCGATGTTAGTTACTTTTGGCCGCGTACTATAGCCAGCTCGACGCATCGGTTGCAAGTTTTTACGAGAAACGATTTATTTTAAAAAACGGCCATACTCCTTCCAGGTTAGCCCGCTTCCATCTTAGCATCATCACTTACCACCAGGTGATATTGCAAACAAGGACTAACTTGTATCTGAAAAAAAGTAAAACAAGTTATATCTAAATGTTTCTATGTCTATGTAACACCCACTAACATACCCTAGTCCCATATTGTTTATTTACGCGCATGTGTGCGTAGTCAGCTGATCATTATACTTGTGTGTGTGTGTGTGTGTGTGTGTAAATGTTGTGTATGTGTGAAATAAGTTCAAGTTTGATGTATGCGAGAAACGTGGAACGATTTTGAATGGTTTTATTTTTGCATTTTTTTTGTTTTTAGTGTAATTTTATGTTTTCTAGATTTATCTGTTGTAATTTATGGTTACCTATTCTACAGTACGTACCTACGCGGTAGAATATAATATAGGTAGGTACATCCATCACGGAGGAGAAAAATAAAACTGACCTTTAGAAAGAAACAGCGGTTTTTTAGAGCGTTGTCTCTGTCGTTGAGACCGACAAAACGTCACATAGGTATGAGTGACAGAGACAACGCTCTACAAAGCCAAATTCTCATTCTAAAGGTGTACCTACATTATTTTCTGTCGCGTTCTGTACTTAGATTTTCAAGACAGCCCTTGACTGCAATCTCACCTGCTGGTAAGTCTTAAGATGGAAGGGGTATGGTAGTTTTTATTAAACCCATACCCCTTTGGTTTGTACACGGCATCGTACCGGAACGCTAAGTCACTTGGCGGCACGGCTTTACCGGTAGGGTGGTAACTAGCTACGGCCGAAGCCTCCCACCAGATTAGACCAGAAATTTAGAAATTATAAAATTCCAACCTCCTGCCGGGAATCGAACCCGGGACTTCCTACTAATAAGATCACAGCGCTTACCACTGCGCCAGGGAGGTCGTCAAAAACTTCTGTACATAGAAGTCATTGCCTGTAGTATAGGCATTTTTAAAGGCCGTTTTTGACTGATTACAATTATAGAAGTGACCTTTTTCCGAAAATCCGTCATAAATACCACCGACACAGTTCACGAGAGTTGTGGAACTTCTAACTTCGAGGGTCTGATGTCACTGGCTGACCACAGATTAGAAAATCTCCATCATGTCCCCAAGGGTGTGTGAAGTCTGCCAATCCCACTGAACAAGCGGACTATGGCCTAAACCTCATTTTGAGAGGATACTGATCATGATGATGATGATGAAAATTACATAAAACCTATCCCGAACCAACATTTACAAGTCATAAAAATACGAACCAACGAACTTTCTAAAAAAAAAAAAAAACTCGGCTCGCAGTCCGCAGGCCGACCTTGAAGTCATATGGGTCGGGAACAGCTGATGCTACCTGACACTACCCCACACACACACACACACACACACACACACACACGTACCCGCACGCACACACGCGCAACATGGGAGGCGTTACTTCAAACACCACTGCAAAAAAAATTGCGAATCGGTCCAGAAACCTCGAAAAAATCGGTGTAATTCCTACATTGTACATATACTTACAAGCTGTGATAGCCCAGTGGTTAGGACTCCGCCTTCTAATCGGTTCGATCCCGGGCACGCACCTCTAACTTTTCGGAGTTATGTGTGTTTTAATTAATTAAATATCACTTGCTTTAACGGTGAAGGAAAACATCGTGAGGAAACCTGCATGCCTGAGAGTTCTCCATAATGTTCTCAAAGGTGTGTGAAGTCTACCAATCCGCACATGGCCAGCGTGGTAGACTATGGCCAAAACCCTTCTCACTTTGAGAGGAGACCCGTGCTCTGTAGTGAGCCGGTGATGGGTTGATCATGATGATGATACCTACATTTAAAAAAAACAAAAAGTAAGTTAAAAATATAGCATCTCTAAGCAGTGTTAGAGAAAAAACTCTCGGTTTGATCCTGATTCCTGAGTCGACGATATTATGTCAAATATTAGCGTAGATCGTAGATTTTACTCTATGAATATTAGGCTATGGGCGACGTGAAATCATAGAAAAATAGGACTATTTTATGAAGGAAGGGGTCCTCCCTTTGGTTTCTATACGGCATCGTACCCGAACGCTAAATCGCTTTGCATGGCTTTGCCGGTAGGGTGGTAACTTGCCACGGCTGAAACCTCCCACCAGAAAATTTAGAAATTAGAAAGTTCCAAATTTCTGCTGCATGGAATTGAATCCTTGACCAGCTCCTATTATCTAAATATATACATAAAAGGAAAAGGTGACTGACTGATGACTGATCTATCAACGCACAGCTCAAACTACTGGACGGATCGGGCTGAAATATGGCATGCAGATAGCTATTATGACGTAGGCATCCGCTAAGAAAGAATTTTTGAAAATTCAACCCCTAAGGGTTGAATTGAATCACTGTTGTATGATTCACGTGCTGGCAAATCGATCCTGTCCTAATTTAAATAGTTATAGATTTTTTACTAACAAATAGGTTTAGGTTTCGTGTAATTACTAACACATATTAATAATTACTAACAATTAGGTTTAAGTTTCGTGTAATTACTAACACCAATATGATCCTTGTTGGTCGAAATAAAAACATTTTATTTTTATTTTATTTAAGGGGGTAAAATAGGTGTTTGAAATTTGTGTAGTCCACGCGGACGAAGTCGCGAGCATAAGCTAGTTAAGAATAAGAGCACAGCGCTCACAATTATACTTACTGCGCTAGGGAGGTCTCATACTTTGGTGTTACGCCTCTCACGCAGCACGCACACACTGGCAGCATGCGCATGCGCATCCTGCGTCGCGCTTTAGCTCCACTGGTTAACATTAGGTTATTTTTATTGTTTTACATGTGTTTTGCATTTGTCAAGACCGCAATGTTGACATGCGTGATTCCTGTTATTAGTTGCTACCTATTTGGATTTTTATAGGCCGAGTTATGGCACTTTTGAGTTATGATTATTTCGTCATAAAAAATTTCTAAATAATGATATGATATGTGCACCCTGTAGATTCATACCCTGTAGATTGGTTCGAAAGTTAAACTTCCCGGACAGTAAGTATTACAAAGATAACAACTGTCCAGAAAAGTAGGCGTTACAACAGTTGTCCAGAAAAGTAAGTAGGTATGAAATTTCATTTCATATCATAAGTTTGAATTTGGAATAATGTAATTTTTTCCTCCCAACTGTCCGGAAAAGTAACTACTTACTTATGATAAGTTTGAATTTGGAATAATTTTTCTTCCTGGTCGAGTGTCAGGGAGACGGCCGAGCCTTGGTGAGGACGCTAAAAAACGCTTACTTTGTAATGTACTATATTATGTCCCATCAAGGTCCCATCTTATGGAAAGAAGTAGATACTACTCTTCTCCAAGCCGATCTAACGAATGCCCTTTTGGTTAAACTAGCTGACTCGCCCCGGTTTCGCTTATGTGGAATTATTGAAAATCTGATTTTCAGACTTCAAATCACGTCGTGGATGCTCCCGCATCGCGTCCCGCAACCGTCCCGCAACCCAAAAACGCAGGTGTGGCCGTAGCTTAAAGGAATATCATACCAAGCCTAGACATTTATTAAATTCTCTGAACTTACTCAATATTTTTCTACGTAAACATAATATTACCTTTCTTCTTCATTTGTCACTATAGACATAACTCATATTGCGAAGTAAGGACGCGGCATAACTGTCCGGTCATGGCAGTTGCCCAACTAGTTCTCTCACTGACTGACTGATCACTCTCCCGGGGCATCGGGACGTGTGATCTATAGTGTACTATTACCGGGAAATCTTTATTATCATCGTCTCTGACAGATAAGTTAACTTTATCACCATAGAAGTGACGTCGTGTAGTTTTTAGAGCTCCGTACCTCAAAAGGAGAAAGTAGAATCCTTATACTTTGACGAAATATTAATTTCCTTTATTGGATCAATTCGTTGTCTGTGCGTCTGTCTGTTGAGCCTTTTTACACCTGGTACGGATCCAAGTGGTGTAACTACCAGGCTGACATGAACCGCCAGGAGGTAAAAAAATTACCTATACAAGGCACGGAATTAAATCGTATCGCTTGCTCGGCGTGTTCAATTAATTATTAATGTTAAGCAACTTCTTACAGGCTCAAGACAAAACGTAACAGACAGGTAGGGGTTTTTTATTCAAAGGACTAATGTAACTGTGTAATGGAAACATTTGAAAGAGGACTTTATTGCACAGGAAATAAAGGCGACATTGTACACGCTTGGGAGCAAAGCTTGTTAGAAGTTTCATGAAATACATTTATATTTTAACGTAGAAACAAAAGTTGAAGTGAATAAAAGTTTTACAGAAGGAGATTATAGTGTCTCTTTGAATTTGTAATAAAGTTTTTGTAGATTGAGATTATGGGTGGTGATGGCTTTAGTAGAGGCGATCATGGAATTATTTGGGTTTTCGTACAAGATAAAATGGTTAGGTATTTTATTTTATCTTTTTTAGTTTGAGCGATAATTTAAAATGGTTATTACACTTGAAACTAACAAAGGACGTGGATTTTACGTATTTTGGAAGACCCTCTATTTAATAATCGTTGAGAAATAATCCATTTTTGATATAAAATAGTCAAATACCCAATTACGTATTCAATTCAATAAATAACATAAAAAGAGGAGAAAAGACGGTGTTATTACGAAACGTAATTCCCCAAATTCCATCCCTTATCATAATTGAATAGATGACATCGACCGTAAAGAATGAAGATGGATCGCCATGAGATATAAGCAACGGATCAAAACAATACCTCGGCCTAACCGAGCGTTCGTTTTACTATTTGTAAAGTGACCCTTTCCGTGGGACCCCTAGGAGTTTGGACCAAAAAGAATCGTGACACGTCCCCTTTACAAGGGGAGACGGTATGCGAAAGTTCCCCTCAGTCAACATACCGGATCACTGGGTCCAAAAATGTACAAATAATAACCGCCAATTTCTATAATCTATACCATAGAGAGTTGCAGGTACAAAAACTAAGTTGAGTTTTCGAGCAACGAACGGCCTCTTGAGACTTAATTTTTTTCTCAGTTTTTGTCTCTTATTCCGGGCAGGCAGGAGTTCTTATAAGTATTTTAAAAAACCCATGAAAATCAACAAATTTTGATATTAGAAAATGTGAGTGCATTTTCATAATTTGCTTTTTTTATATACACAGGAAATTACTGACGCATACCCCTCCGGCAGGAGAAAATTGTTATGTGGGGCTTGCCCCCACTAAAACCTGTGTTTATCCCATATCCTTGACAGTCTTTCCCTTATAATATTAATATGGATTAAGGTGGATATTTAGAATGGATTAAGGTATTAGAACTCAGAGATGAGTTCTAGAGTTAGATATAAGATCAGAGTGTGTATTTAATTCTACCCTTATGAAATGCCAGAACTTTTGAATCGCACAAGAAAGCTTAATACGCTTGTTCCGACAGACGGACACGCTTTCTCATTTATAATATTATCATGGATTAGAATTAGGATTAGGACCAACAAATTCCTAAAAGTCCGGCAACGCATCGGCGGTTCCTCTGGTGCTGCAAATGTTCAAAGGCGGCGGTAATCACTTAACATCAGGTGACCCGCCTGCTCGTTTGCTCGCTATCTCTATAAAAAAAAGATGAGAGGGTGTATTGAATTCTATCCTTCTGAAATGTCAGAATTTTTTTACCCCACAAGAAGGCTATGTCGTCCCCCAGGACTGTTCCTTGGATACGTAACGTAGTCCCAAGAAACGCACACATCCAAACCAAAACGAGGAGCAAAAAATATACTCGAAGTAGAATTTACGACTAATTGTAAACTCGGTTCAGGCGATAATGATCCGAATGTCCTAAACGGATAAGAAGCAATATCCTTTGATTGCGAAAGGCATGTTTGTGATAACACATCAGCTGTTTGAGCTAAGGGCGTAGAGGAAGCGGTGATAATTTGGGGCAAACATTTGGTTTCGTCTTCGGTATTCTGGCGAGCGTATACATTACAGAGAAAGTTAAAAGTAACAAAAAACGAAGAAATTCTTTCGTTTCCCAGGATATAAAGTAGCTTATGATACTCTTCAAGTCTTTAACTATACCCATGCAAAAAATCACGTTGATCCGTTGCTCTGTTGCGACGTGATTAAAGGACAGGGCTGTGCCCTCTCTCAGGATTGTTCCTTGATGGATACGTAACGTAGTCCCAAGAAACGCACACATCCAAACCAAAACGAGGAGCAAAAAATATACTCGAAGTAGAATTTACGACTAATTGTAAACTTGGTTCAGGCGATAATGATCCGAATGTCCTAAACGGATAAGAAGCAATATCCTGTGATTGCGAAAGGCATGTTTGTGATAACACATCAGCTGTTTGAGCTAAGGGCGTAGAGGAAGCGGTGATAATTTGGGGCAAACATTTGGTTTCGTCTTCGGTATTCCGGCGAGCTTGTACCTACATTACAGAGTGAGTAAAAGGTAACGAAAAACGAACAAATTCTACTGCTCGTCGTCGTCACAGCAGGTTACCTTTTATCTATACTTATAATTAAACTGTTATCATCATCATCAACTGATAGACGTCCACTGCTGGACATAGGTCTCTTGTAGGGACTTCCACACGCTGCGGTGAACATAAGGGACAAGGTAGAGACAAAATAATTTGTAAGGAGTCAAGAAGGCGCCCCGGGAAAATGCCAAGAGCTGAGTACCGAACGGGCGCCCTCCCGCGATTCAGCCTATATAACCGAGAGGTTGGTGGGGTCATGAAAGGTAGGAGGTTGTGTCCCGCCAACATTTTACGATTTTGTTTCATGCAAAACCTTGTATATGCGTAGGTACTCTAGGAGTTGAATTCTCTGGGCACGGAAGTTACTATTTTACAAAATATAAAACGCAAAAAGCTTATAAAGAACCTGTGACTCAATATTCTACGCCTCAGTGAATGACAAAAATAGTTTGTGACAAAGTTCTGCAATCAATTTGAAGCTTGCTTTTATAATATAATACGTCCTCGTAAAATTTCTGGTTTCTCATGAGATCAGAAATTTTCCCGCTGCAAAAGGCCTCACTTACTTACTCTGAGGTCTCACCTTAAGCCACGGAACCCAGAATACCTAAATGTCAATTTTCATAATATCTCTAACTTCAAAAACATAGGACTTTTATACAAATGAATTGATCATGATGATGATGATGATGATGATGATGAACCATAAAATAAAAACTAATCAACAGACCTTTGTCTATTCAAGACTTTAAAAATTCTTTTTAGGGTTCCGTACCTCAAAAGGAAAAACGGAACCCTTATAGGATCACCTTGTGTCTTGTCTGTCTGTCTGTCTGTCTGTCGGTCTGTCAGGAAACATACAGGGTACTTCCCGTTGACCTAAAATCATGAAATTTGGCAGGTAGGTAGGTCTTATAGCTGACAATCGCGAATCGGGGAAAAATCTAAAAACCGTGAATTTGTGGTTACATCACACAAAAAAAATTAAATTGTGTTCATGAACTAATAATTAGTATTTTCAATTTTCGAAGTAACATAACTATATCAAATGGGGTATCATAATATGAAAGGTCTTCACCTGTGCATTCTACAACAGATTTTTATTTATTTTTATGCATCATAGTTTTTCAGTTATCGTGCAAAATGTCGACAAAATACGACTGCAGTACGGAACCCTCGTTGCGCGAACCTGACTCGCACTTGGCCGAGTTTTATTAATAAAGAGCCATGATACACAATAAGTTAAATCGTTTCGATTAAATTATAAATTGTAATACTACATCAAGTACATTTTATTATTGTATAGCGTGCCTCGAACGTATTTGAAACTTTAAAGAAACACAAATTGTAATCGTTGTACGAAATAAATTAATCATAACCCGACGTGGTGCTTATATTGTGTGAATCTAATAATGGCTTTCATGTTGTACACAGAGACTACAGACAAAGATAGATGGAGTAATCAAAACAAAGGTGTATGAAAGTGAAGCCAGTTGTGAACTAACTTTGTTAACGGTGTATGGAAGCAATTGACGCGTTTCATTGTAGACGAGAAGTCGTGATAACTTAGGGGTTGAATTTCCAAATATCCTTTCTTGCGGATGTCTACGACTCTACGTCATATTAGCTATCTGCATGCAAAATTTCGGCCTTATCCGGCGAGTAGTTTGAGCTGTGCGTTGATAGATCAGAGCGTCAGACTGAAAACCGAAAAGTTGACGGTTCAAACCCTGCCCTTTGCACTATTGTCGTACCTACTCCTAGCACAAGCTTGACGCTTAGTTGGAGAGGAAAGGGGAATATTAGTTATTTAACATGGCTAGTATAAATATTTTTTTTTAAATAGCTTGGTTTTTGCCTCACTTTTCTATCTACACTATATCCGTACTCTTTGTATGTAGAACTATTGAATTGAATACAGCCTTTGTTAACAAAAAACAAAAAGCAATGCATGCGTGTTAATATAATGATTTTTTAAAAATTGTAATTGTAATGAAAAAGTTATAATAATGGACATTTTAAAAGTGTTGTAGTGTTAACGTTGGATAGAACAATAATTGATTGTTTCATGTTTTTAATTTTTTATACAAAATTTATTTTTAAAATGTGCCATGATATAGTTTTATTAAAATTACACTTTAAGTGTTTGTTTATTCATACGTAAGTATAATTTACTTTTTGTAGTTAAGTACTTATTTATTTTGTATGGTAAGTGGCAAAAAATATTCCCCTTATCACCACCCATATTATAAATGCGAAAGTGTTTGTTTATTGGTTTGTTGGTTTGTTCTTCAATCACGTCGCAATAGAGCAACGGATCGACGTGTTTTTATATGGGTTTAGTTTAAGACCTGGAGAGTGTATAGGCTGCTTTTTATCCCGGAAAATCAAAGAGTTTCAACGGGGTTTTTAAAAACCTAAATCCGAACGAAGTCGCCGGCATCAGCTAGCAGGGAATGAAGCAGATTATTTTCTAGTAGAACCATTATCTATTATTCCATAGGAAAGGAATTAAGAAAACACTGCTTTAAAATTCTAAGAAACTGCATACAGATTCTTGGAACTACCTGTTGCTTCCCAAAAGATTTTTTGTACGACCTTTTTTTTTAAAGTTAACTCACAAGTTTTTTTGTTAGATTTGGAATTGAGACCCTAAACCTAAGGCAGTAACGTTCATTTTTATTTGACATAATAATCAACCAAAAGGGCTGTTTAACATTTTGGAAAGGATTGGCCCAATGGCCCAAGGCATTATAATCATTAATTTTATCTATAGGGGTTTGTAAATTTCAATAAATCAATGCAGGTAGACTTAGAATAGTAACATGGCAGGTAGAGTTAGAAAACCGTTTTGTAGTATAACATATTTTGTGGGCGTTGGAAAGAAAAGATGCAGATCGTGACGACGCAAAGATGACGCCTTCGGTACGATAGTAGAAAGTTGAAGGAGGAATCAATTCAAAAAGTTCTTAGGCACTCCGAAATAGTATCCTGGAGAATACCCAGTACGTAACTACGTAAACCCCACTGCAAAAGAATTTTGAAAATTACAACAGTTTAAAAAAACATTTGAATCCACGCATACGAAATCAGGACAAAAAAGTAGTAGGCAATAAGTATGCCAACAACTGATCATTCAGCCCTAAACGAAAGTTCTCCAAAGTTTGGCAAACATTGGCCATAAATCATTATTCCGGTATTCCATGTCAATAAATCTTATAGAGAGCTATCAGTCGAGGCACCACGACCACTGATACCCAAAGTTTTGGGTATTCAAAAAAGGTTTGCCAAATAAAATTTCATCTCACGACCAATCGGCAACTGGGGAAGTTGTTTAAGTTAGGGTTACCATGCTCATGCACAAGTTATTGAAATCAGGACATTTTTATCTCGTTATGTTTCTGTCCACAGCCACCAAGTACCAGCTTGATGCATTACTTTCTGTGGACCGTCGCGTTAGAAGGCTCATTGGTAACGAAGCGCCTGGTCAATTCTAAGCTTCAAAGTTTGGAACCTCTTACCTCCTCACTCAGTCTCACCTTAAGGCTCGGAACCTAGAATACCTAAATGCCAATTTTCATGTCTCTAACTTAAAAAACATAGGATTTTCATATAACCTTTCAACCCCCATTTCACCCCCTTAGGGGGAGAATTTAGTTAGATCCTTTATTATCTGATACCTACCCCCTAGAAAAAACCTACGTTTCAAATTTCAAGTAAAATGGGAATGGGAAGCTGGAAGAAATCTCTGTTTAGAGATAAGCATTTCCAATGTAACTTAATTTATTATTACTTTGTAACTACAATTTTGGCACATGAAAAATAAAAATAAATAAATAAATAAAAATAACAATAGTTAAAACATTTCTATAAAAACTTTTTCCCCCTATTTTTCCACCCTTAAGGGGGGAATTTCCCAAATTGACTCATACAGATTTTTGTTAATTAAAGATAATAACCTAAATGTCGATTTTCATTTCTGTAACTTCAAAAACATAGGACTTTCATACAACCTTCCCCCCCTATTTCACCCTCTTAGCGGGGGATGTTCTCAAAACCGTTTCTTAGCTGACACCTACGTCCTAGAAGGAACCTACCTTCCAAATTCCAAGTTTGTAGGCTTTATAGTTCCTGAGATTTCGTGATTAGTCAGTGAGTGAGTGAGTGAGTGAGTGAGTGAGTGAGTGAGTGAGTGAGTAAGTGGTATTTTGCTTATATATACATATATAGATATCTGTAAAAATAAAAACTCATGTTGGCCCTACCAAAACTTCTCCAACTAGAGTCTTCAACAAAGCGAGCGCAACATCTGTTGTATGAACAGCTTCGCAAAACTTTTTTACTGGCAACTTAACTCCTAACTTCCAGACATAAGGCCTTATTTCGTTTAACCTTTTATCTGCAAACTTGTATCGGAGTTAGTTCTATACTTTCCCGATAGACTTGTGCCTGCTCATCAAAATAAAAGGGTTGAACAGCGAATAGAATTAAATCATCACTCAATATAACGTTTCGCAGTTTATCTTCACTCTTCGAATAGTCTATACTATTAAAGGTAAAGTCAAGGGTAAAGATATTTCATCATCATCATCATGATCAACCCATCGTCCTCCCACTATACTGCATGCTACTCTTCTCGGAATAAAAAAGGTTTAGGCCGTGGTCCGCCACGCTGGCCAAGTGCGGATTGACAGAATTCACGCACTTTCGAGAACATTATTAACAGAACTTTCAGGCATGTAGATTTCCTCTTGATTTTCCTTCACCGTTAAAGCAATAATTAATTTCTTAAAACTTACATAATTTCAAGTATCAAACCCCCGACCTCCCGAATAGTAGGCGGATTTCTTAACCACTAGGCTATCACGGCTATTTTAGAAGTAGGTATACAGGAAAGCAGTTGACTGTTTGAAAAAGCTACAAAAATTCTTGAATAAAGGTTTATTTTAATATGTATTTCAAGTTTGTACCAACAACTAAACTCTATATTACTTGCCATATATCTTTCCAAGATCCCACCATCTTAAAACTCTTAAACCATCTATTATAGTTACTTACCACCATAACCTTTGCAGTAAACATGGGTTTCTAAAAATGTGCTTTTCAACATTACAGCTTTTATAGTATTAGTTTATTTTTGAAGTGCCTGTGATACACACGGACAGACGGCCAGGATGAAAGGGTTCCTTGTTTACAGAACGCGAAAAATTCTAGATTTTCACTTAACTCTTCAGTATAAACTCTAAATTGAAGCCACTATAACCATCGATATAAATGACAAGATATTATGCGCAAGCGAATAAAATTTTTCACGGTTTTGGAACTAAATAAATCAGCGCCACCTCGTAGATACTAATGAACGACCCGTTTGAAATCCAGACGTCACTGAGGTTGCATTGGTGCTAAATAATAATTTTAGGACCAATGAGTCGGTGCCATTTTGCTTGTTCAATGGCCCTGTCCTTACGAAGTAATCCATACTAATATTATAAATGCGAAAGTGTGTCTGGTCTGTCTGTCTGTCTGCTAGCCTTTCACGGCCCAACCTTTCAACTGATTTGGATTAAACTTCGTACAGAGTTAGCTTATATCCCGGGGAAGGACATAGGCTACTTTTTATCCCGGAAAATTGAAGAGTTCCCACAGGATTTTTAAAAATCTAAATCCACGCAGACGAAGTCGCAGGCATCATCTAGTAAAGAATATTTTACTTTACTTTACTTTATAAACTCTAAATTGAAGTCACTAACAAAGTTACCCAAGAGCTGACGCGAGTCACGAACAAGTAGTGGAGTTGATCGCGCAAACAAAACGTCCAATTAAAGCTTGGATGCACTTGTATGAGTTGACAATAAATTAAGGTGGTTGAGCTAATACGGTTTGAGCAATGTTCATATGCGAGGATATCGAAAAACGGCATTAGTGACAGACAGGACAGTGCTAAAAAATGGAGCTATTTGGCCACAAACGAGTTCCAAAACCGATCGCGTTGAGCAATGTTCATATGCAAGGATATCGAAAAACTGCATTAGCGACAGATAGGACAACGCAACGTTTTTAGCAACTAGACTAGAATAACTAGAGTAAAAGAATCATTCCGAACAATTTCAATCTAAACAAACAAACTCTCGAAAGACCGGCAACGCATGGGCGGTTCTTCTGGTGCTGATAATGTTCATGGGCAGCGGAAATCACTTAGATAACATCAAGTGACCTGCCTGCTCGTTTGCTCGCTATTTTGATTGTTATAATAAATGCTTTTTTTGCTTACAACTTGAATCTTGATGTCCACCTGGTCGATTGCTGAAAAGTTGCATCGATAATTGTTACTATCTCAATTGTTGTGATTGGCTGAATTTTCATTATTCTACTACTACTATAGCCCAGCAGCAGTAGGCTCTCATTGACATATTAATTTTGACAGCTACGTAGAACATGATTTTTGTTTACAGTAGCACTTCTTAAGGACTGGCAACTTCTTAAGGCAATTTAATCAATAATGTAAATGTCGTGAAAAAACCTACTGCTTGAGTGTTCTCCATAATGTTCTAAAAGGTGTGTGAAGACTGCCAATCCGCACTTTATTAGCGTGGTGAACTATGGCACAATCTTACTTATTACTCATGCTGTAGTTGGCTGACGATGGATTGATGATGATGCATTTTTGTATATAAATGTATGAAATATCCGCTTTACACGTTGTTTAAGTCTCCGTGTACAGTGTTCATACGTAAACACGTACAAACGTACAGACGGGCTGAACAAGCTCGCTCGCAGTACAGTTTTACTCGAGACATCATGGACTACGATGTATGAAGAGGTATTAGTTTATGAATGCGGTATCTAGTTACTGAAAGTGAATGAAGTGAAATTTCGGAAAAACTTTTCAGGGGTTAATTGGGTTATTGCGGTTATTCAGGAAATTAGAACTGTTAAGATTTGGAACACCCTTCCAGCATCAGTTTTCCCCTCCAATTATAATATGGGTACCTTCAAGTCAAGAGTGAATAGGCATCTTCTAGGCAAGCGCGCTCCATCTTAGGCTGCATCATCATCTACCACCAGGTCTCATTGCAGCCAAGCGCTAGTCTATAAATTAAAAAAAAGATATGTATTTTTAAAGTTTAAATATGCCTCTGTGTAGCGGTAATAGGATTTAATAACTGTACTTACCTTTCAGCCTTATAGCTCTTACAGCTTATTTTTGAAATGTCTGTGACTCACAGATAGACGGAAAGACGGAGTGGTAGAAATAACTTTTAAAGTTTAAGAACTTTTAAATATTAATATGAAAAGAAAGAAGCTATAATAAGGGTGTCTAGTTTAGTGCTAGAGTAGTACTATCTACGGCAGATGGGTTCCCAACGGGACACACTCAATCGTGTCACAGTGTTACTCGTTGGGAGCTCATCGAAATTTTTCTCCCATCGAGTCACACTGTTACTGGTTGCAACTTTTTTATCCATTGTAATTCCCAACGAGTCATATGCTACTCTGGGTGTGACTCGTTGGGAATATTTATTTCAATTTATTTATATTTATTTACTTGAGTGGGTGATGATGATATAATCAATTAAGGGAGGGTAAAGAATTGATTGAATAAAGGATTAAAAGTTTTTTTTTATTTTTTTTTATTATTATTTAGATACAGGTTAGCCCTTGACTGCAATCTCACCTGGTGGTAAGTGACGATGCAGTCTAAGATGGTAGCGGGCTAACCTGGAACGGGTATGGCAGGTTTTAATAAGCCCATGCCCCTTTGGTTTCTACACGGCATCGTACCGGAACGCTAAATCGCTTGGCGGTACGGCTTTACCGGTAGGGTGGTAACTAGCCACGGCCGAAGCTTCCCACCAGACCAGACCAGAAATTTAGAAATTATAAAATTCCAAATCCCTGCCAGGAATCGAACCCGGAACCTCCCACTAATAAGACCACAGCGCTTACCACTGCGCCAGGGAGGTCGTCAAAAAAGTTTAATACTATACGGAACCCTATAACTGAGATGGATAAATAAGCCTTCTCAATTCCTTCTCGCTCCTCGTTTCAGCCGCGACAGTAGTGTTGTCCCGGAAATTCCCGGCTCCCCAATTAATTACCCGGGCCGCTCCCCGTCGATTTAACTTGTAAACGAGTGCGCACTTGTGCTGCGGAGTGCGCTCCGCAACTCCGCTCTGCGAGCCGTGTACGAGGTACGCTTGCTTGTTTGTATGTGTTTTGATTTGTGTTTTGTGTTGAGTGCTGACGTAAAGAGTTCTCATTCATAAGGCCGCGATTACACCCGTAAGTTTCGCTCACGTAAATAACTTACTTACGTCTTCAGTGTTAATCGTGTCACACTGCGACTCGTTGGGAAGTGCGAACTCATTGTTTTTTTCCCCCATCGAGTCACACTGTTACTAGTTGCAACTTTTTTCTTCATTGTTATTCCTAACGAGTCAAACTGTAGCTTGGGTGTGACTCGATGGGATTTTTTGCCGATGGATTCCCAACGAGTCACACTGTTACACAACTCGTTGGGAACCCATCAAACACTCGATTCATGGAAGCACTTTATACGTCTTTACAGTAATTTGTTACAATTTCCGTAAGTAGAAAAATTACATGTCACTCAACTTATCAAACTGAATCGATAAGTTGAGAACTTACGAAACTAAGAAAATTGAAAATAATGGCTAAACAAATAAAAGACTGGTTAGGTAGGACTGATAAAAAAACCCGGCCAAGTGCGAGTCAGGTTCGCGCAACGTGGGTTCCGTACCACAGTCGTATTTTTCGACAAAACTATGATGCATAAAAATAAATGCAAATCTGTTTTAGAATGCACAGATGAAGACCTTTCATATGATACCCCACTTAATAATATAGTTATCTTACTTCGAAAATTTAAAATACTGATTGAAAATGAAAATTATTAGTTCATGACAACAATTTAATTTTTTTTGTGTGATGTATCCAAAAATTCACGGTTTTCAGATTTTTTCCCCAATGTCTGCTATTAAGAGCAAATTTTATGATTCTAGGTCAACGGGAAGTACCCTGTAGGTTTGTTGACAGACCGACAGACAGACAGACAACAAAGTGATTCTATAAGGGTTCCGTTTTTCTTTTTAAGGTACGAAACCCTAAAACTAGCCTAAGTTTAGGGATGTACTCAGTGTTTAATTGTGTTTGGGTATAATTGTAACTTATTTTGCTAATCTATATATTGAACTGTACTACTACTACTACACAAATTTCAAACCCCTATTTTACAACCTTAGGGGTTAAATTTTCAAAAATCCTTTTCTTAGCGGATGCCTACGATATAATAGCTTGCTGCATGTCAAATTTCAGCCGATCCGTCCGGTAGTTTGAGCTGTGCGTTGATAGATCAGTCAGTCAGTCAGTCAGTCACCTTTTCGTTTTTATATATTTAGATAATATTGTACGCCATTGCATGGCAGATTGTGACATGTATCTACATAATCTATGTAACATCTCTCTTATACTTACAATCATGCAATAAATGAATAAATCTAATCTAAATCTAAAAAGCATAAACAGATCCGAAATCTCATATCCCTTACAACTATACTTGCACATAGTAGGTACAAGGCTGTGCTTAGAGCAAAATACCTTTTTCTGGCTCACATCCTAACAGCTTATATTGAGCTCGAGAAAATCCTCATACGTTCGAGTAAGTAGTATTTTTAAATCCTCTGTACTTCCGCTACGTACTTAAGCAAGTTAAAACGCATCTTAAATGGTATAAAGTGTACATTAATAGTGAATTAGGGAACTGCCTGCAGTGGTGTGGCTATTTGTTAGTTGCCAGTGAGTAGTTTAGGAGATTTGTTGTCTTCAATTAGCCTAAGCAACTGCTTGCCCATAAAGTTTCGGGTAGGGTGACAGTTAATCTATCCTAATATCCTACAATAAAATTAAAAATTAGAAAAAGTATTTATATGTTGGTTTGTCTTTAATTTTATATGAAACTAGCCTAGGACTACACAAATTTTAAACCCCTATTTTACCTCCTTAGGGGTTGAATTTTCAAAAATCCTTTCTTAACGGATGCTTACGTCAAAATAGCTAGCTGCATGCCAAATTTCAGCCCGACCCGTCCAGTAGTTTGAGCTGTGCGTTGATAGATCAGTCAGTCAGTCACCTTTTTATTTATATATTTAGAAAATTAATATCGGTGGACCAAGGACCTTTTGATCCATTTCACATTGACGTTTTTGTGTTTCAATACTAAATTTAATTAACGTTGATTAATTACTAAAAGTAGAATTCAAGAATCCCGTGGAAGTTCTTTGATTTTCCGGGATAAAAAGTATATAAAATAAAAAGTAGCCTATGTTAATTTTGGGGGATGTAAGCTACCTCTTTACTAAGTTTCATATAAATCGATTAAACGGATAGGTCTTTAAGAATCCCGTGGGAACTATTTAATTTTCCGAGATAATAAAAAGTAGCCTATGTCCGTCGCCGGGATGTAAGCTAACTCTGTTATTTAACCCCACTTCAATTGGCATTAGACGTTAACCGTTCAAGTGTTCGCGCGTCTAACTCAGTTTAACGCGTTGATTATTATCAGCGAAATTATAGCCTTGATTAAGGCGTTGTTGGGCATTGACGTTAACCTTAGCGAAACCCGAACATTAGGAAGGTGTTCGGTGGTGCGAAGAAAAGACCTGTTTGGATTGAATTAGAACTCTACAAAAAACTAGTCTACAATTTTACATCTATCCTGGTGACCCTAGTCAGTCTAGTCTAGTAATAACCAAACAAAGCACTAATGACCCGTGCCCCAACAAATGGTCGCTTTTTACTTCGTTACGTCCGTTCTAACTTCATTTCGAAGTCACTTCACAGAAACATTTATAATGCGATTCAAATTCGATCAAATACTTTTAGTGCGTCATGCTCGAATTCCGAAAACTTAATTTTGTAAAAGCTTTGACAAAAAATACAGTTACCTACTTACTTTTTATTTGGTTACAATTATTCAGTTCACTGCGATCTTAGTAATAAAAACACTAGGTCTCAATAGGTATAGTTTCCATCTTCATTCGTGAATCTTTTTCATTGCAATCGCTATGATATATTTTTCACTACATGCCGTGGGGCTCTTTCAAACTAAAACCACCCGACGGGCAACAACGCGATCCCGCGCACGTCGCCCACGTCCCATCCTTCGCGTCGTCCACTGTGCCCACGCTAGTCTAATCAGAGGGACACGCGGAGAAACCTCCCCCTGCCAGGTCATTAGCCATAGCCAACAATATCCCCGTAGAGAAATTATTAGCCATGTTACCGGGGTGCACCGGTCCGAATACTGCTCTTCCCCTCGGACGTATCCAAAAGGGACCAGCAGCACCCAGGCACACTGGGAGGTTACCTGGCTGGCACCCCAGTTACCTAAATGAGATCAAGGAGGAAGTTACATCTTGCTGGTTTACTTTTTGGTGTGGTTAAACTGAGTAAGCCCACGTACCTAGCCGATAAACTTCATTGGGTAAGCGATGGTGAATCTGACCGTTTGCGAAGCTGTCGCCATCAACTTCGTATTCCATTCCATCGCACTGCCGCATTTAGAGGTTCATTTACGTACTCCGCCACTAAATGTTGGAATAATATCCCCCCTCCAATAAGGAATTTAAAAAGTAAATTTTCATTCATAACTAAATTGAAAAAATTCCTTTTGGATAAACAGGTAGAATTTCAGGATCATGTGGCGGAGTACTCCTTTTTGTAACAAGATTTAGGCTACATCATAGGCATACCTTATACATGTGCACAGATGTGTCCAATTATATATATATATATATAAGTAAGTATAATATGTGTGAATTTGTATATATTATTAACATATAGAATAGATAGATTAGATAAGTACAATTAAAATAATTCCGTGGCGCCACCCGAATCAGGGTTCCTACTGAAAACCAGCGCTGTATGTTTTTGTACTTGTGCAAGACATATGGCATTTATGCTTAGTAGGGACCTTTTTTTTCGGGTTGTGCCACACATGACATGGTTTATTCCGGCGCTTCTTCTACTTGAGGTCTTTTGACTTTACTACTCAAGTATAAGAGGCGCCGGGATAACCTAACCAGGTCTAGCTGGTAATGTGTGGTACAGCCTTAAAAAATACACGTTTTTTCTTTCTTTCTTTCTAAATGCCTAAGCAAAGCCATGTAGGCTTCAATAAAAGCTTGTCTGCGAAACGGCTTTCCAATTCGCTTATGAATCGGCCTGTATAAATTTGTAGGTAGCTAAATAGAACACAATAATTGATTCATACCAGAAAAACAGATAAATTATACAGATCCATCACTCTTAGCAACGTATCTTTTTCTATTCAGTGACAGATGTTTAGGGGTTGATGGTAAACAGATAGGGAGGGGGGTAAAAGTAGGGAGGAGCCCAAATGAGTAGATAATAATGACAAACGATAAAGATTCAACCCAGTCATGGTTACTGGCGAAAATATAATCCATATGTGAAATGATAGAAAAGGTGTTTGTGTTGTCGTACCGTATGTTATGTTGATGTACATATTATTATGAGATCATTGTATTTCGTTTTAGTATTCACTAGCTGATACCCGTTTTTTTTGGTATCATATCAGTAATCATCAATACTATCACCTGTCTTCGTTTTTGCCAGCGTTCTGATTACACCCTGTATGTCAAAGGATGTCAAAGGATCTAAATTCTAAACATCATACCGATTAAGTAAATCTCTACAATCATAAAGGCTTATTAGTAACATGCAAGCGAGACGTTTGAAACTGATTAATAGAGAAACTAAACTCCACGATGTGACATCGCAATTTCCTCCCGACAGTACGGAATCTATTCATTAACTATAGAGAGAGAGAGAGCCAGCGCGTGCCAGACCTTCGTTATTTTATAAAAGCTGAAGGTTTCTCTTTCTCTCAATGAGGGTAATATAGGTGTAAAAAATCTTACGTTAAAGTACAAAGTCTCATCACTACCCCTATTATAAATGCGAAAGTGTGTTTGTTTGTTGGTTTGTCCTTCAATCACATCGCAACGGTGCAACAGATCGACGTGATTTTTTGCATGGGAATAGTTAAAGACCTTGAGAGTGACATAGGCTACTTTTTATCCCGGAAAATAAAAGAGTTCCCATGGGTTTTTAAAAACCTAATTCCACGCGAACGAAGTTGCGGGCATCGGCTAATAGTGAAATAACGAAGGTCTGGCACACACTGGCTCTTAGTCCACTACGAAGCGATCCGGCAAGTGCAGCAGAAAGGCACGTCAGGTGTAGTATTAAATGCCGGTATTAAATTAAACAAAGCGCCCGAAACTGCTAATAAAGCGCGGTACACACTGCTAATAAAGCGCGGTACACACTGGTGTATTACAGGCGTCGTAGCCACACAAATTAATCAAAGGGAAATATTCATGCCGACACATGCCATGAAATGATAATGAACCCGTATCGCTGGATGGGCCGATTCATAAGAGATAGCGAGTCTATCATAATGGGGAGTGCTCTGAAGACCTTTTTGACCTCATTCCGCACCCCTTTTTCTATAACCGCACCGCGCGCCACCGTAAGCAATTTCAACTTCCTCACCTTTGGGCTGGAGCACCCCAGTACCAACTCCTTCCATTTGATCGGATCCAAAGGCGGGCTGTTCGACTTGTGGACGATCCCAAACTTACCGGCTCGTTGGAAAGCCTGGAGCACCGCAGAGACGTTAGCTCTCTATGCGATACGCTAAATTGCTTGGCGGCACGGCTTTGCCGGTAGTGTGATAACTAGCCACGGCCGAAGCCTCCCACAAGACCAGACCAGAAATTAAGAAATTATAAAATTCTAAACCCCTGCCAGGTATCGAACCCGGGACCTCCCACTAATAAGACCACAGTGCTTACCACTGCGCCATGAGATCGTTAAAATAGTATCCTGTACTTTGTACCAAACATATCACATGGGCTTAGATACGGGACGCGTAAAACAATACGGCTCAGAGCGGAATGCCTTTGTCTTTGAACAATTAGCGCAGAGAACATCCTGACCCACTCGCTGCTAATAAATATGTTTAGCGGATCGCATTCTATGGCTGCTTGTCAAATTAGCAAGCTCGAATTATTGATAAGCGGGATTAATTGTTGTTTGATCTGTGATGCTAGAGATGTGATATTATGTTCAATCAGTTACTCCTGAGTGTGTTCAATCGACTCTTCAACGATCTTCTTACTACTTGAGCGGGATGGATTTGTCTTTGAACAATTAGCGCACAGAACATCCTGACCCACTCGCTGCTAATAATTAATATGTTTAGCGGATCGCATTCTATGGCTGCTTGTCAAATTAGCAAGCTCGAATCTATATATATAAAAGGAAAATGTGACTGACTGACTGACTGACTGACTGACTGAATGACTGACTGACTGATCTATCAACGCACAGCTCAAACTACTGGACGGATCGGGCTGAAATTTGGCATGCAGATAGCTATTATGACGTAGGCATCCGCTAAGAAAGGATTTTTGAAAATTCAACTCCTAAGGGGGTGAAATTGGGTTTTGAAATTTTGTAGTCCACGCGGACAAAGTCGCGAGCATAAGCTAGTTATTGATAAGCGGGATTAATTGTTGTTCGATCTGTGATGCTAGAGATGTGATATTATGTTCAATCAGTTACTCCTGGGTGTGTTCAATCGACTCTTCAACGATCTTCTTATTACTTGAGCGGGATGGATTTGTCTTTGAACAATTAGCGCACAGAACATGCTGACCCACTCGCTGCTAATAAATATGTTTAGCGGATCGCATTCTATGGCTGCTTGTTAAATTAGCAAGCTCGAATTATTGATAAGCGGGATTAATTGTTGTTTCATGTGTGATGCTAGAGATGTGATATTATGTTCAATCAGTTACTCCTGAGTGTGTTCAATCGACTCTTCAATGATCTTCTTATTACTTGAGCGGGATGGATTTGTCTTTGAACAATTAGCGCAGAAAACATCTTGACCCACTCGCTGTTAATAAATATGTTTAGCGGATCGCATTCTATGGCTGCTTGTCAAATTAGCAAGCTCGAATTATTGATAAGCGGGATCAATTGTTGTTTGATCTGTGATGCTAGAGATGTGATAATATTATGTTTAGTCAGTTACTCCAGGGTGTGTTCAATCTACTCGTCTTTGATCTTATTTTTACTTGAGCGGAATGGATTTGTCTTTGAACAAGACAGACAGACAGACGTGATCCTATAAGGGTACCTTTTTTCCTTATGAGGTACGGAACCCTAAAATGTGCCTAATGCATTGTTTTAGTGGCCCAAAACCATCTTCGCATTATTGCCTTTCTAGTGAAACTTATTTGGGGCAAATCAGTTGGATGTCTATAAACGTATAGAAATTTGAGGTTCAAAAGGAATTTGAGGTACGGAACCCTAAAAAGAATGACCCCTGTGAACTTTGCACTACCTTTAAGCATGTTTAATCGAAAGGGAATCGATCTTTACCTAAACCATTCTGTTTACCTAATCAGGCTCGAGTGTTAAATAAACGAAGCCCAGCACTTTCCAATCGAAAGGTATTTATTGGACAACCCCTCGTCTCTGACAAACAGTCTCGGATTCGATGCCGGGTCGGGTTAATTCAGGAAACAGTCTTTTAATACGTAAAAGTTATTTTTATTGATAATATTATTTTGTACCAAAATACCTGATATTATAATGCGGATGGGTCGTGAAAAGCTGGCAGACAGACAAAAAGACGGACAGACAGACAAACTTTCACATTATTCAGGTTGTAACCAGAACGCTATTAAAAATTTAGCGTAATTGTTATACTACCTAAACACAATCCAATACTAATAATCATTTGCCTTATCTTGTATATTTTTAGTGATTTAATATTTTTCAACCTCGCAATGTACAGCGTGCAAAACTCGGGTCAACGCCCCGCCTACGATGTGGCATTGACTCCGAATGGCGTCCATACGCAACGTGCGTTGACCTCTAGCGTCAGTCAGATGTTTTATTTGCAATATGTCCTGAAGCTTTACAAAATATAAGATTTTTTTAGATTTTTGCGGGTTTTTTTGGTGTTATCATAATCATCAGTAGGTAGGTACTATTACCCGTTTTCGTTTTTGCCAGCGTTCTGGTTACACCCTGTATTTTTATTTTTTTTATTCAGATACAAGTTAGCCCTTGACTGCAATCTCACCTGGTGGTAAGTGATGATGCAGTCTAAGATGATAGCGGGCTAACCTGGAAGGGGTATGGCAGTTTTTATTAAACCCATATCCCTTTGGTCATTAGTATAGCTTAAGCTTACCTGGGCGCGTTTGGAACCCTCGTAGCTTTAGTTTTAAGTTTGCGTTATAATTACCACCACTATATCTTACAAATCTAACACCATACCAGACCATCAATAAGCGTAATTTATTACCTATTTTGAATAAATCATTTGACTTTGACTTTGACTTATTTTCCTTTCTTATTATAACACTAGCTTATGCTCGCGACTTCGTCCGCGTGGACTACACAAACTTCAAACCCCTATTTCACCCCCTTAAGGGTTGAATTTTCAAAAATCCTTTCTTAGCGGATGCCTACGTCATAATAACTATCTGCATGCCAAATTTCAGCCCGATCCGTCTAGTAGTTTGAGCTGTGCGTTGATAGATCAGTCAGTCAGTCAGTCAGTCAGTCAGTCAGTCAGTCAGTCACCTTGTCCTTTTATATATTTAGATTTATTTTCGGCTGCCCCACCAACCCGTGCTTTCGTGATTCCTTTCGTCAAGGGTTGTCTGGATGAGATCGCATTAGCGGTAAGGCTGCCTTTGCATGCTACAGCTATTAGATTAAGATCCTTGTATGTTTTTTATTATGTTTACTTGTGTTGTGTGCAATCCTACTAATATTATAAATGTGAAAGTGTGGATGTTAGGATGTTAGGATATTTGTTACTCAATCACGCAAAAACACGCTGCACGGATTTGGCTGAAATTTAGAATGGGGATAGATTATACCCTAGAGAGAGACATAGGCTACTTTTTATCCCGGAAAATCAAACAGTTCCCGCGGGATTTTGAAAAACGTAAATCCACGCGACGAAGTCTCGGGCATCAGCTAGTAAAGTATAAATCCATACTTTCCATACTTATATTATAAATGCGAAAGTGTGTCTGTCTGTCTGCTAGCTTTTCACGGCTCAACCGTTTAACCGATTTTGATGAAATTTAGCACAGAGTTAGCTTATATCCCGGGGAAGGACATAGGCTACTTTTTATCCCGGAAAATTGATGAGTCCCCACTGGATTTCAAAAAACCCAAATCCACGCGGACGAAGTCGCGGGCATCATCTAGTAAATAAATAAATAAGGCGGCTTTTATCCTATTTTAGCGACCACAAGGTGTCTACTTCCCCCGTCCTTGGCAACAAATGCAAATTCGTCGTCACACGCTTTCGTCTTGGTTGGAATTAATAATTCCCCGTAACACTTGACAGCGCGCGCGACGCCGCTCTAATCAGACTGCAGTTAATTGAAAACTGCTGTCAGGAGACTATAGTCTATACTACCTCCTTAGGACTCATGTGTGCCAGGTACATGCCTGGTACCACCATATGTAGATATTCAACACAATTAGTTTATTTTACACAATAATTCGAGGGGCTGGTAAACTCGGTTTTGTAAGCGAATATACCATTTAAGTATATTGCATTCAATGAATTAGTTACATATATCTATGATTAAACGTGTAAGATAATATTCCTTTATAAACTTTAAGAGGCGCGACTTAGCCTGTAAGTATTAATAATTTTAGTTTAACATTATAATATAACGTAATATATGTATTGTAAAATGTTTATTGATAATAAAGAAGGAATTAAAAAAAAAAAAAAAAAAAATTGGTGTCATTATTACACTCTGATAAAAATATCTACTAGAAATTATTTCCAATAAACAGTTGAATTTTTTTGACATTTAGCACGGTAAATCCAAAATGCCTAAAAATAAATAAAAATCTGTTTTAGAATCATATAATATTATGTCGTACCTTTGAAAGTTGAAAATACTAATTATTTGTTTATGAACACATTTAAATTTTTTTTATGATATTGTAACCACAAATTCACGGTTTTCGATACCTTACGTGTGCTATAAGACCTACCTACCTGTAAATTTCATGATTCTAGGTCAACGGGTTGCGAAGCTGAAGTGGCAATGGGCAGGGCACATAGTTCGTAAAACCGATAGACGTTGGGGTCTCAAGGTGCTAAAAGGGCGACCTCGCACCAGAAGACGCAGCGTTGGAAGACCCCCCCCACTAGGTGTAAGGACGACATCAGACGAGTCGCAGGGAGCCGCTGGATACAGGCGGCGCAAGACCGTGGCGTGTGTAAGTTCCTACAAGAGACCTATGTCCAGCTGTGTAGGTATATCGGTTGATGATGATGATGATGAGATCAACGGGAAATACCCTACAGGTTTCTTGACAGATAGACAGACAAGAAAGAGCTCCTTTTAGATAGACAGACAAGAAAGGCTTTCGTTTTTCCTTTTGAGGTATGGAACCCTAAAAAGTACCTACTCAGAGTACCAAGGAGGGTACAAAAAACGAAACCCATAATTACGCCCCTCCCAAAACACTAAACAACAAATAAGCAACATAATAAGCCCATGCCCTCATGTTAAAACACCATCATTCACCATTCCCGACTGACATTAACCATAAAACTGTGATAAACTGATGGCAATGCCCAAAAACGCCGCGGCATAAAACAACCACTTCATAAAAACCAAGTCACGTGATATGGGGAAATTTTAAACGTAAAGGCTGTTTCACATGAACTTAACAATCGCGGCGTTGTTGCTATGTTCTGAACCAATGAGAATGTGTTGGATAGTTAAAAATAATTATGGAGAGAGGGTTGGCCTAAAAAAGTCTAACAGTTTTCATTTCTAAGCAAACTAAACAGAACTACAAAGAAAATTAACTTGAAACATTTTCATGGTCACGTTTATGATAAGAACTCAAAAGAAAAAGAAAGAAAAAAGTTTTTTTCTTAAATTGTGCCACACATTACATCTTATGACTAACCGCCGTACTCAGAGTCGCTAATCATTACTTAAGATTGTATTAAAACGAGACAGATTTATATGAGAGATATAGCTCTGTCTCGTTTTAAATAAACTTAAGTAACGATTAAGCGACTCTGAGTACGGCTGTCTGAGTTGGTTATCCCTGTGAAAAGGTTATAAGTATTAAAAAATAGATAGAGGTAATAGAACTAAGTATCTATGGAATTGGTGACATATTCAATACATAATTAACGGTCCATTATATTTTCAAAAATTTGAGATTATGAACGGTTATCGTGATAAAATTTGACTTAACATAATATCAGATTTGACTCAATTGTGAAAATATGATGTTCTAATGACCAAAAAATATGGGATTTTAAAGAAAACTGATATTCCTAAATAAGTTTAAAGTATGATACGTATAACCAAATCAGGTATAGAGATGAAATTTTGACAGATAACACTGTTGTATAGAAGCAGGCGTTACTTTGCGGAAGTCCATAATATACAATGAACCAAAAGCTTAATTTGCTGTAATCCGCTGAAACAGGTCGAATGCGAAATGCACCGCCCGCCCTCCTACCGCCGAACATGCAGGAAGAACCACCAGGCAAGCAACACGCACCACCACCACGCAGCACCACACAAATCCCAAACACACTCGACGCACGCCCCGCCCCGACACCGGAGCATCCCCAGGAGAATATGTAGACCTTACAATAAACAATTGCAAAGTTCTTTAAACAATTTCAAAGGGCGGATGCATTCAGGATGCTAATGGATCTGCCTCGTTACTGCAGCGCGTCGGGGATGTTCGCGGATGCGCATGCGGATTGTTTTTACACTACCATGCGTAAACGGTGCACATCCCTGGTGCGCAGGGTACGGGCTAGCCCCAATGGCATCCTGAGGGCATTTGCTGACAGGTTTGATTGTCAGTACCTGAACCATTGTCATATGGTGCACGTGCTGACTAATCAAGCCTGTCTTAGATATAGTATTAGGATTAGGTAATCTATCTAAATATATAAAAGGAAAAGGTGACTGACTGACTGACTGACTGACTGACTGACTGATCTATCAACGCACAGCTCAAACTACTGGACGGATCGTGCTGAAATTTGACATGCAGATAGCTAATATGACGTAGGCATCCGCTAAGAAAGGATTTTTGAAAATTCAACTCTTGAGGGGTTGAAATAGGGGTTCGAAATTTTGTGTAGTCCACGCGGACGAAGTCGCGAGCATAAGCTAGTTAGTTATAAGATTACTAACATTAGTTTTTAAGGCGTGTGTTATTACTAACAAATTATGATCGTGTTTTATGGTCGAATTAAAGGATTTTTTTTTTATTTATTTATTTCGCATGCTGCATGTTGCATCATACAGATTCGACCTGTTTCAGCGGATTATAGCAAATTAAGCTTTTGGTGCATTGTAGATAACACTGTGAAAATTTCAACTCTCTACCTATTGCAGTTTATGAGATACATCTCGCTGACAAATAGGCCGATAGATAGGTTGGATAGATGGACGAATAGCGAAAGTCTAGTAATAAAGTCCCGTTGGCATGAAACCCTTAGAAGCACAGAACGCTGCGGCATTTCACGCTAGTGTGTCTCGACTCTAACCAGCGACGCCATATTGATTTATTGCGCGTGTAAATTTAGGTGGGACCATTAAAAGTAAATCAAAGTGGGCTGTAAATCGTCAAAGCGCGAGAGCAACCAGCATAAACGGAGCCCTGTAGTTCCTTTGCTGAAACAGTTTTCAGTTCGAATGTTTGTAGGTTAAGTGGCAGGAGGGGTCTGGTTAAAGTGGTGGGGCGACTCGAATAACCGTCATGCGGTTTCACATAACACTAGAAAACTCAATGATTGCTGTACGCTGTTGTAACTCGGTAAAAATGGTCAAACGACGCTTAGTATGCTCTATATAGTTATTTTTGAAGTTTAAACGTTACGTAAACTTTAAACTACAAAGAAGAAAGAAAACTAACCAATTTATTTATCTTGTGTATAAAGTATAAACAAACGTAAAATAAGTGGCAATAGTTAGAAATTAAATACTTAAGGGCTTATTCCACCTTTCTAAATCCTAACGTCCTAAATGGTACTGTCAAACTACTAAACAGCCAACTTTTCCATTCAATGATACTTTGCCCATAAAGCAATTTATAAGCAAATTCGCTATGTTATTTTTTTTTGTAAATTAAGATTTTTCGTACCTACGTAAGTACCAAGTAAGTTAGAGTACTTTACTTACTACGAGTTTTGCACCCACATGGCACAAAATTAAAAGGCCCCGGCTCAGCATTTGCAGGTTTTGAAAAATAAAAACCAGGAGCGGCATTCTGTCGGGACCAGTACCTACGCTTAGTATAAGATTTTACGTCTCACCAAACGTTGCTAGAATTCGAGAATCGAAACACAATACAGTCAAAGTAAAATGGACCTAATGAGCCTTGAATTGAAGTCAAAAATTCAACACTGATTTTAATTTCGCGACATTAATAAAATTATTTAGTTTTTTTTATTACTAACTACTACCTAGTAACCATTAATTTTAAGTTTTTTTTAAATAGATATAGCGAGCAAACGAGCAGGTGGGTCACCTGATGTTAAGTGATTACCGCCCCCCATGAACATTTGCAGCACCAGAGGAACCGCCGATGCGTTGCCGGCCTTTTAGGAATTTGTTGGTCCGCCCCTTAAATAACCCCATGTTATAATCTAGTGGGAACACCGCTAGTTTGTTTGTACCTTAGGCACAAGATGAATAAACTAGTTTTCTTTCTTTCTTCTTACTTCTTTCTAATGTCTTTCTGCAGTTTTGTCTTTGTTTCTATCATCATCATCATCGTCAGCATATTATCAAACCTAATTCCGTCTATAGCTGGACTTACCAATCTATATCTATTTTGAATTCTGTGGTCTAATCCTTTAATTATGTCACCTAAAAAAGGTAAATTTTTTGAACCGTCCATTAATTAATAACAAGTCAGTAACCGCCAATAAGGCTGCCTGTCCACTGGTGCGGAGCGGAGCGGAGATGTGTATTGTTGACCAATCAGAGTTTTGTCACATGACGGAATGAAATTATCACGTTATTTATCGACAATCTGATTGGTTTGCTTAACACATCTCCGCTCCGCTCCGCACCAGTGGACAGGCAGCCTTATAACCAACCATTTTCGTCACCTCTTATTACCACCACCACAATTTTCTCTACAATTATCCTGGCAGTAAGAAGCTAGAAAGTTATTATTAAGTAATTAACGGTGACAATTACCTAATTAGTTAAAAGGACATTTGGTTGACGGACAATATTTCCTATAGTATCGTTAAGGTGTAAATGATCTAATTATATTCGACTAGATGATGCCCGCGTCTCGTCTGCGTAGATTTAGTTTTTTTTAAACCCCGTGAGAGCTCTATGATTTCCCGGGATAAAAATTAGATTAGCGGAGGCTTAGTAATAGGGTCCCGTCGCATTGCCACCCTTCGGGTACGGAACCCTCAAAACGTCTTTTGCTTATCCATACTCCATACTAATATTATAAATGTGAAAGTGTGTCTGTCTATCTGCTAGCCTTTCATGGTCATTCAATCGATTTTGACGAAATTGAGTACCTACAGCGATAGCTTGCATCCCGGGAAAGGACATAAGCTACTTTTTATCCCGGAAAATCAAAGAGTTCTCACGGGATTTTTAAAAACCTAAATCCACGCGGATGAAGTCGCGGGCATCATTTAGTACTAAGTATATAAAACACAAAAATGATTCTACCTGTGTCCGTTGTAGACTTTGAAACCACCCAACTGATGTGCCCCAAACTGGTTTCATTAGAAAGGCAATAATGCGAAGTTAAGGATTTTCCATTATTATTTATTTAGCGTATCACACGCCGTATATCCGCTAGTATTTTATAAGCGAAGTTCAGTGTTTATCAACTAAACAGCTAGTTGGCAGTATATCTATCGCCTAGTCACTAGTGCATGTTTATACGCGTGTTACAGAAATACAACACCGGGGTAAATTGCACACGATTGATGATCGTTGTAACACGTTACCACTACTATTGAAAATCATTTCAAACTCGCTCTTTTTCTCTACAAAAGTCAAAAGTCAAATATTTTATTCAAAATAATTTCCACTTTTTATGGTCGGTTGTTGGATTTGTAAGATGATATAGGGGTGCTAATTTTTACGCGAACTTAAAACTAAGCTACGAGGGTTCCAAACGCGCCCAGGTCTGAGAAGAGCCCACAACAAACCCAGCTGAGTATTTTTTTACTATCACCACTTTATAAAATCACTTAAACTTATTAGAACTATCATAAAGCTGTTAAGCAAATCATTCCCATGCTTTCTTATCATTTAAATAATTCTTTACACTATCCATAATCAACTTAGTGACAAGAAGACTTTCTTTAATGAGAATTATTGTTAATATTAAAGTAGTTGAACTAGAGTCGAACTCTAAAATACCAAACTTACGTACGAATTGTTAGTTCAAACGCAAAAATCAATGACAATATTTTTATTTTGTGCGCTTAAAAAACATAAAAACGTGATTAAATTCTACAATCTTGTACAAAAAAAAGAATGAGCTTTTTAGGCATGAAAAAACTGATATATTAATATAATTTAAAAAGGATTTTAAAAGTATCCTAACCCTATATTTCAACACTAGCTGATACCCGCAACTTCATCCACGTGACTTTAGGTTTTTAGAAAATCCCGTGGTAGCACAAAATCTTTTATGTGCTGGGATAAAAAATAGCCTTTGTCACTCTCCACGACCTACAATGCCTTGTATTGTATTTGGCTTACGGCAGGTGAATTGGGAAAGTAGAAACTAAGTTTAAATTCCAAAAAAAAAATACAGTTTATCCAGTACCTAAGTGATAAACAGGCTTTTAGGCACCAAAAAATCTCGATTGAATTTACTATTGAGGCACAAAAAAATCTCGACTGAACTAAACTTAACTAAATTAGTTTTAAATACAAATGGTAGGGGAGTGAAATCTTTAGTTTCGTCTTACTCCAGAGTATTGATAATTCGCTAACAATAATAATCCATTGTGTGAGTTTGTTTGATTTACGTTTTTGCGACGTAACTCCTAACCCGTAGTTTATGTTATGTATCTTGTGGCGCACTTTCAATTGTTTATTTTTGATAGGAAATTTTAGTATTGCGGCTTATTCTAATACTGTGGCCGATTATCTTGTACACAATCTCTCTCTTCGATTTGTAATTTTTATGTTCTAGAATAAGTTTGGTATTTTTATACAATTCAACTTACATAATAAATAATAAATATACACTTACATAATAACAATAATGGGGCTGATTCTCTTGTACACAATCTCTAAGCTAAACTAAATTAACAGGTCTAAATCTAGTGTTATCCTTTTCCGCAAGCAACATTATGAAAGGGATAGCATGTGTCATTTTAGTTTAGTTTAGAGATTGTGTACAACGGAATTAGCCACAAATCTCTAAACTAAACTAAATGAACAATTCTAAATCTATTGCTGTTCTTTTCCGTAAGCAAGATTATGAAAGGGATAGCAATAGATTGACGTGACATTTTAGTTTAGTTTAGAGATTGTGTACAACGGGATTAGCCACACTGTTCTTGTACTTGGCTTGCATGATGTAATAAATCCTTATATAATTAAGTAGTTATAAGTCCCGCAAATTGCTATTGCGCTGGAACCATGTCCCATTAACATCGAAATGTCGTCATTTTGACGTCAGCCGAAATAAAATATACCATCAGCTCGAAACTTCAGTCTAGTGCTGACGTCACTAAAATGGCGGCCACGCGCATTAGCAACTTGCGGAACTTATAGCTACAAACGCGGCAGAAAGTAATGTATATCGACCTTTAGTCTTAAGGAGAAAGCAGATTTGTAGGGCGGTGTCCCTGTCGTTAAGACCGACAAAACGTCATATAGGTATGAGTGACAGAGACAACGCTCTACAAAGCCGAAATGTCATTCTAAAGGCCGATGTACATTATTTTCGGACGCGTACTAAACCTAGTACCTATTGTTTTTGTATTTAGACTGCGTGTCCTTCACTTCGCCTGTACCCATCGTATTATTAAAAAGATTGAAAGGTAAAATTGATCAGTTTTTAAAGCACACTTATCGGCGTGCATTATTTATGTACGTGTCACCGCCAGCGCCATTCCCACTAAAATATTCAGTGTCCACAATTACACGCTACCGCTCGTGTGACCGTCCGCGCCCTACAGGCAACAACACTTTTATATTTTTAGGGCAAAATAGAAAAGTTTTTATCTAAATATACAGGGTGTAGCCAGAACGCTAGCAAAAACTTAGCGTTATTGTTGTAAACCCCGTCGGAAATATCTGCGAATCTGGCTTAATGATGTCACGCAACGTGCTTGCGTTGGCAACGTTACTGGTAGAACGTAGTGTTTATATACTCTGTGGATACTGGATAGCCGAAAATGGACGAGCTGCGGGGAAGCGCGAGGGGAAACAGATATTTCCGACGGGTTGTACTACCTAAACCCCAAATGTCAACCTCACCTGCACGTGGTGCCCCCTGCGAATCAGCGGACGAGGATATGACGACCGAATAATGGCGGGATAACCATTCCATGTGGCTTGGCTTTAAATTATACAGACCAGAGACGGGCAGCAGCGTCACTAGTGCGAAATAGCCTACAGCCCTGCGCTGACCAACCCGAGCAGCGCCAACAGACAAAGGCCCCCAGTTCCCGGCAGCCCTGCTATTCCCGATTAAGGTGGTGGGGAGCGGGTGGATGAGGAAGGCGGAGGACCGTGTTTAGTGGCGCGCTCTTGGAAAGGCCTATGTCCAGCAGTGGACGCAAACAGGCTGATGGATTGTATTGGATTGGTACTACCTAAAAACAATCCAATACCAGTAACCATTCGCCTCATTTTGTAGTTTTAGGGCCGGTTGTTTCAAACCATTGGTCTTCGTAAGATACGTTCGTTAAAATTTAACAGACGTAGACGAATTTTAACATCTGTTAATTTAAGAGCGTTGCTTCATTGTACAAAAAACTGTTCGTCATTGTTATTCTGGTTACGAAACTAACCCTAAAAATTAACTTACTTTTCCGTATCCTTTTTTATTTCATTTTATATTAAATTATATAGTTATTGATATTGCTACTTCGCATTTTAAACACTTTTTCTTTTTTAAAAATTCTCTTTCATCTTCAAAAAAACTATCATTAAAAGCATTGAATTCAATTGATTCCATTATAATTTGTAAATAAAATATTCCGTTTTTAAGAAGTATGAAGTTACGAACTGATTTGACGATCACCAATGGCGCCAGCACCGGTTAACGTAAACGTAACTTTTTAACGAACGTTAGCGCTAATAGATGTCGAATCAACGCTTTTTCTATTCTTACGTTCGTTAGCGCCATATTTAAAGGTTACGTGTCCGTCAAAATTTGTTGAAACAACCGGCCCTTAGTGATTTAGTATTTTTCAAACCCGTATAGTGTGCAAAACGTTAAATCCGTTTAAATGTTTTTTTTTTATGAAATTTGGTACAGAGATAGGTACCATGCATCACGGATAGGCTGCTACAGATAGACTACTTTTTGTCCTGGAAAATCAAAAATTCCCACGGGATTTTTTAGTATAATAATATAAGGTTATCAGCCATAAAATAATAATATAAATAATAAAGCCTTTTATTACTGAAAAACATAGGTTTACAATATTATTTCATTACAATTTTAAATGTGTAATTAGATACATGCTTTTAGGTTAAAGTACATTATATAATTGCTAATAATTACAGTAAAGCAGTTGGTATACAATTTTTTTTTATTTTTATAAAATACAATTTATTTATTGCATCATTAAAATTTTGATACTAAATCACAATTTAACAAAACATTTATTTTTGTTTTTATGAAAAGCTCATAGGTACTTATTATGTATGTATTAATTGGTATGTAGTATGTGGTAGTTATATAATGCCTCCCAAGCCGGCTGGTCACCGTGGGAGTGCTAGTTATCAGCCATAACATAGATTAAACAACTCGCTAAATTTAGTTTATTAGCGACAGTAATCTCTGTAGAGCCTTAATTAATTTCCAAATAATCCGACAAAATCCACGCTCTGATAATCTGTTCCGCCGCGCGTCTGCCTGAGCGTGAAAAATAAAAGAAAAATAAAACCGGCGCCTACAAAATCACTCCTAATCCGAACAGATCGGATTTTTACACGCAAGGGCGGCTCCCGGTAGTCCCGGTAGTCCCTGAATTTATTGTTGAATTTGTGAGAAAAATGGATTTATTAAATTACGAATTAGATGTGTTTGTACCTTGGGCTGTTGGTTAGGCGCTGGTAAGTTTCGAACTTTCGTTCTTCTTGGACGTCGCAATTGGTTTTGTGGAATCTTGAGTTTTCCCTTATTAACTTGTGTGTTGAAATCGATGTAATGTAAAAGTCCGTTAACTTTACGTGTTGATTTCAACACACAAGTTAATAAAGGAAAACTGAAGATTCCACAAAACCAATTGCGACAGCCAAGAAGAACGAAGGTTCGAAACTTACCAGCGCCTAACCAACAGCCCAAGGTACAAACAATATGTAATTACAGTTCTGATAGAAATATATATATTAATAAATATACGTTTAGTACTTACATACCAATATTATAAATGCGTAAGTGTGCTGAACTACCTACTTCGTATTCTATAATACCTATTTCTATATATACTATATCTAATAAATACTTATATGAAACTAACTAAGGTCCGCAATTTCAGCAGCATCGATTTAGATTTTCAAAAAATCCCGTAGGTATTCTTTGATTTTCCGGAATAAAAAGTAAGTAGTTTATGGAACTCTCCAAGTCTTTTAGTATGCCTATGGAAAAAATCACGTCAAGCCGTCGATCCGTTGTGGCGTGATTAAAGGACAAACTTACAAACCAGCAAACAAACACACTTTCGCACTTATAATAATTATTATATTAATAGCGATACCAATTGTAATTATAATTTCTGGTATAATTTGATATAGAGATAGCTTGCATCCCGAGAAAGGAGACTATTATGGTCCCGAAAAATTAAAGAGTTCCCACGGAATTTCTAAAAAATCCGCGCAGACGAAGTCGTGGAATTCATCTTTATGAAAGTATGTCTGTCTCTCAATCCACACTTAGCGAGCTTGGTGGAACATGGCCTAGAACTCATTTTTAAATCTACGATGAGACCCGTGCTCCCGTGGCTCTACCGCGGTTGTTTGACAGCTACAATGTCACGATCGCAATCATCTCTGATTGGTTAATGCTCGCTCACTATTGGCCACAATGCATTGTTGCAACAAGAATCGCGCAAATTCAGCCAATCAGAACAATTGAGATTGTAATAATGATTGATGCAGGTTTTAGACAATCGCCCTGCCGGTCTCAATTGGTTAAGCGGATGGACCGTGAAAAACTAGCAGACAAACAGGCAGAGAGGCATACCTTCGTATTTTATAATATTAGTATGGATTAGTGTAGAATGTAGATACATAGAAGACCCAGTACTTTGGTATTCCATTCGTCATAACAAAAAGCGGAACCACAAAGGATAAGTGACTCAGAAGTCAGTGCCATGCTATTGCTAAGTGACCCAACGTGAAATGGCTAGCTCCATTAAGTTACTGGAAAGGCTTTAAGCCTAATTTTATTATTGGCTGTAAATTAACTTGCCTGGCCCAAGTGTAGGACAGAAGCGGAATTTCTTTATTCGTTTTTATAAAGAATTTGCTTCATCAACATATCAACCTATCACCTGTCCAAAGCTGATTAGATGCGGGTCAGTCAGTCAGTCAGTGACCTTTTACTTGTATATATTTAGATACAATGATATTACTGAATTCAGTTTCTGTTATCGCAGCCGCTTGTGGCTTGTGCGGCTAACGGTACAGTTGGCCATATTCGTTTATCGTCACGTATGAAAACTTTATCAGTACCCGTAGTACAAGATTTTACGTCTCACCAAACGAAACCAAATTCGAGAGTCGAAATACTTCCGCGTTACAGTAAACTAGATCTTAAATGCCTTGTTTTAAAGCTCAAGTTTGTCTACACTTCTACAGCCAGCGCTCCAAGCGGAAACATTGCGAAATTAAAATCAGTGGCATTGAATATTTGACTTCAATTCAAGGCTGTTTAGGTCCATTTTACTGTAACGCGGAAATATTTCGACTCTCGAATTTGTTTTCGTTTGGTGAGACTTGATCTTGTACTACGGGTACAGTTTCGACACTAATTTCGGTCGATATCTGCATTGTTCCGTACTCCAACTTATCCTACAATTCCTAGTAGGTATAGTAAGTATAGTGATACTGCAGTGCTGAGTGGGAATTATCGCTGCCGTTTGTGTCTTGTGCAGTTAACGGTACAGTTGGTCCTTTCGTTTATCGTCACGTATGGGAACTTTATCAGTTTCGACACCAATGTCGGTCGTGATCTGTGTTGTTCTGCACTCCAGCTTATCCTACATTTCCTAGTAGGTATAGTAAGTATAATGATACTGCAGTGCAGAGTGGCTATTATCGCTGCCGCTTGTGGCTTGTGGAGTTAACGGTACAGTTGGCCACATTCGTTTATCGTCACGTATGGAAACTTAATCAGTTTCGACACCAATGGCGGTCGAGATCTGTGTTGTTCCGAACTCTACTTATCCTACATTTCCTAGTAGGAACTTATATTTAGTAGAGTAGTATAAGTGATGGAAACACAGGGATTAAAATCCTATTACTATGTTAAGTATTATTCAAATGATAAGCAAGCAAGCTTGGGAATGAGTTGCCAAACAGCTTTGATAGTTCGAATAAGTATAGGTGATTTTGTTAAGTGGTGCTAATAAAAACGAATACCCGGCTGAGTTTGTTGTGGGATCTTCTCAAACCTAAGCGCGTTTGGAACCCTCGTATCTTTCGTTTTACTTTCCTAATTAATTATCACTACTACATCACAGTATTACAAATTCAGCAATTGACTATCAGAAAGTGTACAATAGTTCCTACCCAATTTGAATAAATGAATTGACTTTGACTTTGATACTGCAGTGTCGAGAGGCAATTATCGCTGCCGCTTGTGGCTTGGGCGGTTAACGGTACAGTTGGCCATATTCGTTTATCGTCACGTATGGGAACTTTATCAGTTTCGACACTAATTTCGGTCGATATCTGCATTGTTCCGCACTCCAACTTATCCTACATTTCCTAGTAGGTATAGTAAGTATAGTGATACTGCAGTGCAGAGTGGCTATTATCGCTGCCGCTTGTGGCTTGGGCGGTTAACGGTACAGTTGGCCATATTCGTTTATCGTCACGTATGGGAACTTTATCAGTTTCGACACTAATTTCGGTCGATATCTGCATTGTTCCGCACTCCAACTTATCCTACATTTCCTAGTAGGTATAGTAAGTATAGTGATACTGCAGTGCAGAGTGGCTATTATCGCTGCCGCTTGTGGCTTGTGGAGTTAACGGTACAGTTGGCCATATTCGTTTATCGTCACGTATGGGAACTTTATCAGTTTCGACACGAATGTCGGTCGAGATCTGTGTTGTTCTGCACTCCAACTGATCCTAGATTTCCTAGTACACTACGCGACCGAAAGTAATGTACGTCGGCCTTTAGAATGACATTTCAGCTTTGTAGAGCGTTGTCTCTGTCACTCATACTCGGGTCACAGCTGAAAATCAGCGTCCTGCATCTTACGTCACAGATGAAAATGTTACATTTGTACTTTGTTTTTATCTGTGACACCAACAACAAATAAATGCATTTTCTTTCTTTCTTTCATACCTTACGTATATGACGTTTTGTCGATCTCAACGACAGAGACAATGCTCTACAAATCGGCTAACTCCTTCTAAAGGTCGATGTAGGTACATTATATTCTGCCGCGTACTGTAGTGCCTCGCTGGCGTAGTGGTTAGCATGTTCAACTGCAGTTGACGAGGTCATGGATTCGATTCCCGTCCCATCGTACTATGAGATGGAAGGAATCTACCTATGTTATTGAGATACGCTGCCGTGCCCGATATTCGGTTAGGAGGTACATATATTTTGAAATAGCTTTTATTTTTATTTTTTATTCAGATACAAGTTAGCCCTTGACTGCAATCTCACCTGGAGGTAAGTGATGATGCAGTCTAAGATGGAAGCGGTATCTGGAAGGGGTATGGCAGTATTTTACCCCATCCCATCAAGCCCATACCCCTTTGATTTCTACACGGCATCGTACCGGAACACTAAATCGCTTGGCGGCACGGCTTTGCCGGTACCAAGCCACGGCCGTAGCGTCCCACCAGATTGATATTGAGATTCGCCGTGGTACATTCGGCCGGGAGAAACATAGTATTTTTACAGAGATAACGGATAAATCCATTTAGAACGTCCGATGTTGACGTACGATCGTGAATAAGGCCCAGGTGCGCGCTGCGTAGGCGCCGACGCAATGCACCTCTGAATCATATTGACCACTGTGGTAGTACCGTGTCATTATCTACGAGTTGCGTTGCGCAAACGCTGCGTCATACTGATTGTGAGGCTGTTTTTTTTTTATAATAAATTATTTATTGATCAAAAACATACATAGGTTACAAGTACATCTGCATATTTAAAAGTACAAAATACATGCTTATAATAACATACCAATTTTGTTAAGTATACAGAAATACCGACTGTCCCTAAGCTAGGTATATATATACCTGTGTTTGACGTCTAGTAGTATCTACATATCTATTATAAACTGCGGTACCTATTACTACTACTAAAGAGAGTTTATAATATACTAGCTTATGCTCGCGACTTCGTCCGCGTGGACTACACAAATTTCAAACCCCTATTTCACCCCCTTAGGAGTTGAATTTTCAAAAATCCTTTCTTAGCGGATGCCTACGTCATAATAGCTATCTGCATGCCGAATTTCAGCCCGATCCGTCCAGTAGTTTGAGCTGTGCGTTGATAAATCAGTCAGTCAGTCAGTCAGTCACCTTTTCCTTTTAAATATATAGACTAGATGATGCCCGCGTGAATTAAGGTTTTTTAAAATCCCGTGGGAACTTTTTGATTTTCCGTGAGAAAAAGTAGCATAATATGTCCTTCCCCGGGATGCAAGCTATATCTGTACCAAATTTCGTCAAAATCGGTTGAACTGTTGGGCCGTGAAAGGCTAGCAGACAGACAGACAGACAGACATACTTTCGCATTTATAATATTAGTATAGAAGTATGAATTACTTCGCACTTCGACCGCCCGTTGCCGCGTTGTGCCAGATCCTTCTTTCCACGCACATGCAATCTGTGGAACCAACTCCCATCGGCGGTGTTCCCATTAGATTACAACATGGGGTTATTCAAGGGTCGGACCAACAAAGTCCAGAAAGGCCGGCAACGCATTGTGGTTCCTCAAATTGAAATTCAAATTCAAATTTCTTTATTGCGAATCTGGGTAAACAGTGGAGATGTTACAAAACAAAAAGGTACAGCCAAATTCTGCCTATTAGCATGCAATATGATATTCCTAACAAACGTGTACATAGTTTTGATAAAATTTGCCAAATTTAATACTTAGTCACAAAAGAATAAAAAAACAAGATAGTACTTAATACAAAATATGTCAAAAGGTAACCAAATACACACTAAAGGAAAAAATGTCATCTTAGATATTCGTCAACACTATAAAAAATGTTTTTAATTAAATATTCGAATAACTTCTTTTTAAGGCTTTCTATTTAATTTATATTTACAAGCTCTCTTATTTCCAAAGGTAGTTTGTTAACAATTTTTACTGCCATAACGTTAAAACTATTATTGATGAGAGCGGTTTTATGTGATGGGAATTTTAATTTATGTTTTTGTCTTTTGTTAAGTTCTGTAAACATATTTTTATTATTAGCAACAAACAAAATGGTTTCATAGATATATATATGTTAGATATTTATTAGTAGTTAGGTGTTGTTATAGATTTGTCCTCTGGTACTGCAAATGTTCATGGGCGGCGGTAATCAGTTAACATCATTACCCGTAGTCTAAGATTTTACGTCTCACCAAACGTTGCTAGAATTCGAGAGTCGAAATACTTCCGCGTTATAGTAAACAGGATCAAAAACGCCTTGTTTTAAAGCTCAAGTTTGTCTACACATCGACAGCCAGCGCTCCAAGCGGAAACATTGCGAAATTAAAATCAGTGGCATTGAATTTTGACTTCAATTCAATTCAATTCAATTCAAATTTCTTTATTGCGAATATGGGTAAACAGTGCAGATATTACAAAACAAAAAGGTACAGCCAAATTATGCCTATTAGCATGCAATATGTTATGACTTATGATATATACCGAACAACGTGTACATAGTTTTGATAAAATTAGTCAAATTAAATACTTCAATTCAAGGCGCTTTAGGTCCATTTTACTTTGATGTTATTATGTCATTATTATGTCTCGAATTCTAGTAACGTTTGGTGAGATGTAAAATCTTATCCTACGGGTGATCCGTCTGCTCGTTTGCCCGCCATTTTTTTTAATACTAGATGATCCCCGCGACTTCGTCCGCGTTTATTTAGATTCTAAAAATCCCGTGGGAAGTCTATGATTTTCCGAGATAAAAACTAACCTATATCTTTGCATGCACAAAAATTACGTCGATCCGTAGTAGCCCTGTTGCGGCTTGATTGAAGGACAAACATTGATTTACATTGATCGTATTTATGAACAAAGTCGCGGTTAGTGTAAGGCTTAATTCACACGTACCACAACCACACCACAGCCACAACCACACCACAACGACGCCATGTGGTCGGGCGTATATTTTGTATTGAAAATGAATATTCAATTTACACGTACCACATTTTGCCGTTGTTATCGACCACCTGTGTAATACGACCACATCGCGACGGCAACGCCACCACCGGCGGCGTCGTCGTCTTCTTCTTATTAATAAAAGCCATAACAAGGATAGCAACAAAAATCTTTCCTCCATGACTACGTTCAGTCAAGCCGTGTTTCCTCTACGAAAGCCGGGGTAACTGCACATGACCACGTGGTTGTGGCCACCACATTGCAACGACAGCGACAACGCAACCACATCGACATTTTGCCGGTACCACAACGCAACTGCAAAAAGCCGCTGCGACACTATTCACACGTAACCACAGCTTGACCACATTTTGTCGCTGCGACGTGGTGTGGTTGTGGTACGTGTGAATACACGGTAAGTCATTAACCTACTAAACAAACTCAGATCAAATTAAGGTAACCTAACACCGTTAACCATGTTAACAAAATAACGCTACCACAATTTGGTACCACAAACAATAGAACAGAAGACACCGCGAGACAAACCGCGGACAAAACATAGTCACTGATGCGAACATAATATTATTGTTAAGAAATTCAATACAGACATAAATTAATGTTTATGAAGAAAGCCGCCAATAATAAATCTAAATATATAAAATGAAAAGGTGACTGATTGACTGACTGACTGACTGACTGACTGACTGATTTATCAACGCACAGCTCTAACTACTGGACGGATCGAGCTGAAATTTGGCATGCAGATAGCTATTATGACGTAGGCATCCGGTAAGAAAGGATTTTTTAAAATTCAACCCCTAAGGGGGTGAAATAGGCGTTTGAAATTTGTGTAGTCTACGCGGACGAAGTCGCGAGCATAAGCTAGTAAATAATAAATAAAAAAGACTTTTATTTCTTCACTTATTTTACAATAGTTATGGGATTCTAAATATATAAAAGGAAAAGGTGACTGACTGACTGACTGACTGACTGACTGACTGACTGACTGAATGACTGACTGACTGACTGATCTATCAACGCACAGCTCAAACTACTGGACGGATCGGACTGAAATTTGGCATGCAGATAGCTATTATGACGTAGGCATCCGCTAAGAAAGGATTTTTGATAATTCAACTCCTAAGGGGGTGAAATAGGGTTTTGAAATTTGTGTAGTCCACGCGGACGAAGTCGCGAGCATAAGCTAGTATTAAATAAAACTTAAATTACTAGACATTAAAATAAAATAAAATAATTATTTAAATTTAGTACGATTACTTATTTTAATGAAGAGTCCTTTTCAGGTCAAGGCCTCCTCCAGAGAAACCCACTTTACCCTGTCTTTGGCTTTGAGCATCCAGTTTGGTCCCGCCACTTTTTTGATATCGTCGTCCCAACGGTAATGCGGCCTTCCTCTACCACGTGTGCCTTTTGGTCCTGGCCAGCTGGAGCCGCCAATAATAAAGATTGAAATCAACGCTGAATCAATTTCGATAAAGGACCACCGCAGCTTTCTAGAGAGGGTTGGTACCTAGTATCATAACTCTATGCCTAAAATAAATTAGAACGCTAAGCAACGAAATATGGCCTATTGGAAAATATATTTTTTCTTTAATTTTTAGTATATTTTTTGTTTCCAAAAAATATGGGGTTCTCGAGATATTAATTTTTTTTAAACCGATTTTGATGAAATTTGTTAGAGAGAAAGCTTGCATCCCGAGGAAGGACATAGGCTACTTTTGATCCCGGAAAATCAAAGAGTTCCCACGGGATTTTTAAACACCTAAATTTGGGGGTGAAGTCGCAGGCATCATCATCATCATCATCATCAACGCAATATATCGTAAACTTTTACAATGTTATAGGATTTTTTATATCAGTAATCATCAGTACTATCACCTGTTTTCGTTTTTGCCAGCGTTATGGTTACACCCTGTATTTGCCGTGTCTAGCAGCGCAGCACAAGTGCGTTGACATCCACCAGCCCACCAGCCTGTCTGTCCGTCAGTCGATGCAGCGCAAAACTGATAAGTGACAGCAAACCATGTCGTCTACCAAATAAAAGACAGGATTTCAAGGTTCGCAAAAAATGCTAACCACATTAATATTTCTCTGCTGTCCGTCCGTCCCGCGTAACTCGATAACCTCGGATCGATTTGACTAGACTCGGTTTTGCTCTAAAATATTCTAATAATATTAAATTGGTGCAGAAATGAAAGCTATGAAACTGTGTAAAACTAATCAATCAGTAAATCCATCATCATCATGATCAACTCATCGCCGGCTCACTACAGAGCACGGGTCTCCTCCCAGAGTGAGAAGAGTTTTGGCCATAGTCTACCACGCTGGCAATGTGCGGATTGGTACAATTCACACACCTTTGAGAACATTATGGAGAACTTCGAAAAGTTAGAGGGCCTGAGGCCCGGGATCAGACCTCCAAGGGTCGATTAGAAGGCGGACGTCCTAATTCCATACTTCCATAATTCTATACTATCTATACTAATATTATAAATGCGAAAGTGTGTCTGTCAGTCTGTCTGCTAGCTTTTCGCGGCCAATCAGCGGGCCGATTGTCTAAAACCGGCATCAATCATTATTACAATCTCAATTGTTCTGATTGCCTGAATTTGTGCGATTCTTGTTGCAACAATGAGCAACAATGCATTGTGGCCAATAGTGAGCGAGCATTAACCAATCAGAGATGATTGCGATCGTGACATTGTAGCTGTCAAACAACCGCGGTAGGGCCACCGTTTAACCGATTTCAATGAAATTATTCTTGTTGCAACAATGCATTGTAGCCAATAGTTAGCGAGAGTCAACCAATCAGAGGTGATTGCGATCGTGACATTGTATGACATAACTGTCATTCTATCGCCATCGCGCAGCCTGTCGCTATCAAAACAATCCTTATCAATTTGTTATCGTAAAGCGAAGGCGTGGAGTAAATGCATCGTAGCAATTAGCTGCGGGTAGATTTAATTATGCACCCAAAACCAACTATACTATACTATATATACTAGACCGCCCACTATACAACGAGTAGATAGCTAGGTACATTTTAATACTGACCATAGTCAAGCCAGAGCCTCAATAGCTCAACGGGTAAAGGAGTGGACTGAAAACCGAAAAGTCGGCGGTTCTAATCCTGCCCGTTGCACTATTGTCGTACCTACTCCTAGCGCAAGCTTGACACTTAGTTGGAGAGGAATGGGGAATACTAGTCATTTAACATGGGCCATGGCTAATATTCTTATTAAAAAATAAAAAAATAAAAAAAATAGTAAGGCGAAAACTCGAACAGCGGATTGGCCTTTTTCAAGTCATCAACCCATCACCGGCTAACTACTGTGTGAAGTCTGCCAAACCGCATTGGACCAGGCTTGGCAGACTATGGCCTTGTACGGGAGCGGTGTGCAGGCTCGACCGTACCAAAGGGGAGATCTCCCACCGAGCGGTTGGTTGTGCTCGGTAGCGCCAGCTGGGCCGACGGTTATGTCTTGAAACTTCTATATATAGTCCAGATTGCAGAAAACTCCGTTAGTGCGATTACTATCGGCGGTACATTTGTTCGGGACTACGTCATCGATTGAACAGCGCCATCTAGTTTCTATTGTGGTAACCGCCACATCCTAAACCCTTTTCACTCTGAGAGGAGACCCGGCTCGGTAGTGAGCCGGTAATGGGTTGATCATGGTGATATTTAATTGCTTAAAATGCACATAGCTCTGAAAAGTTAGAGGTGCGTGCCCGGAATCGAACCACGGATGCCTAGGAGGCCACAACCAACTGCGGCGGCCGTTATACTTAAAAGACTGATACTAAGGTACTGAGTTCAGAGGGTCCAGGGTCCCTGGATCCGAAAAGATAAAGGTCCGGTATCGATCCTGATCTCTTTTCAGATTGTATGAGTATTTTTAGAAATTTTTAGAAGCAAAAGGTTTTTTTTTTTTTTTTTTTTTTTCTTTTATTCAGATACAAGTTAGCCCTTGACTGCAATCTCACCTGATGGTAAGTGATGATGCAGTCTAAGATGATAGCGGGCTAACCTGGAAGGGGTGAGGCAGTTTTTATTAAACCCATACCCCTTTGGTTTCTACACGGTATCGTACCGGAACGCTAAATCGCTTGGCGGCACGGCTTTGCCGGTAGGGTGGTAACTAGCCACGGCCGAAGCCTCCCACCAGACCAGACCAGAAATTTAGAAATTATAAAATTCCAAACGCCTGCCAGGAATCGAACCCGGGACCTCCCACTAATAAGACCACAGCGCTCACCACTGCGCCAGGGAGGTCGTCAGGTATCATTTTTCTTAACGGTGAAGGACATTTCTTGAGAAAACCTGCTGTTCCTAAGAGAACCCGAGTTTTTCTTATAATGTTCAGCGTGGTGGAATATGGTCTAAAGGCTTCTCATTCTGAGAGGAGGTAGTAGACCGGTGATGGTTTGAAAATTGAAATGATGATCATTATTTTAAATTGTAGGTAGCATAGTGTAAAGTTATATTAATAAGAGCCATTACGTAGAAAGTTATTCAAAATACATTAATCTAATATCCTCATCAAGAGATAGATTATAATCTCCGACCTCCGAGCCAAAGGTCATGCTCATATCGAGTCAAAAGTTCATTTACACGTCGCATCTCTAAACCTATCCACTCCAATGGAAAATCAACTTTGTTGAGTAACAATACGGTTGAGAATTCATTGGGTTGTGTTGTAAGATAATATGTTTCAGGTATTAGATACAAGGTCTATAATCATTTATCAATGGTAGTATGTAGTTACTTGACAAGGCAGGACCTGCTAATAACTTTAAAGTTCGTTCACATTATTGTTATGTTGATATATGTTATCTATTGTATATTGTAAATATAACCGGTGAAGTGCGAGTCGGAGTAGCACACGAAGGGTTCCGTACCATCGTAAAGGATTTTTTTTGAATTTTTGTGGTGACCATTTTGAAATATTTATTATTTTATGTAAAATGTCAAGCGGCGCAAATATGCCTCTCTTATCGAAAGTTACATTTTTCATGGGTCATGGAGTCTTAGTGCTAAAAAAAACTACGAAACATTTCACCGCGATTAATAGCCTCATCTGGTGACAGAAGGGCTGGCTCATTTGTTGCGCAACGGGTCAGCCTGGCTGTCCAGTGCGGAAATGCAGCCAGTATTCTTGGCACCATTCCACGCGGGCATGATTTGTATAGTAATTAGATAAGGCTAGCTTTAAGTTTAATTGTATTTAAAAAAACAATCCACACGGACGAAGTCTCAAGACGAAGTAAATGACTCCAGAATGTAAGCTCTATATAGTTGTCATATGTAACGAAAGCCGGAACCCTCACTCGAACATCATAATAGAATAGATAACAATGCTACATTTACTTAAAGGCTTCGGAGAGTCTTCAGTAAAGCTGAGATTTCGCGCAATTCTGTCTTCAAGGGATCAAAAAGGTCCTTGAAGGGTTTCTAAGACCCAATGTCTGTGCATTGTTAAAGTTTATTGTGTTTAATATCAGCATTGAAGCCAAGACTTTGGTCAAGAGGGAATCTTCTAGGCAAGCGCACTCCTTAGGTCAGGTGCATCTTAGGCGGCATGATCACTTGCCACGAGATTACAGGCAAGCGCATTTTATAGGGTCACTTCGTTGTATGTCTGCCTGTCTGTCAAGAAACCTAGAGAAAACCGTGAATTTGTGGTCACATCACGAAAACTAATTAAAATGTGTTGTATCATGTATGTGATTAGTATTTCAACTTTTACAGTAAGATTACTAAACAAGTGGGGTGTCATATGAAAGGGTAAAAATTACCTGTACATACTAAAACAGATTTTTATTTATTTTTACCCGTACCGCAAATACCGTACGTATCGCAAAATGTCGAAAAAAAATAATACCCTCGGTGCGCGAGTCTCACTCGCACTTGGCCGGCTTTTTTTAAAATTCAGATATACAATTTAGCCCTTGACTGCAATCTCACCTGGTGGTAAATGATGATGCATTCTAAGATGGAAGCGGGCTAACCTGGTAGGGGCTAATCTTTAAATTATAAAAAAAGTATTTTTTGGCTCCGTACCCGAAGGGTGCCAACCAGTGGCGTGCACAGTGTTCGAAGCCAGGGTAGGCATTAGTTAGGTAGGAACCTGTTTACATGCAGGTCATAATGAAAAATATGCATTGAGCTATTACAACTGGGGTAAGCAGTGCATTTATGCCTCTATGATCTGCACGCCACTGGTGCCAACGGGATTACTCCGCTGTCTGTCCGTCCGTATTTTTGTTAAATTTTCTTGGCGTTAATTTTGAATTTTGAAACCTACGGTTAATGAGATACAGCCCTTTGAAAGACAGACGGATGGACGGACGGACGGACAGACGAACAACGGAGGCGTCCCATTGCATTGGTAAGGGTGCCAACTAGGGTTCATTCCCGGGAATTCTCGAGCCGAGAATTCCCGGGAAATCGTTGGGCTTTGTTCCCGGGAAATCAAGCTCGAGAAAACTCGAGAACTCGAGAAATCATATTTGAGTCTATGAAATTATAAAATAAAACGATTTGCGTTTGCCGTTTGTTTTAAATGCAAAAATTTCATTTGATTTTTTTTTCTAATTAACATGCCAAAAATGGTGCTGTGATTGTAATTTAATTATAAGTTAGGATAAGGTTAACGTTTTCATGTTGAAATTTTTGTTTATTGTTTGTTTTGTTTAAAAGAAAGAAGCTAGAAGTTTTAAGTTGATTTTTTTTCTTTTTAATGCTGTGCTTGTGCTGTAATTGTATATATGTATAAGTCACAAATATCAGAATAGCTTATTTTTTTAGTTTTCTTTAAGAAAAAGAAGCTAATTATGTTGAAGACTGTCAATAAAAGTCTTATAATTATTTTGGTACTTTTATTTGAGAGGAAACCACTGAATTTGTTGATTAATCGCATTATTGGAACCGAAGAATATGCAAATCCGTACGTAAATGTAAATTTCTCGACAACCCGAGAAGACCCGAGAAATTAGCCTCGAGAATTCTCGAGACCCGAGAAATTGATAAGCTCGAGAAATCATGAACCCTAGTGCCAACCCTTCGGGTACAAAACCCTAACAAGTCAACATCATCATGATCAACCCATAGCCGGCTCACTACAGAGCACGGGCCTCCTCTCAGTATGAGAAGGGTTTGGCCATAGTCCACCACGCTGGCCAAGTGTTTTTTTTTTTTTTTTTTAATTTATTTATTCATATTAATTTTACAGAGTTTCCTACATATCTATAGATATATTCCTACATAATATAGTGTAGATTGGCAAACAACGCCTTGACGAGTGAAACTGATAAAAAGCTTTTAAAAACTATGTTACATTTCGCCACAATATTAAAACAAACAACAGCCAACTTGAGTTGTTTAAAATATTTCATTAAGCGACTCAAGTTTAATATTTTCGCTCGGCGAGTGCGCCGCCGCGCCGCGCCGCCGCCGGCCGCACTCAAAATATGCAAATTGAGTCCACAGATGATGGATTTACACTTCACTACTGTGCTACGGATACGACACGACGTTTCTAGACTCGCACACGAAAGGTTCTGACACAAGAAAACCCACTTTTTTTCCATAGCGATCATTTTTCTATAATAGAATAGAATAGAATAGAACGTTTTTTATTCATGTAAACTTTTTAAAAGTGCTTATGAATAGTCAGGTAGTTTTAATTTACCATCTTTAAATCTTTAAATCCTACTAATTCTACTAATATTATAAATGCGAAAGTCTGTCCGTCTGTCTGTCTGTCTGTGTGTCTGTCTGCTAGCTTTTCACGGCCCATCCGTTTAACCGATTTTGGTGAAATTAGGTACAGCTATAGCTTGCATCCCGGGGAAGAATATATACTTTTTATTAAGGAAAATCAAAGAGATCCCACGGCATTTTTAAAAACCTAAATCCACGCGGACGAAGTCGCAGGCATCATTTAGTCTATATATATAAAAGGAAAAGGTGACTGACTGACTGATTTATGGGTTTTCAAAAGTGTCTTAATGTCGTGTCGCATCGACATTTTATCGTGCGCTGTAAAATCGTCAAGTCCGGGGAAGCAATTCCATTTAATTGTGCGAGCCGACTATAATATTAAAATCACGCGATTTCGCCCATTAGTGCCCCAGTGACGTCTGTGCTATCACTGCAATAATTTAGTGGCCAAATATAGTGCCACAAAATATAGTACCACAAAATATAGTACCACAAAATATAGTGCCACAAAATATAATACCACAAAATATAGTACCACAAAATATGTTGCCCCAAAAAATATTAATCAAACATTTGAAAAACTAGCTGTCGCCTGCGACTTCGCGTGGATTTAGGTTTTTAACAATCCCGCGGGAACTCTTTGGTTTTCCGGGATAAAAAGTAACCTATGTCACTCTCCAGGTCTTTGACTATACCCATGCAAGTCAATCGGTTGCTCCGTTATGATTTTCATCTAGTTTTCTACCATTAATAAATAATATTCGTACAATGTAACGGCAAATTATATCGCACGTAACAATTTAATTACCATAACAAAAGGGATAGAACAATTAAACAGAACGGCTTATTGTTCGGGTTCACTCTATATTTAGTGTATTGACGAAGGGACAGAAATAGCATGCCGTCACGATACTTTCGTGACACGAAAACTTAAACTGTGAACCTTTACAAACAGATACAGGGCAATAAGGCTCTCTTGGCACTTGAATGACATTGACAGGGGGGCGCTGTTGGAGAACAAAGGCTTAGAATATTCAAACAAGAAACTATGGGACACTTGACGGCAACATTAGTTCCGATTTTCACCACGCGCCAATATAGCCTTCTCGCATTGTAAGTTTTAGTAAGTATTTTCATAGACGTCTCGCTACTGAAGACGGGTCTCCGCTCAGAACGAGAAGGGTTTAGCTTTAGGCCCGAGTCCGTAACACTTCCAAGTACGCATTGGCAGACTTCACACACCTTTGAGAACATTATGGAGAATTCTCATGCATGTAGCTTCCTTCAAGATATTTTTCTTCACCGTTAAAGCAAGTGGTAATATTTATTTGCTTAAATCGCACATAATTCTGAAAAGTTCGAGGTGCGTACCCGCCTTGGCACGGATCCCCCGTATAAGGAGGCCGCTACGTCATAATGCTATCGGCTTTCGAATGCCAAGCAGCGCGATCCGTCCAGTAGTTTAAGCTGTGCGTTGATAGATCAGTCAGTCAGTCAGTCAATCAGCTTTTCCTTGTATATGTATAGATGAGCGCACTGAAGGTGACTCTGATAATTTAAGTAAAATAGCTAAGAAATAATTCACACGTTGTTATATTGGCAAGGTTATTTACATATTTTACGTCTCCCCAATTTTAATATCAAATAAGAAACAGAATGATAATAAAAAAATGTCGTTCCCAAGTCCACACAATGCGTAGTGTTCCAAAGAAGTGACATTAAAAAGTTTAATAGTTAATTTTTGGGTCAAACTGCCATTCGCGTGGAAATTGATGCGAAAATGGCTTTTCTTTGCCAAGTTTTAAGTTATTCTTGCCATTAACGTAAAGCGAAAGTGTATTGTAATATTTTGTGGTCTTTCGCTTTGATTAAGCAACAAGCTTATAGAACACTAGCTTATGCTCACGACTTCGTCCGCGTGGACTACATAAATTTTAAACCCCTATTTTACTCCATTAGGTGTTGAATTTTCAAGAATTATTTCTTAGCGGATGCCTACGTCATAATAGCTATCTGCATGCCAAATTTCAACCCGATCCGTCCAGTAGTTTGAGCTGTGCGTTGATAGATCAGTCAGTCAGTCAATCTTTTTATATATTTAGAAGACTAATTTCTAAAATTGCAAACATTTTTTTTAAAATTTACGATTAGCTTGCGTTGAAAGTTTTTCTAAGGTTTTTTTACAAACTTTATTTTTATATTTAGGTGTATAGGTATATAGCAGGTACAGGCAAAAAAACTATTTCATCGGAAATATTTAACAAGCACATAACACGGGTAGTTCAAAGCGCCCCTGTAACTTAACCACCAGTATATCGAGACCCATTGTCAGTTGAAAAACATACAAAATTGTTGGAGCGTTTCACAAGTGCCTGTATCAAATTAAATTGGACATATCTTATGTCCACCGGGCACTTTCAATGGGTTTTTTTTTGTGTTGCTATCATCCATTCTGTACGTAAAATTGAAATGTGCTGTATTTAATATTGTTCTATGTGAAATTGATTTTGAATGGGGCTTCGTTTCATTTTTTATTCGATATTTTTTATAGAATACTTTTTGTATTACTGAATTCATAACATGTTGTTTATCGAACTTCGAATATAAATCCTATAAAATATATAGGATGTAACCAGAACCCTAGCAAAATCTTAGCGTTATTGTTATACTACCTAAACACAATAACCATTTGCCTCATTTTGTAGTTTTAGTGATTTAGTAATTTTCAACCCCGCAATGTACAGCGTGCAAAACTGGGGTCAGTGTATTGTTAGGAAACCACGCAGGCCATGTTACGTAAGAAAACATACCTACCATTGCAAAACTGAATAGAGGTCGTTTTTAGGGTTCCGTACCCGAAGAAAGCTATACTTGGAGTTTATCTACGTGATCAAATCAGAAATGAGGAGATCCGTAGGAGAACTAGAGTAACCGACATAGCTCAACGGGTTGCGAAGCTGAAGTGGCAATGGGCAGGGCACATAGTTCGTACAACTGATAGACGTTGGGGTCCCAAGGTGCTGGAATGGTGACCTCGCACCGGAAAGCGCAGCGTTGGAAGACCCCCACTAGGTGGACGGACGACATCAAGTGAGTCATAGGGAGCCTGAGTATTAGAGTTGGATTCAGGCGGCGCAAGACGTGTAGAAGTCCCTACAAGAGACCTATGTCCAGCAGTGGACATCCATCGGTCGATGTTAATGATGAACTCCCTGGCGCAGTGGTAAGCGCTGTGGTCTTATTAGTGGGAGGTCCCGGGTTCGATTCTCAGCAGGGGTTTGGAATTTTATAATTTTTAAATTTCTGGGCTTCAGCCGTGGCTAGTTACCACCCTACCGGCAAAGCCATGCCGCCAAGCGATTTAGCGTTACTGTACGATGCCGTGTAGAAACCAAAGGTCTATAGGGTTAATAAAAACTGCCTTCTAGGTTAACCCGCTTCCATCTTAAAATGAATCATCACTTACCATCAGCTGAGATCGCAGTCAAGGGCTAGCGTGTAGTGGAATAAAAAATAAAGGGTAGGATAGATATTTTCATTGCATCACGTAAAAGCTGTCCATTAAGCGGACGGACGCCTGAACTTAAAGGTTTCATTTCGTGAATGCGTAATTCGGTTTTAATTGTTGTACCCTCATCTGTTCACAATTAGCCGGCCGTTTCGGGACCCGGCCGTTTTAATACATACAAAATTTTATTGGCTTTTTTGGACTAAAGGTTTTTTTTTGTAAATCTTTTATTATTCGATTACAAGTTGGCCCTTGACTGCGATCTCACCTGGTGGTGAGTGACGATGCAGTCTAAGGTGGTATCGGGCTAGCTTGTGAGGGATATGGCAGTTTTATTAAACCCATAACTAAATCTATATATATAAAATTCAAAGTCCTGACTGACTGACTGACTGACATATATATCAACGCACAGCCTAAACCGCTGGTCCTAAAGACATGAAATTTGGAGGGTCTATTCTTTGTATAGAGTAGGTAACCACTAAGAAAGGATTTTTCGAAATTCCACCCCTAAGTGGGTTAAATGGGGGATGGAAGTTTGTATGAAAGTCCGTCATTTTTCAAGTTATTTGCATTAAAATTGGTATTTGGCTTTTCGGTCACGTGTTTCAGGATTTTTGGAAAATTCGCCTATAAGGGTGGTAAAATAGGGGATGAAAGTTTGTATGGGAAAGTTTTAATTATTGATATTATTAACTTGAAATTTGGAAAGTAGGTTTAGGGACCCCCCCCCCCCCCTAAATGAATGAAATGGGGGTTTGAGGGTTGGAAGGTTTTGCTGGTGCAGGGCATGCAGGGTGCGCGTCCTAATGTTATAATGTTTGTTTCTGAAAAAAAATGCCATTTGTTTCCTGTAGGCTACGCGGGCGCTAAACGCTAAATCGCTTGGCAGCACAGCACCATAGATTCCCACGATGCCGATTCATCATAAGCAACCCATCACCGCGGAGCACGGGTCTCCACTCAGACTGAGATGGATTTCCCTGTCTTTGTAACAAATTTCATCGAAATCGGTTTAACGGATGGGCCGTGAAAAGCTAGCAGACAGACACACTTTCGCATTTATAATATTAGTATGTATATGGATTATGGATAATGGAAGTACGGATTTACTTTCAGTAAAATAATAACAACTACTCGTAACAGATAAAAGCGAATCGCTAATGAGCAAAAATGTTTTATTTCGAAAGATTTATGGATGTTTTTTCAAAAAAATATATGAAATCGGTCAAGTGTGTAACGGAGGACGTGTAAACTAGGGTTCTGTAGCTATGCAAATACACTATCCTGGGAGAGAAGCCAGTATAGGGCTCTCTCTCTCTCTCTCTCTGTTACGTATAATCTCATACAAAAAATCAGAGGGCGTTAACGATTTTGAGTGGCCAACCAATCATAAACTAACCTATGTTTTCGAATAGAATTTTAAATGTTTTTAGGGTTCCGTAGCCAAATGGCAAAAAACGGAACTCTTATAGATTCATCATGTTTGTCTGTCTGTCTGTCTGCCCGTCCGTATGTCACAGCCACTTTTTTCCGAAACTATAAGAGCTATACTGTTGAAACTTGGTAAGTAGATGTATTCTGTAAACCGCATTAAGATTTTCATACAAAAATAGAAAAAAAACAATAAATTTTGGGGGTTCCCCATACTGAAACTCAAAAATTATTTTTTTCATCAAACCCATAGGTACGTGTGATTAAATACGATACGTGCAAAATGTCGATAAAATACGATTGTAGTACGGAACCCTCAGTGCGGGAGTCTGATTCGCACTTGGCCGGTCCATGTTTTTACGATTTTATGGCACCATAGTCTAAATATTTGGCATATCGTCGATTCAGGATCAAACCGAGGATTCCCTTACTAGTTCACTCTTGTAGTAGGTACGTTAACCAAAATTACACTATTTAACAAACACCACGTGCCTAAGACACAGAAAAATTAAAATATTATAGTAGTAAAAATTAACCCATAAATAAAAAGGAAAAAATAATTACTATTAATATTATTACAAACATAAAAGATTAACTGATTTTGTTGTGGACTCTTCTCAGACCTGGGCGCGTTTGGAACCCTCGTAGCTTTAGTTTTAACCACTATATCATCTTACAAATTAACAATTTTGACCATCAGTAAGCGTAACATTTTACCTATTCTGAATAAATAATTTGAGTTTGAGTTTGAGATTCCTTGTATGCTACGGAACCTTAAAAAAGCGCTCGCGAAATATGAAACGCACTGAATGAAATACATAAATCCCAGTTTAAGCTTGTAGATAAAATTATATGTGCAGATAACTTTATGCATATTCAAACCGTACGTACGGCGACGCATGGAAACTGCCTCCATATGTTTTACTGCTCTGAAAATTGAGTTCAAAATCGCTTGCAGCCATTTCACTTTGTGACCCACCATACTAAATTCAGCATGTTATTTAAATGCAAAAGTTATGAATTTCAAAGTGAGCCGTTAACGGATTTTAATGGCCATTACCCTATATTAAGTCGCGTCTGTTGTTTTTATGTTCTGATTGAAATGTTGCATTTTCTTTTTTTTAAGGATGCGCATCTACTTACTGTTGCTTTTTGCTATTCTTATTATTCTGCGATTAACAGACAGATACACTTTTATGATTTAAGTATGGGACATAGTGATTTAAACCAATAATAAGAATGTAAAATGTTCAAAGAAGTAAATCAATCAATGTACCTATACGGGCTATTTATGCTTTCAAAAGTAATGAGAGACAAGCGCCATTTAGATTTACACTAGCGTCATCTAGTTCAGGTATAAAATAAGGTTTATCTTTCACATTTGGACGTTCTCAATAGAAAACGGCGACGCATAGAAACTGCCTGCATATCGATGGGTCTAAGGCGAAATGACTGAACCGCAATATTAGGCGATATTGAGTTATATACATAGTTGGAATCAGCATTTTTTTCTTTCAAAAGGACTATTTATTCTCTCAAAAGTTATGAAAAACAAGCGCCATTCAGGTTTCTACTAGCGCCATCTAGTTCAGGTATGAAATAAGCTTCATCTTTCACATTTGGATGTTCTCAATAGAAAAATCAACGGCTAAGCCGAATGTCACTAAACTTCGCTGATTAATAGTGCTAAAGTCTGTGCTTCAAGTGACCGTTGAATATTTAGTTTCGTAAAGCTTAAATCACCCTTGATTAAGATTCGTGCTTGACCGAAAATATTTTTGACTTAATGATTAAGTTTTAAGTATACTCTCTCTGAAAATCTTTCTTGTTATACAGCTAGTAAAAATATATGATTATAAAAATATGTCGTATAAAATCAATTTTGTTAATCACTAGCAGAAAAAATATACGTGGAAACTCTTTGATTTTCAGGTATAAAAAGTATCACTCTCCAGATCTTTATCTATGTACTTACCCATAAAACAAAACACGTCAATCAGTTGCACAGTTGCGACGCGATTGAAGGATAAACCAACAAACAAACACACTTTTTCGGTTAAGACTTATTTATACCTTGAATTTACTCACTCGATTTGTGATAACGTCTTTATCGCGTTTTTTAAGTCTACAGGGCATAGGTCACACCTATCTTTTTTTATCTAAGTTTACAACACGAGCTTAGCTCATTTGTAACATCAAGTGTAAAATGACAGACCGCTATTTTATTTACTTTTATTTAAATTTAATTATCTTAGTCCAGTTAACAAATGGAGTGTTGTCTGAAGATGTTTCTGGTACAATTAATGACAATACTGCTCGTAGAGTAAATGATGATATTGCTAAAGTTTTTTCCCCAGAAGAGGGCACAAATAACAAAGGACCATATCCTGCAATAAATGACGTAAATCAGGATCAAATAGAATCTGAGTCGGTACCTATTGCGACTCCAGAAGTGAAGCCAAATATTCCGCAAGTTAAAACATCTCAAGAAGATCACGATTCAGAGGAAATCCCAGTTGTGTCGTCGACGACTGAAGCAAGCAATAGTACAAATAGTAATTCAACAAGTGATGGTATAGAGGGAAGGAGTAGCTATGATGGCTGCTTGCCTGGACAATATCGAACTAAAGATGGTAGATGCGTAGCCAAGTTTTGAATATTATTTTGGAATAACAATTATTATTTTCTGATTGTTTTCTTTTAATATCTTATACTAGCTTTATGACTTCGTCGGCGTGGACTACGCAAATTTCAAACCATAGGGGGTTGCATTTTCAAAAATCCTTTCTTAGCGGATGCCTACGTCATAATAGCTATCTTCATGCAAAATTTCAGCCCGATTCGTTCAGTAGTTTGAGTGCGTTGATAAATCAGCCAGTTAGTCAGTCAGTCAGTCACCTTTTCCTTTTATATATTTAAGATTTATTATACTTCGAATATATTTTTATATTTCTTAATAATTTTGAATATTGCTCAAATTCCCTTGGAAAGTGCTCGACTTCGCCTCGTCCTTGCAATATTACTCGAACGGAAGTTGCTTTATTTCCGGCTTAGAGTATCTAGCGGATGCCCGCGACTTCGTCTGCGTGGATATAGGTTTTTAAAAATCCCGTGAAAACTCTTTGTTTTTCCGGGATAAAAAGTAGCTTGTGTCACTCTCCAGGTCTTCAACTATACCCATGCAAAAAACCAAGTCGATCCGTTGCGACGTGATTGAGGGTCAAACAAACAAACAAACAAACACTTTCGCATTTATAAAATGGGTACATTATACGTCGAATTATATCAGTACCATTATTATAAATACGAAAGTGTGTTTGTTTGTTTGTTGGTTTGTCCTTTAATCACGTCGCAACGGTGCAACGGATTGACGTGATTTTTTGCATGGGTACCTAATACCTATAGATAAAGACCTGCAAAGTGGAAAGTGACAAAGTGACATTGTCTACTTTTTATTCCGGAAAATCAAAGAGTTTCCACGGGATTTTAACAACCTAATTCCACGCGGACGAAGTCGCGGGCATCAGCTAGTTTCTTAATAATTTTGAATATTGCTTGTATTCAGTTGGGAAGTCCTTGACTTCATCTCGTCTTTTCAATATTACTCAGTCGGCAGTTGCTATATTTCTAGCCTAGACGAGACATAGAATACAGTACGCGGCAGAAAGTAATGTACATCGGCCTTTAGAATGACATTTCGACTTTGTAGACCGTTGTCTCTGTCACTCATACCTATATGACGTTATGACGGTCTCGACGATACAAATCTGATTTCTCCTTCTAAAGGTTGATGTACATTACTTTCTCCCGTACTATGTATCAATGTAACCCACAGACCAAACCAATAACGGATGTACAAAAGAGGTCACGACCTTCAGCAATGCGAAATACGATTCCAAAAGAGCTTACTTTTCAAGTACTTTATATTGTTTTGTGAACCACCCTCGTCGTCATATTTTTAAGTTAATTCACTGAAGAGACGAAAGCAATTATGTAGCAAAACAAAAATATTTCGCGAAGACCTCTCTCCAGCCGTCATCGTCGAATTTTAAATCAAGTCACGCTAATTAAAAAGCAGGCTCTCAAAAGACATGGAAATATAAACAATTCAAAGCTACAACCCTTTATGAAGAGCTATGGGCTTGTTTATAAAGAACGATACGGCTACGACACGACATTACGACACGACACGACATTCTGGGAAAGACAGACACAGTACTAACTATATCTTGTGTGCTGTTGTCGAGGATCTAAGTAATCCTTTTAGAAAACATTGGCCTAACCTGCATCGGTGCGACAACAACACCTTTACTTAGATTAGTTTTTTTTTTAAATTATTAGCTCCATTTTTACATCTACCTTTTTGTATTCTCATTCAATTTGAATGCTAATTTATTTACTACTAAATATTATTTTTGTTTTAAAAATTTAATTATAGGTATCGACTTCATATTGTGTGTTTTTTTTGTATCACAATATTATATTGTTATGGGTTATAATAAAATGCCTGAAATAAAATTCATTTATTTATTATTATCGCTGGCATCATTACCGTATTCCAGGCACGAGAAGTATTGGTGCATCGACAGCATCCATCCATTGTCATGATTTAAATTCGTGTGACAACTAATTTCAAAATATTATGTTATTTTTTTTAACTATAAAGGCCCAAACGCATTTGCGCTGCGTTGGGCGACGCGGCCAATATATTTTAAAGGAGTTTGTATGGAGAAATGCGCACTTGAGTGACGCGGCAGCCAACTGTGTGACCAGACGCGCAAATGAGTTTGGACATTAAGGGTACATTATATACAAGATGAAACTGACAGACTGCCATTTCAAAGCAATGTTGAAACCGCTAGGTCTAGAAACATGAGATTTTGCACGTAAGTTCTCTTTATATAATGGAGACCCCACTGAGGAAAAATTATCAAAAATCCCATCCGAGCGACGCTGAGACGGATCAGAAAGTCGTGTGGTATAAAGAGAAGCGTTGCTCGAAGCGATATTAAAAAAGAAGAAAGGAGGGAGATCACCTCTGCACTCTACTCAAGTAGCCTTTCGAGCGAAAAAGTACATAATTCCACAAAATAAACACTACTTTGCATCTAGATGCGTATTTTAAAAGTATTTTCTTATTTTTAATTTAGAAAGAAAATATCAACGTCAATTTCAAAATATTTTATTCAAAGTGGCTTCTTACATAGTATAACCGTTTTAAAAAGGATTTTAATAGTTTTTGAAAGTCAAAACTCATAGAGATAGAGCCAGCGAGGGCCATTTTATACAGGGTTATTTTATACAGGGTGTAACCAGAACGCTAGCAAAAACGAAGACAGGTGATAGTACTGATGATTACTGATATACTGAAAAAATGTAAAAAATATACTATATTTTGTAAAAGTTCACGATATATTGCAAATAAAACATCTGACTGACGCTGACTGTAACATATGCAAATTATTTTTTTATGTTTCTAGTTTGCCTGTCCCCCAAATTGAATACGTTATTTAGAACAAATTGGTTGTGACAGACGGACAGACAGACATACGAGTGATCCTAAAAGAGTTCCGTTTCTTTTTCGGACGTACAAAACCCTAACAAAAGTAAATAAAATAAAGATAAAATACAACATGTTATAGTAACTGAACTGTGAACAGTGTAGTGGGGGTTTCAAATTGCAACAAAGAAATTCCTGACCATTCTGAAATTCATACTGAATTCAAGACCATTTTGGGAGATACCTAATGGGGTGGAGGGGGGGGGGGGGGGGGGGGGGGGGGAGATGGTCAATTATTTATTTATTCTCTCATTTACTTATTTTCTTTCATTTGATGTGCCACTCTGTAAAATAATAACTCTGAGAAAAGTAAATAAAATAAAGACAAAGTACAACATGTTATAGTAACTGAACTGTGAACTTTGTAGTGGGGTTTCAAATTGCAACAAAAAAATTCCTGAGCTGTACCGGCCGAGTGAAGGGTCGTCTGAGTCGAGTGGCTTGTTGCACCAGCTTATACAGCTTGTATGAGTATTTTCCTAACAAATATATGTATAGAAGATGTATAGAATACGTTGGTTATATACGAATTTTAATAGTAATTCTTTATTCGTTCACCATAACATAAATTATGTAAAGAATAATATGGTTAAGTTTCAAGGGTGAGGGGAGGGGGGGGGGGGGGGGGGGGGGGGGGGGGGGGGGGGGGGGGCGTAATCCCCGATATTGAATATATACGTCATTCGGAGCAATTTGGCTGTGGCAGATGGACAGACAGACATACAAGTGATCCCATAAGGGTTCCTTTTTTTCCTTTTGAGATACCGAACCCTAAAATTGATACATAAGTAATGTTGGGTAACATTATTACATATTTACGACACACACATTTACAAACAAGTCATACAAATCTATACATCATATTTTCTGACCGACCTCACATTTTATTTTGTTGCTTTCAACCGCGCTTCAATATGCCCATTCAGACAGACTAACTACCTAATAGCGAAGCCGAAGAGCTAATACCGCATTAAATGTTTAACCCTACGTGAAATCAGGTGGTTAAAATAACCCCTTACATATCACGCAGGGCTTAAATGACCCTACGAACTTTTGATTTAATTTGAATTCTATCGTCTTTATTATTTGTGTGATTTACCTATTAATTAATTTTGATTTTCGATTTCCATTGTGATTTTATGGAAATAAATCTATGACATTCAAAGAATGTTTTAAATCAATGTTACAAAGTATCTGCCCTGTGATTTCCAGTGTCATACGAATTTCAATAGCTTCAAAGAACACGACTTTTGTTTAAAATACCAATTGCGTATTTGACTACATCAAAAATAAATTATTTCTTAGGTCTTCCAAAATACGTAAAATCCACGTCCTTTAAATTATCGATTAAACTAAAAAAAGTACGTCATTGTAATGTGACGTCACATTCCAGTATTTCATAGAATATCGCGTACTAGTTGTCAAATACCGTATTATATAGGTACTAGGGAATAAAGTATAGCTCAATGCTCACTCATAATGTTTTACTTTGTGTAGTGAGTTTATGGGTTTGACAATAAATAAACCTAGAAAGCTGAAATAGACATAAGTGGCAAAATGAGTCACTATTTTCGTAACTTTAAATTAAAAATTCGAAGGGTCGTTCTGACCCCTACCTGGTTAAATGAAGGTTAAGCTGCCATAAGCGTACCTTTTATATTTAGCTCGAATTGCGTTTGAAAGGCAGTGGTGCGTCTATGGTCGAAATAAAAAATTCCCTTTGATGAAAAAAGCCTATTCAATGTCTGTACTCAGGCGGCCATTGGGTTAAGCAGTGTGGGCTAATGACTTCCATTTTGTGAAAGCTCCGAATGCACATGTTATATTTTTGTGCGGTTGATTTTATTTTTGCTGTGAGTTTTTTTTTTAAATAAAAATGGTGAGCAAACGAGCAGGTGAGTCACCTGATGTTAAGTAATTACCGCCGCCGAGAGTTCCGTATTACAGTTGTATTTTTTTACATTTTGCACGATAAATCAAAAACTATTATGTATAAAAATAAATAAAAATCTGTTTTAGAATTTATAGATAAAGCCCTTTCATAATATGATACCCCACTTGGTATAGTTGTCTTACTTTGAAAATTGAAAATACTAATTATTTGTTCATGAACACATTTTAATATTTTTTCTGTGATGTAACCACAAATTCACTGTTTTCGGATTTATTCCTTTACTTGTGCTAGAAGATCTACCTAGCTACCAAATTCCCGTTGACCTTGAAGTACCCTACAGGTTTTCTTGACAGACACGAGCGACGTACAGACGGACAGACAGACTTACAACAAAGTGCTCCTACATGGGTTCCGTTTTTTCTTTTGAGGTACGGAACCCCAAAATTTATACAATAAAAAGCATATTCCTGCGTTTGATTTAACCAAAATTCCCAGCTGATTTACCCGGTATCGCTTAAGCGGCCACGGATGTCCGGATGCCCATGCAATGGGTTTTGTCACATCCGTGCAGTTCACGCGATGCTTTATCGCCTTTGCGAATAGTGTTGAGCCTAATAAGAAACAAAAAACTTACAAGTAAATTGCTAAGTAACTATGCAAATCTTCTATAATATATTAAACTAGCTTATGCTCGCGACTTTGTCCGCGTGGACTACACAAAGTTCAAACCCCTATTTCACCCCCTTAAGGGTTGAATTTTCAAAAATCCTTTCTTAGCGGATGCCTACGTCATAATAGCTATTTGCATACTAAATTTTAGCCCGATCCGTCCAATAGTTTGAGGTGTGCGTTGATTGATTAGTCAGTCAGTCAGTAATTTTTTCCTTTTATATATTTAGATTTAAAAGGAAAAGCTAGCTGCACGTCACCCACGCTCGCCCGCACCAGGTTAGCGTGGGGGATGTGCGGGTGTGCGGGGCTCTCTCTCCCCAATTGCCATCTCGATCTGTCGCGTACTATACCTAGGCGTCAACTCATTAATAAAGTGACTTTGTAGTTACATACTTGTTCATAAAAAAGAGTCGCCTCTCAAGTTGCAACTCATTATGCAAGCAACATCACTATTTTTGCAACTATGTTGCAACTTGCGAGTGTGGTTTAACACCTCGCACTTGTTTTAACAACACTGTGTTTCATGAACTTTATCTCCCTATTAATAAGGGTGGTTTTACAAACTAAAAAGTATGAATTGTTTCATAGTGGTTTATTATTTGCGAAAAAGCGTTCTCAGTTACTTCATTAACCGCTTCCGATTTTGTAACCGTGAATTTAATATGGACGTAGTTCCCAGGATATTTTCTTTAAAATAACTAGGAAAAAATTTTTTTTTATCGAAAATAATTATGAATTTTAGGCCCGTTTTGCATATGCCAACTCTCCTCTACACAGCTACGTTTGGGTAGTTTACGTAGTTTTTGCTTTTTGTAATAATAGCATAATAATAGGTAGGTATAATAGATGAAATCAAAATGCTGCCAACACCGTACCTAGTATCATAACTCTATGGCTGCCAAAAAGAAATCTGATGATTACTGATATGATACCACAAAAAAAACGCGAAAAAAAATATTAAAAACCCTATAATTTTGTAAAAGTTTACGATATATTGCAAATAAAACACCTGACTGACGCTAGAGGTCAACGAACGTTGCGTAAGTAGGCCACTCGGAGTCAATGCCGCGTCATAGGCGGGGCATTGACCCGAGTTTTGCCCGTAATACATTGCGGGGTTGGAAAAAAACTCACTAAAACTACAAAATGAGGCAAATGGTTATTGGTATTGGATAGTGTTTAGGTAGTATAACAATAACGCTAAGTTTTTGCTAGCGTTCTGGTTACACTCGTATGTCTAGTAGGACGTCTATCGGTTGGTAATGATGATGATACACAGAGTCGGATCGAGTCAGCTGGTATAAAATAAAGTTTACACTTTTTTCCAGAGAGCTATAGCAACAGAATAGTAAATCAAGTTGGGAATTCATGGAAATATTCAACGTGCGGGCGGTATCGGCAGTGGTACTCACAAAGGGTGCATTTTGTTTGCCGTATTGTACAGAAAACTGTTTTTCGTGGGTGGATTTCCTTTTTTTATTTTTTAGGGTTCCGTACTTCAAAAGGAAAACCCTTATAGGATCACTTTGTTGTCTGTCCGTCTGTCGGTCTGTCAAGAAACCTACAGGGTACTTCCCGTTGACCTAGAATCATGAAATTTGGCAGGTAGGTAGGTCTTATAGCAGACATTCGGGGAAAATCTGAAAACCGTGAATTTATGGTTACACTAGCTGATGCCCGCGACTTCGTCTGCGTGGAATTAGGTTTTTTAAAAATCCCGTGGGAAATCTTTTATTTTCCGGGATAAAAAGTAGCCTATGTCACTCTGCAGGTCTTTATCTATACCCATGCAATCGCGTCAATCCGTTGCACCGTTGCGACGTGATTGAAGGACAAACCAACAAACTAATAAACCAACAAACCAACAAACAAACACACTTTCGCATTTATAATAAGGGTACTGATTACACAAAAAAAATTTAATTGTGGTCATGAACTAATAAGTAGTATTTTCAATTTTCGAAATAAGATAACTATATCAAATCTTCACGTGTCCATTCTAAAGCAGATTTTTATTTATTTTAGTGCATCATAGTTTTCGAAGTATCGTGCAAAATATCGAAAAAATATGACTGTCGTACGGAACCCTTGTTGCGCGAGCCTGACTCGCACTTGGCCTGTTTTTTTTCTTTGTGTTTTGTTTCAACGAGGCCCGGTCTGTACTCGCAAACGGAATAAGTATTAGGGATGTCAGTTTTGGGATTAGTCGGGTTTTATCTATTTTTCGCTTTTATGCACTTTGTCTATCCCTGAGCTTAGGGTTGTCAAAACCATTTTGCACTCATTTTGAGTTTTGACGCAGTCGAGAGAGTCTTTTAAGTGGGAGAGTCCGCGTTCGACTCCTGGCTCCACTATCCACGAAAAGACCACCTTCCTGGGAGGTCCCGGGTTCGATTCCTGTCAGGGATTTGGATTTTATAATTTCTAAATTTTTGGCCTGGTCTCGTGAGAGGCTTCGGCCGTGGCTAGTTCCAAAACCGTGAAAAATTTTGTTCGCTTGGGCATATCTTGTCATAGATGATACCCCTTTTAGATTAGCCCGCTTCCATGATCCATCTTAGACTGCATTATCACTTACCACCAGATGAGAATTGAGATTGCAGTCTACTGGTGGTGCTTCAAATATCAGGCACCTACGCTACGATGTATCGTAGTCGTGATATTTAAATTCGCAGGTATCTAAACATTGGCTACTCGGAATTGCCCAATAAAGTTTGCTAATATTAAGCATGTTATAAGCCATTTAGTCTCTACGACAATAAGGTCGTATCGTCTATCATTTGAAACAATCTCTGGTAGCAACTTCGCAATGTTCAGTGCATTTGATCATCGACAAATTGACATTGATATAATACAATTAAACGTCTCAATGCAGTGGCAGTTCGACATCACAGTTTCAACATCAATGTTCGAGATGAAGAAAAATAAAAGAAATAAGGCCGCATCGGAACAAACGGATCATTCAAAGCTCATCGATGAGCATTTTATATTGCCTGCAACAATACCTACTGTAATGCAAAACTAACAAATAATAAGTTTGATAGAAGCAGGCGTTAGTTTGCGGATGTCTAATGTTAGAAATCATGTTATAAATATTAAAATTTGTAATGAGTTAAATACTATGGCCATAATTAATAGAGCGCATTAAATATAATATGAAGGAAACATTTGATTGAATGAGGAATATTGCAACCTAAACCTTATGTGATTCATTCAATCAAATGTTGTTGACAATACACATCCCTAAATTGCATATCTATTTAAAGTAACTTACTTACTAAGCTTGCTAATCGTTAAAATTACTAAAATTATTTATCAAAGTAGTATTACATATATTTGTTTGTTAACATAATAATGACTTTAATTAAGATACTTTGAAAACGACTCTTAAGGAATGAACGAAGGTAACTTCACGTCATTTCGATTAATATCTGAGTTCATTCATGATAAACGATATAAAAAGCCGTGTGGCCTAATAGGCAGGTAGTTCTGTAATGAAAATTAATACTTATAATATCGACAAATAAACTTGTGAAATCGTCTTCTAGTTATTTTTCCTTCGTGGGCACCTTACACTATGACACAAATATATAATCTGTGCGCCCTCCCACTGCCACGTAGGAATAACAAAACTGCGGGGTGATTACGTAAATCGTCGCAGTAGCGACAGCAACAGCAATGCGACAGTTCTTCTCAGTCTCTCTTCTTCTTCTTCTTATTTTGCTGTCTCTCTCTAGCCAGACGTTTGACAGCAATGATCACGAGATTCAAATCAAATCAAATCAAATCAAATTATTTATTGCTTATTTGGGTTTACAATGGTTCTTAGTCATACATTGTGGTAAGTACAGCCAAATACCTTATATACTAAGGCATGCAATATTATGTTAGAATTATTTTATGTAATTTTTAATTATTATTTTAAATTAGCTTATTTTACAAAAATATGTATATATATATAAAACCTTGTCACAATAATAAATTAAATAATACATAAATCAATCAGAACACTTAAAACCTCAATTAAAATGTCAATATGGGCTAGCTACCAAATAACCGTAATATTGACATTTTTAATAATAATTTGAACACATTTAAAAAACATATTAATCAACATTTTGCATCTTCTCCACTTTAAGTATATTTTTCATAGTTAATTTTCTTGTATTTCTTTTTTCTGTGTTTTTATAAATTGTATCTTATCAGTTAGTTAGTGCATATATTTATTTAAGAATTGTTGTGTACACATATTTAGGGTTACCGCTTAGATCTTAATCTATTGTTTTTTATTTTTATTTGGACCATTTATAGCTGAAACCTGTTTTGTGTGCCTTTATAATAAAATAAAATAAAAATCAATTATATTGTCAAGTATATACATATTATGTCAGAATTATACTTTGTTTTTTTATTTATTTACGCCTGTTGCTCTGAATGACTATCATCTTATTATTGCTTGTTTAGTTTTCCTGCACTTTTACATGTTTAGCACTTGAAGGGCGAGTAGTAACACATGCTGCGGATTGGTCTGTTTTTTAATCATTTTAGGCACACGCTCACAACTGATGGAAAGTGGTGATGTGGCCTAAATTGGGACGCGTTTAACTAGAAAATGCCCATACACTCTTGTTTTAAAGATACTCGGACTATAATTTGTAGGAAACATAGATCGCGGAAGATTTTGGTGGATTACGACGTATTAAGCTTGTCATACCATGAAAAGTAACAAGTTTCTATCGAATTCGTGTCGTATGTTCTAAAAACTGCACTGCCCCGTTCGACGAAAAAACGAACGTTTAGAAGTTCTCACGGCGAATATTTGAATAGTTCCACCGTTTGGCCCCGGGGCTACAGGGGGGGCAAGGGGGGGGGGGGGGGGGAATAGCCGAGCGTTTTACTAGAAATATGTATTTCAAATTTCAATATACCGTCCACCCCTGCGGCGAGTATTCCGTATGAACTTTCATGGCTTTCCGAAATTGTTACGCCTGCCGTACATTGGATATGAATTTTATTTCATATGTCATTTAAATTGTACACTGAAACAAGAACCAGCAGTTGGTCTTGGATACAAATTCAAAGTCGTCTGAGGGATAAAATCCGTAACGAGAAAATCTGTAAAAGGACCAAATTAAGCGACATAGCTCAACGAATTAGCAAGTTGAAGTGGCAGAGGCAGGCCACGTCTATCGCAAAATCGATGGCCGATGGGGCAGACAAGACATATTCTGGAGTGGAAACCGCATAGGTAATAAATAGCAAGCGTATTGTGGGATGACTTCCAACCCGCTGGACTATCAAGTTTAAAAAACAGACAAGTTTAAAGAATCTATTAAAAGTATGCTCCTGAAAAAAGCATATTACACAATCGAAGATTATGTAAATGATAAAAGAGCGTGGATTTGACCAGCAGCTCGTTCCAGCAATGCGCGGGACTGCAATTATTTTTTGGCATAATCAAATCTATAAAAGAGCAACCGCCGAGTTTCTTGCTGGTTCTTTACGGTAGGAAAGGCATTTCAAACCACCAGTGGTATGGTGCATATGACGATCCAAAAATACTAGTAAAAGTTTAATAGAATAAAAAATATTTTCATTTAATTTATTTATTTTAAAAAGTTAGCGGGAAGCAGGTGGATGAGATTTAAATCAATCGTCGACAGCCGTCACTTCGTTTTTATAGTAGGTAAGTAGGTTCTTGAAAGATCATGTTGATCATGCATCTGTTACGTTCCGTTACAAAAAAATCATTTAATATCATAGGTAGGTACCCAAATTATAAATGCGAGAGTATTTTGTTTGTTGGTTTGTCCTTCAATCAGGCCGCAACGTAGCAACGGATCGGCGTATTTTTGCATGGATATTAAGAGTGACATAATATGCTACTTACTATCGCGGAAAATCAAAGAGTTCCCACAGAATTTTAAAACCCTAAATCCGCGTGGATTAAGGTTTTTAAAATTCAACTGGTTTATTATGAAAATGCATCTAATGTGCGGCGGGCATTACGGAAAGTTTTTTTCATGGCGCGCAGTGACCGAATATTTTTTCTTCATTAAAATAAAAATAAATAAAATTATTAACTACTTAATCAAATCGGTTCGATTTTCTGCTGAAGGGAAGTTGTAGCGGTCAGACGGCAATCACTGTATTTTATATAAACATTGGCACCGATTCTAAGCACAATCTAATTTTAGAGTATTCGCGCCCTCTTCTTACTATTGTATTATGAAAAGGACAGAAGCAGTTTGACATTTCTAAATTTAATTTTTAGATGGTAAAACCCGTGATTTTAGCACGCACTCGCGAACCTACTGTTTAAATTTGTATTGTGCACTAAAATTTAGATTCTTTAAATGTGAATGTCATGTTCAGTTTCTTTTTTAGCATTAGTAAAAAGAAAAGGATGCAGATACTCTAAATTTAGTTTAGAGAGAGACTAGAGAATCGGGGCCAGTAAGTGACTTGGATTGTCGAAATTTTACAAGGAGCATAGAGCTTTTTAAAAAAAATATATGGCTAGCAAACTAGCAGGCAGGTCACCAGAAGGTCGATTCTGTAAAACCTGCATCAATCAATATTACAATCGCAATTGCGATTGACTGAATTGATGGTATTCTTGTTGTAACAATACATTGTAGCCAATAGTGAGCGAGCATCAACCAATCAGAAGTGATTGCGATCGTGGCATTGTAGCTGTCATTTTACCGCAATCGAGCAACTGATGTAGCTTGACACAACTTGCCACAAAAGTTAATATGGAATGGTATCTAATGAGCGGAGGGCTTTACGGAAAGTTTTTCATGGCGCGCAGTGACCGAATATTTTTTCTTCATTAATTACTTAATCAAGTCGGTTTGATTTTCCACTGAAGGGAACTTTGTAGCGCTCAGGCGGCAATCACTGTATTTCATGCTTCAACTAGTTTCACTCGCCAGTTCGAGAGGGTTGGTTTTTCATTTAATACTCTCAGTAAAATTTTACTAGTGGGCATAAAGTGCTAGGTTCGATTTTCAGTAGGTAGGTACATTTTTTTTTATTTTTTAACCGACTTCAAAAAAAGGAGGAGGTTCTCAATTCGTCGGAATCTTTTTTTTTTTTTTTTTTTTTTATGTATGTTCCCAGATTACTCAAAAACGCTTGGACCGATTTTGAAAATTCTTTTTTTGTTTGAAAGGGTATACTTCAAAGTTGGTCCCATTTCAATTTGGTGAAGATCTGATGAACATCTTCGAAGATAGATACTGGAACTCCTCAACGGATAAGAGTAAATTGCTCGCGATCAGTGTAATAGCTTAGTAAACAGTAGATTTTTAACCAGTCATAGCATAATTCCATGGGGCCACTAAAAATTGTGAAATAAAAATTTACAAAAAAAATAAAAACCGACTTCGTTACATAAACACTAAAAATTGAAAAATAATTTAATTTATTACCGAATATATTATGTATACAAGAGTTATTATAGTTCCATAATTTATTTATTTGACTAACCAACAACATTTACACATACACAAGTATTTACATACAAAAGGATTTATAACTAAACTAGTATTTTGCTCGCTGCTCGAGCTGCTAAAGCAGCTCTCGAGGTCTATAATGGCCATTTTGAACAATTTTAAAAAAGTCATACATTTTCTATGAAAAAATAAATTCCGCCATTTTGAATTTTTTTTCAAGTCATCGAATAGACCTTTGGATCTTGATCATCTTTTGCCAAGAAACCACTCTTCCATCTTTCGTACCCTCCGAGATGGACGCCGATGAAATTTGTATGGCGGCCATCTTTTTTTCGGAATTTTAAATTTTTTTTCAAATTTTTGGCAATTGGATGAGGTTTCGAATGACATTTGCTCGAGCACCTCCCACCTATCTTCAATACCTTAAGCGTGCCCTTCACCCGCCTCCGAAATCCTCAATCATCAGCTCCCTTCATATGTTGCCCCAAAGGAATCTTTGTCTTCTATATGAAACCGTAAGTGAAAAAAAAAAGTTTCATACAAAATTTTACAGGAGGAAATTTTTTGAAAATCTCGGCCGCCATCTTGTTTTTCCAATTTTTTTCACTTTTTCTAAAAATCGTTTGCTAACATCTAAAATAACTGCAAGTTTAAACAAAATCGGTTGAAAAACAAAAAAGTTACAAAAGTCAGGTCGGCCGCCATCTTGTTTTTCTGAAATGTCATAATTTTTCCCTACTCGAATCCCACTTCTGAACATATCTCCCATACATTATTATATCATTTTCTGTCTCTTTCTAGGAGAACAATTATGTCAATGAGTCAGTCAGTCAGTGGTAATTGAGCTATATATAGTATAACTAGTATTTTGCTCGCTGCTCGAGCTGCTAAAGCAGCTCTCGAGGTCTATAATGGCCATTTTGAATAATAAAAAATTTTGTATGAAAAAAAAAATCCGCCATTTTGAATTTTTTTTCAATCCATCGAGTAGACCTTCGGATCCTGATCATGTCTTGCCAAGAAACCACTCTTCCATCTGTCATACCCTCCGAGATGGACGCCGATGAAATTTGTATGGCGGCCATCTTTTTTTCGGAATTTTAAATTTTTTTTCCAATTTTTTGGCAATTGGATGAGGTTTCGAATGACATTTGGTCGAGCACCTCTCACCTATCTTCGATACCTAAAGCGTGCCCTTCACCCGTCTCCGAAATCCTCAATCATCAGCTCCCTCCATATGTTACCCTAAAAGAATCTTTGTCTTCTATATGAAACCATAAGTGAAAAAAAAAAGTTTCATACAAAATTTTACAGGAGGAAATTTTTTGATAATCTCGGCCGCCATCTTGTTTTTTCAATTTTTTACACTTTTTCTAAAAATCGTTTGCTAATATCTTCAATTGTTGCAAGTTGTAACAAAATCGGTTGGAAAACAAAAAAGTTACAAAAGTCAGGTCGGCCGCCATCTTGTTTTTCTGAAATGTCATAATTTTTCCCTAGTCGAATCCCACTTCTGAACATATCTCCCATACATTATTATATCATTTTCTGTCTCTTTCTAGGAGAACAATTATGTCAATGAGTCAGTCAGTGAGTGAGTGAGTGAGTGGTAATTGAGCTATATATAGTATAATGAGCTATATATAGTATAACTAGTATTTTGCTCGCTGCTCGAGCTGCTAAAGCAGCTCTCGAGGTCTATAATGGCCATTTTGAACAATTTTAAAAAAGTCATACATTTTCTATGAAAAAATAAATTCCGCCATTTTGAATTTTTTTTCTATATATCGAGTAGACCTTTTGATCCTGATCATCTTTTGCCAAGAAACCACTCTTCCATCTTTGATACCCTCCGAGATGGACGCCGACGAAATTTGTATGGCGGCCATCTTTTTTTCGGAATTTTAAAAAAAAATTCAAATTTTTGGCAATTGGATGAGGTTTCGAATGACATTTGGTCAAGCACCTCCCACCTATCTTCAATACCTTGAGCGTGCCCTTCACCCGCCTCCGAAATCCTCAATCATCAGCTCCCTCCATATGTTGCCCTAAAGGAATCTTTGTCTTCTATACGAAAGTATTAGTGAAAAAAAAATGTTTCATACAAAATTTTACAGGAGGGAATTTTTTGAAAATCTCGGCCGCCATCTTGTTTTTCCATTTTTTTTTACATTTTCTAAAAATCGTTTACTAACATCTACAAGAGCTGCAAGTTTAAACAAAATCGGTTGGAAAACAAAAAAGTTACAAAAGTCAGGTCGGCCGCCATCTTGTTTTTCTGAAATGTCATAATTTTTCCCTACTCGAATCCCACTTCTGAACATATCTCCCATACATTATTATATCATTTTCTATCTCTTTCTAGGAGAACAATTATGTCAATGAGTCAGTGAGTGAGTGAGTGAGTGGTAATTGAGCTATATATAGTATAATAACTAGTATTTTGCTCGCTGCTCGAGCTGCTAAAGCAGCTCTCGAGGTCTATAATGGCCCTTTGAACAATTTTAAAAAAGTCATACATTTTCTATGAAAAAAAAAATTCCGCCATTTTGAATTTTTTTTCAAGTCATCGAATAGACCTTTGAATCCTGATCATCTTTTGCCAAGAAACCACTCTTCCATCTTTCGTACCCTCCGAGATGGACGCCGATGAAATTTGTATGGCGGCCATCTTTTTTTCGGAATTTTAAATTTTTTTTCAAATTTTTGGCAATTGGATGAGGTTTCGAATGACATTTGGTCGAGCACCTCCCACCTATCTTCAATACCTTGAGCGTGCCCTTCACCCGTCTCCGAAATCCTCAATCATCAGCTCCCTCCATATGTTGCCCTAAAGGAATCTTTGTCTTCTATATGAAACCGTGATTGAAAAAAAAAAGTTTCATACAAAATTTTACAGGAGGAAATTTTTTGAAAATCTCGGCCGCCATCTTGTTTTTCCAATTTGTTACACTTTTTCTAAAACATGTTTACTAATATCTTCAATAGTTGCAAGTTGTAACAAAATCGGTTGGAAAACAAAAAAGTTACAAAAGTCAGGTCGGCCGCCATCTTGTTTTTCTGAAATGTCATAATTTTTCCCTACTCGAATCCCACTTCTGAACATATCTCCCATACATTATTATATCATTTTCTATCTCTTTCTAGGAGAACAATTATGTCAATGAGTCAGTGAGTGAGTGAGTGAGTGGTAATTGAGCTATATATAGTATAATAACTAGTATTTTGCTCGCTGCTCGAGCTGCTAAAGCAGCTCTCGAGGTCTATAATCGCCATTTTGAATAATAAAAAATTTTGTATGAAAAAAAAAATTCCGCCATTTTGAATTTTTTTTCAAGTCATCGAATAGACCTTTGAATCCTGATCATCTTTTGCCAAGAAACCACTCTTCCATCTTTCGTACCCTCCGAGATGGACGCGGATGAAATTTGTATGGCGGCCATCTTTTTTTCGGAATTTTAAATTTTTTTTCAAATTTTTGGCAATTGGATGAGGTTTCGAATGACATTTGGTCGAGCACCTCCCACCTATCTTCAATACCTTGAGCGTGCCCTTCACCCGTCTCCGAAATCCTCAATCATCAGCTCCCTCCATATGTTGCCCTAAAGGAATCTTTGTCTTCTATATGAAACCGTGATTGAAAAAAAAAAGTTTCATACAAAATTTTACAGGAGGAAATTTTTTGAAAATCTCGGCCGCCATCTTGTTTTTTCCAATTTTTTACACTTTTTCTAAAACATGTTTACTAATATCTTCAATAGTTGCAAGTTGTAACAAAATCGGTTGGAAAACAAAAAAGTTACAAAAGTCAGGTCGGCCGCCATCTTGTTTTTCTGAAATGTCATAATTTTTCCCTACTCGAATCCCACTTCTGAACATATCTCCCATACATTATTATATCATTTTCTATCTCTTTCTAGGAGAACAATTATGTCAATGAGTCAGTGAGTGAGTGAGTGAGTGGTAATTGAGCTATATATAGTATAATAACTAGTATTTTGCTCGCTGCTCGAGCTGCTAAAGCAGCTCTCGAGGTCTATAATGGCCATTTTGAATAATAAAAAATTTTGTATGAAAAAATAAATTCCGCCATTTTGAATTTTTTTTCCATCCAACGAGTAGACCTTCGGACCCTGATCATCTCTTGCCAAGAAACCACTCTTCCATCTGTCATACCCTCCGAGATGGACGCCGATGAAATTTGTATGGCGGCCATCTTTTTTTCGGAATTTTAAATTTTTTTTCCAATTTTTGGCAATTGGATGAGGTTTCGAATGACATTTGGTCGAGCACCTCCCACCTATCTTCGATACCTAAAGCGTGCCCTTCACCCGTCTCCGAAATCCTCAATCATCAGCTCCCTCCATATGTTACCCTAAAGAATCTTTGTCTTCTATATGAAACCATAAGTGAAAAAAAAAAGTTTCATACAAAATTTTACAGGAGGAAATTTTTTGATAATCTCGGCCGCCATCTTGTTTTTTCAATTTTTTACACTTTTTCTAAAAATCGTTTGCTAATATCTTCAATTGTTGCAAGTTGTAACAAAATCGGTTGGAAAACAAAAAAGTTACAAAAGTCAGGTCGGCCGCCATCTTGTTTTTCTGAAATGTCATAATTTTTCCCTACTCGAATCCCACTTCTGAACATATCTCCCATACATTATTATATCATTTTCTATCTCTTTCTAGGAGAACAATTATGTCAATGAGTCAGTCAGTCAGTGGTAATTGAGCTATATATAGTATAACTAGTATTTTGCTCGCTGCTCGAGCTGCTAAAGCAGCTCTCGAGGTCTATAATGGCCATTTTGAACAATTTAAAAAAAGTCATACATTTTTTATGAAAAAAAAAATTCCGCCATTTTGAATTTTTTTTCAAGTCATCAAATAGACCTTCGGATCCTGATCATCTCTTGCCAAGAAACCACTCTTCCATCTTTCGTACCCTCCGAGATGGACGCCGATGAAATTTGTATGGCGGCCATCTTTTTTTCACAATTTTGAATTTTTTTTCAAATTTTTGGCAATTGGATGAGGTTTCGAATGACATTTGGTCGAGCACCTCCCACCTATCTTCGATACCTCAAGCGTGCCCTTCACCCGTCTCCGAAATCCTCAATCATCAGCTCCCTCCATATGTTGCCCTAAAGGAATCTTTGTCTTCTATATGAAACCACAAGTGAAAAAAAAAAGTTTCATACAAAATTTTACAGGAGGGAATTTTTTGAAAATCTCGGCCGCCATCTTGTTTTTCAAATTTTTTTCACTTTTTCTAAAAACCGTTTACTAATATCTTCAATTGTTGCAAGTTGTAACAAAATCGGTTGGAAAACAAAAAAGTTACAAAAGTCAGGTCGGCCGCCATCTTGTTTTTCTGAAATGTCATAATTTTTCCCTAGTCGAATCCCACTTCTGAACATATCTCCCATACATTATTATATCATTTTCTATCTCTTTCTAGGAGAACAATTATGTCAATCAGTGAGTGAGTGGTAATTGAGCTATATATAGTATAATAAAGGACACATAGCATAAACGCTAACAACTGGCTAGTACAAAAGATTTAGGTACAATGATGTTATGACTTTAAAAGGCAGTAAAGTAAAGCAAAATGTAATAAGGAATTAGCACGTTAAATTGGTTAAGTATCATTACAAACTGATTATTTAGCTCCCTTTCGTAGGGAGATAATGACGTTACGACGAAAGCAGGTTGTCGTAGAATTAAAAATATTTAGCTGTTGATCTTTCTGATGATTTATTACACGAGTGGCCAAAAAAGATTGTTATGTTTTCAAGCAGGGTTAGCATGGGCGGGGATATAATTTTCTCCCCGGGGAAAGGATAAAATCTTTATCCCCTCCGACAGCTTTATCCACTCTCCGAGCATGGGCTCACGGGTGGATATAATTATCCACAGTGAATAAAACGGGGGACTTTTCGGTTTTTGGATCTTTTCCTTTACCTTTATTGGGTTAATGGTAATTGGTATTTGGGACCTATGTTGGTTTTATGTTGGGGTTCCCAACCATATTCCAAACATAACCCAAACACAACCCAAACATAACACAAACACAACCCAAACATAACCCAAACACAACCCAAACATAACCTAAACCCAACAGGTACCGCGAGACATGTTTTGATTTTTTAAGTTCTATGAGAATAAACTTAAACCCACGTCTAATGTCGAGGATAAAATTGTCCCCGAATTAGGGATAAACTTCTCCTCTCCCCTGTTGCCGTGCTTTGAGAGGTGGACAAGTAAATTTTATCCCTCGTCAGTGGATATAATTGGGGGATAAAATTTTTGTCTCCTGCCCATGCTAGGGGGGAAGGTGTATGTATGTGAATTTCTATGGATTACTTCTATAATATGCCTGAATATATTTGGGTGCATGGGGTATCGTTAGAATCCTACATTATCTCAAGTGACACTGACTATAACTTTTTTCATTTTCAAAAGCGAAAAAACCTATTTAGTTTTTTTTTTTTTGCAGAACAGTCTTGCTTATGAATTTAATTTTTTTGGACACCGAAGCCTGAGTCTGAATGGCCGAAGCCTGATGATGTAGACGGAAGGGATGGTATAGGAACCGAAACTGTCTATCATGTCTGTCTGTCTATCTAACCGACTATCGTGGCATATTGCATGATAGTCGGTTTGGAATAAATAATATGTTTTTATTTAATAAGTGTATTACAAAACACTTGGTAGTGATATGTGTGCATTAAAAAGCATTTAAATACCTATTAGTTATAGGTATTTGATAAGATCAGTAGACGACCTGAATTAGAATACCTACTCACTAAATAAGTGAACTGCATACGATTTGATATGCATTACGACTGACACGTTTTTATTACGTAAGGCTTTTTGTAGACGAACGTTTTTCTATAGTTTTATATTTTACAGAAGTTGAACATATATAATAAGAACATTTATAACAGCCTGTTTTTAGACAGAAGATTATTTTAAATATCTAAGTATATATACTGACTGATCTATCAACGCAAAGCTCAAACTAGGTACTGGACGGATCGGGCTGAAATTTGGCATGCAGATAGCTATTATGATGTAGGCAACCGCTAAGTAAGTATTTTTTTAAATTCAACCCCTAAGGGGGTGAAATAGGGGTTTGAAATTTGTGTAGTCCACGCGGGGCATAAGTTATGCACATTATGGAAAACTCTCAAGCATGCAAGTATTTTCAAGGTAATTTTCTTCATCGTTAATCACAGAAAGTGTTAATTATTCGCTTAACAAGACGCACATAAGTTGTTGCGTGTCGGAGATCAAATCCCCAACCTCCCAAATAGGAGGCGGATGTCTTAACCATTAAGCTATCAAAGTTCTGAGACAAACACACCTTTATAAATCGCCCGTCTGTAGGACGCCTTACCTATTGTAATGTGGCGGTTACCACAATAGAAACTAGATGGCGCTGTTCAATCGATGACGTAGTCCCGAACAAATGTACCGCCGATGGTAATCGCACTAACGGAGTTTTCTGCAATCTGGACTATATATAGAAGTTTCAAGACATAACCGTCGGCCCAGCTGGCGCTACCGAGCACAACCAACCGCTCGGTGGGAGATCTCCCCTTTGGTACGGTCGAGCCTGCACACCGCTCCCGTACATTGGTGACCCCGACGTGATCAAGAATGGTCGCACACCTCAACAACCGACGAAAACAAGAATGGTCGCACACTACAACAGCCGACGTCATCGAAGATCAACCGCACACCGCCGCACTCCGCACCGCACTCAACGTGATCAAGGGTGATCGCATACACCGCAACACCTTTGGATCACACACCGCAAGCCGACGTCTCCTCCAAACTCCAAGTCTACAAGCAGCAACAGCAAGCACATCGAGGCCTGTAAGACGGATGTAGCCACAGCTTCGGGGCACAATGGCCCTGCACTCCATCACCAGCTACAAGCGTCCTGGTCTACCGCTTCTCTGGTTGGTTAGCAGTCATTGCCCTTCCTTCACACGCCTTCACGCTACAACGCCACCTCTCTTCACTGCTTCACACTACGCGTTCATCTCGGAGGAGAGTGATGTGGCGGTTACCACAATAGAAACTAGATGGCGCTGTTCAATCGATGACGTAGTCCCGAACAAATGTACCGCCGATGGTAATCGCACTAACGGAGTTTTCTGCAATCTGGACTATATATAGAAGTTTCAAGACATAACCGTCGGCCCAGCTGGCGCTACCGAGCACAACCAACCGCTCGGTGGGAGATCTCCCCTTTGGTACGGTCGAGCCTGCACACCGCTCCCGTACAGTAATAATGTTATAAAATGTGACTTTTGAATTCTGAAAGGTTAAAAATTTTCCACCTGAATAGGTTACGAATAAAAAACATTGCAAATTGTATAGATAGAGAAACAAATATTATTTTTTACTTCCATTGTAAATCGATTTCAGTGATCTGGCATGAACAGTTAATTAGGTTTAGTTATAGCAAGTCTCTCAAATCAAATCTTGACATTCAGGCTAAAAAAAAATTACCACGAATTTTCAAAAATCCTTTCAGAACGGCTACCCACGTCATAATAGTTATCTGCATGCCAAGCCCGATTGTTCCAGTAATTAGAGCTGTGCGTTGATAGATCAGTCAGTCACCCTTTCCTTTAATATATTTAAACTAGCTTATGCTCGCGACTTCGCGCGCGTAGACTACACAAATTTCGGACCTCTATTTTACTCCCTTAGGGATTGAATTTTCGAAAATCCTTTCTTAGCGGATGTCTACGTCATAATAGCTATCTGCTTGTCAAATTTCAGTCCAGATCCGTTCAGTAGTTTGAGCTGTGTGTTGATAGATCAGTCAGTTAGTCAGTCACCTTTCCTTCTATATATTAAGCTTATTAAGCTTATGCTTATGCTCGCGACTTTGTCCGCGTGGCCTACATAAACAATCCCTTATTTCACCCCCTTAGGGGTTGTATTTTCGAAAATCCTTTCTTAGCGGATGTCTACGTCATAATAGCTATCTGCATGCCAAATTACAGCCCGATCAGTCCAGTAGTTTGAGCTGTGCGTTGATAGATCAGACAGGCAGTCAGTCACCTTTTAGTTGTATATGTTTAGATGATTATCGTCAAGAGCAAGCCTATCTTGCAATCCACTCAGTACCCTTATTATAAATGCGAAATATTGTTGATTTGTCCTTCAATCACGGCGCAACGGTGCAACGGATTGACGTGATTTTTTGCATGGGTATAGATAAAGACCTGGAGGGTGACAAAGGCTTTTTAATATCCCGGAAAATCAAAGAGTTCTCACGGGATTTTTGAAAAGTCGCGGGCATCAGCTAGTACAAAACATATTCGTAAGAATGATTACGAAATGATTCATATTGACCCATTTACCTTTAATCAAAAAACGCTAATCTCTTGTAATTTGAGCCAAACCGTCCGCCTGGTCGACTGTTGTGCCAATTTCAATGGAATCGTACCTATAGGTGAGTAATAATTAATTTGCCTGTGTTTGTTAATGAAATACTACCGACCAGTGGCGAAGGGTGAAAATCTGATAAAGGGAAGCCGGAAACGTACTTATCTAAAAGAATATCAGCTGTTCGATTTTTGTTTTCAAAACTTAATTTAGAAAAATTACTATCGTTACGTAACAAGAAATCTGTTAAACAACAATCTATGTGAATTAAGGCCATTTCTGATTTCGACTTACCAAACTGAATCAAAATTACCGTGAACTTACACTTATAAGTTATTAATCACATCCCCAATTTATTATATCAAAATAAAACACCACTAACAACTTTAAAAACAAACAAGCATGGCCGCTTCACAAAAACAAATGTATCAATATCAAATAACCCTTCAAAATACAAAATACTCAAAATAGTAGCATGTACCTGTTAAAACAATACTATTAATATAATTTTTAATTTGGAGGTATTATAGGGTAACTCGGATCCAACCGAGTTATTTACGTCAAATTTGTCTGACCTGTCAGAGTTCCAAATTCGTATTCGCTACTGGGCCAGATTAAATTGGCGTGGTCTTTATTAGTCGACCGTAGAGCGAGACAGACCTAGTTCGCTACTTTCGCTTTCGCTAGGGAAATGAAAGAGATAAATACTAAGCAAAAATCTAACTAGGGAATCCGATATTTTACGGCTTGTATGGTGTAGGACTGTAGGACGTAGGTGTATGTTACTTACATTAGCTGTTATGTTTTTAACTTAAATTAGTACTTAATAACAAAAGAAAAATTAGCATTTGTGACGATCGAACCTTTGTATTTACGAACGTATTACGGAATTTATGTGAATAGTACCTACTTACGCTATATTATGCCAATTCTTAAAGGGAAGCCGATAGGAATCGTGTTATATTGACTCTTCGCCGCTGGTACCGACACATTGTTATGTGGCTGTTGCCATGTCTATTGTTAGGCATATCACAATAAGAGTACCTTGTAAAATAATTATTATTACTTACCTAGTTGATCTTTGACAACAATTTAACTAGAGATGTTTATTCAATGCCAATTATAACTTCAGAATGTCGAGAAAAGCCCATTACTACCTACGAGCACAGTTCACAACAGGGAACTTGTAACAAAACGTCGGGCTACCTATATTTGACGCTAGGTGGCGTGGCGTTGTGTTGTTATTTGATGCGATGCGATGCGATGTGATGCCATGCGATGTGATGCGCTGCGTTGCGTTGCGTCGCGTTGCGTTGCGTTGCGTTTCGTTGCGATGCGATACTTTGCGACGCGATGGGACACGATGCGTTGCGTCGCGATGCGATGCGTTGTGTTGCGAATTGATGCGATGGGACGCGATGCGATACGTTGCGTTGTGGGGTGAAATTGCTTGTGGCGCGCGGTGCGGTTGTAGAAAAGGGCGATAGAACACGCGTAGAGAGCTGACGTCTCTGCGGTGCTCCAGTAGGGCGATTGTCTAAAACCTGCATCAATCATTATTACAATCTCAATTGTTCTGATTGGCTGAATTTGTGCGATTCTAGTTGCAACAATGCATTGTAGCCAATAGTGAGCGAGCGTTAACCAATCAGAGACGATTGCGATCGTGACATTGTAGCTGTCATTCTCCCGCAATCGTGCAGCAGGTTTTCCAACGAGCCGGTTTGTTTGGGACATCTAGTGGACCATTTATTTATCATCATCATCATCATCATGATCATCCCATCGCCGGCTAACTACAGAGCACGAGTCTCCTCACAGAGTGAGAAGCGTTTGGCCATAGTCTACCACGCTGGCCATGTGCGGATTGGTAAACTTCATACACCTTTGAGAACATTACATAGAACTCTCACCCCCGTACTCAGAGTCGCTAATCATTACTTAAGATTAAGTTAAAACGAGACATATTTAAGTGAGGGATATAGCTCTGTCTCGTTTTAACTAAACTTAAGTAACGATTAAGCGTCTCTGAGTGCGTCAGGCATGTAGGTTTCCTTACGATGTTTTTCTTCACCGTTAAAGCAAGTGATATCTTTTAGATAACGAAAGTTTTCGTGTGGCTCTAGGTCTCAGATTGGGAACACCACTGTGCCATCAGCACAGATGTCCGTGTGGAAAAGAGGTTGATAAATTTGGAATCCACGGACTCTCTTGCCAAAGGAGCTCTGGTAGGCTGTTTAGGCATGGCTCTCTTAACGATACAATTAAAAGAGCTCTTGCCACCATAAATATTCCTGCGCTCATTGAGCCGGCAGGGATTAGTCGGGATGATGGCAAGAGACCTGATGGATTGACGCTGGTTCCCTGGGAACGGGGACGGGCGCTAATGTGGGACGCAACTTGCGTTGACACATTGGCCCCGTGTCATATCAGGAAGACAGCATCAAGACCGGGAGCCGCAGCAGAAACAGCTGAAAACGGCAAGCGGCGCAAGTATGCCTCTCTTATAGAGAGTTACATTTTTGTGCCGTTTGCCGTGGAGACCCTGGGGCCATGGAGTCTTAGTGCTAAAAATGTTTTACGAGACATTTCACCGCGATTAATAGCCTCAACTGGTGACAGAAGGGCTGGCTCATTTTTTGCGCAGCGGATCAGCCTGGCTGTCCAGCGCGGAAATGCAGCCAGTATTCTTGGCACCATTCCACGCGGTCATGATTTATATAGTAATTAGATAAGGCTAGCCTTAAGTTTTATTGTATAAAAAAAAAGTGATATTTAATTAATTAAAACGCACATAACTCCGAAAAGTTACCCCCGTTAAGAGAACCCCCGACCTTCGATTAGAAGGCGGACGTCCTAACCACTAGGCTATCACTGCTCCTATTCATATACCTACTAGCTGATGCCCGCGGCTTCATTCGTCTGGAATTAGGTTTTTTAAAAATCCCATGGGAACTCTTTGATTTTCCGGGATAAAAAGTAGCCTATGTCAGTCTCCAGGTCTTTATCTTTACACATGCAAAAAATCACGTCAATCCGTTGCACCGTTGCGACGTGATTGAAGGACAAACCAACAAATAAACACACTTTCGCATTAATAATAAGGGTACCTACTGAGTGGATTGCAAGATAGGCTTGGTCTTGACGATAATCATCTAAATATATAAAACTAAAAGGTGACTGACTGACTGACTGATCTATAACGCACAGCTCAAACTACTGGCCGGATCGGGCTGAAATTTGGCATGCAGGTAGCTATTATGACGTAGACATCCGCTAAGAAAGGATTTTTGAAAATACAACCCCTAAGGGGGTGAAATAAGGGTTTGTTTATGTAGGCCAAACAAATAAACACACTTTCGCATTTATAATAAGGGTATACTGACCACTTTTTTTTTTTTTTTAATCAGATACAAGTTAGCCCTTGACTGCAATCTCACCTGATGGTAAGTGATGATGCAGTCTAAGATGATAGCGGGCTAACCTGGAAGGGGTATGGCAGTTTTTATTAAACCCATACCCCTTGTATCTTGTTGTTGTTGTTTCTTGCTTAGTGGCTTTTGGTAGTGCCACCCCCTTGTATCTTAATAATTTGTTAAGAGGGCTCAGGACGGAGCTTTCTTCATACAAACGTAGGAGGGTAATTACTACATTATTTGATACTGTACGCTCAAAACTAAGTATTAAGTCGATTTATCTCGTCATTATCTAGGTTTATTGATATATCAAACATTGAAAATAATATTGATTTTAAAGTTACGAGCCTCAAGAGATTCATATTTTAACACTAAATTTATGACAACTTTGGGCGTAAATAAGTAAGATTAGGAGTATGAAAATTCTAAAGAAATTTAACATTAGACATAGTTTATTTATTCATTAGTTGAAATAACTATACTTTGCAAACATAAACTCAGTAGTTTTTTCTCAAAAATACTTTTCCTAAACCCTTGATTTCGCTGAAAATCATCGTGCCTCTCACCTTTCTCATACAATGTCAAGTGAAAAGCAAATAGGTTTGGTCGAGCGTCCTGCGTCACCTTAAATTCACGTCAAGCTGCCCAGTAAAGTGCCTATTTCCTGTTGGTCGGTAGGACGTGACAATCACTGCGTTTCCGATGAGGCCAGGTGTTTTTTATCACCCAACGCGCGAGATTATATTACTCATAATAATTAAATGCATTGGCTGTATTTATACCTAAACATTTATAAGTATACTAAAACGTTCCTTCGAAATGTTTGTATGTATTATTATTAAAAGATTTTATTTTATTTCAAAACTAGCTTATGCTCGCGACTTCGTCCGCGTGGACTACAAAATTTCAAAACCCTATTTCACCCCCTTAGGAGTTGAATTTTCAAAAATCCTTTCTTAGCGGATGCCTACGTCATAATAGCTATCTGCATGCCAAATTTCAGCCCGATCCGTCTAGTAGTTTGAGCTGTGCGTTGATAGATCAGTCAGTCAGTCAGTCAGTCATTCAGTCAGTCAGTCAGTCAGTCACCTTTTCCTTTTATATATATAGATTACAGCTTTCTATTAGGTACCTACTTAAGCTAAACCGCGGACTTGATTTTTGATTTTCGAAAATTCATCCCCTAAGAAGGTAATAGGGGTTTGGAATTTGTGAAGTCCACGCGGACGAAGTCGTGGGCTAGTCTATCTATAATATTGATCTTATAAATAAATAAATAATAAAATAAAATAAAAATCTTTTTTATTCAAATAAACTTTTACAAGTAGGTACTTTCGAATAGTCGGATGCATCTACCACTGGTTCGGAATGCCTTTCCTACCGAGAAGAACCAGCAAGAAACTCGGCGGTTGCTCTTTTCAAATAATAATATAATATTATATAATAATATAATATTATTATTATTAGAGTGTACCTATGTGTTTATATATACCTATATATATTTATATATATATTATATTTATAGCTACATTGCGACTCCCCGTCTTACAGTTCTATAAGTTCTTAAGTATGGGTTGCCTGGAAGAGATCACTTTAGTGATAAGGTCGCCCTTTGTTTTTTAAGTGTATCCTGTATTCTTACTCTCTGTAAAGCTATTAACAATAAAGTTATTTTAAATTAAATTAAATTAAATTATGCTTAGGCATTATTACATTTATATTAATTAATTGCCCCAATTTCAAGTTCGAAACAAAGACATTTTATACCCCTTTTTGAAGATGAATGAAACAATATAATTATCTTGGAATCAAAGCAAAACTGCAGGATAATATTTACAATGCCCAATTCTTCCATATGGTCACACGATTCGTCAAACTTAATGATCAGGGAAGAAAAATAAAGGTGTATACACATCATTGATTAGAATAGTAGGTAGGTATAGATAACAGATTACGATCAAACTGACAAGTGGCCAAGTTTTTTTAAAATGAGAACAAAATATTTATTCTAAATAAAACTAGACAGCTAAGCAATTTAGTCTAAAGACTCACTTATTTGAAATTAGGTCAAACTATTATTTTTGCTTTTATTTTTCACTTATTACAAACCCTATATCACTCATAGCGCTGATACACATATCAATTACTAGCTTATGCTCGCGACTTCGTCCGCGTGGACTACACAAATTTCAAACCCCTATTTCACCCCCTTAGGGGTTGAATTTTCAAAAATCCTTTCTTAGTGGTTGCCTACGTCATAATAGCTATCTACATGCCAAGTTTCAGCCAGATCCGTCCAGTAGTTTGAGCTGTGCGTTGATAGATCACTCAGTCAGTCAGTCAGTCAGTCAGTCACCTTTTCCTTTTATATATTTAGATAATAATATAAGCTATACCCATGAACACGGTATTTCACACCAAGCGAGAAAAAATATAAAAATGTATAAACAAGATAATATTAGAAATAAGCAATCGAACTATGTTAATTTCAGTTTATAAAATTATCTAATGAATTTTATAATTCATTTTAAAGACTTCAATGCCTCGCTGCGGTGGTCTCGATGAGGTTTTAGATTTAATTTAATTTATTTTAGTTTTAATTTAATGTTGTTTTTTTTAGATTTAAGTTTATTAATAGTTTATTTAATAAATTTTATCAAAAGATTAACACAAAAAAAAATTTTAAAGACTTCAATTTATATCTTCTACAAATATCCAAAACGCATGATACCGTGGCCGCCATGTTAATTCCGACTGTGACGTCACATGGATTGAAATTCATTACAATTTGTCAAACAATGGGGCCAATTCTCTTGTACGCAATCTCTAAACTAAACTAAATTAACAGGTCTAAATCTAGTGCTATCCTTTTACGCACGCAACATTATGAAAGGGATAGCAATAGATTTAGATGTGTCATTTTAGTTTAGTTTAGAGATTATGCACAATGGAATTAGCCACAGTATTTCACTAAGAAAACACCTTTGCTTACTAATCCTTTTGACGCCGTGACAGCTCATGAACCTAAAAAAATGGCGGATAGCGTATTCACGGCGAAATTAGAAATGCAATTTGAATGCATTTTTATTGCACGTATCGATAGAATAAATTTTGTAAATTTTTGGTCGTTTATTTATAGGTAGTTAGGAACTCCAGACCCCCAAATAGAAGGCTGACGTCCTTACCATTAGGCATTCACTGCTTTTAAACAGTTCAGTCAATACCCACCTTTAAGGGATGACCGTTACAGGATGTTCCGAAAAACCGTTTTTACGATTGACGTAAAAAAGATCGGTATTTCATACAAGTGCATATTGCGCATTGAGCTGTCACGCTTTGTTAGGGCATTACCGGTAATTTACGATTTTTGACTTTTATCGCTCTGTCAACTCGGGATTTTTTGAGCTTTTATGACCAATGTGAATCATTTCTACCCCTTTTTTATCCGAAGGAAGTATTATGATTTAAACAGAATATGTTAGAGTTATTCAGCGCGCGATGGAGAGAGCTATGCTTGGAGTTTCTCTACGTGATCAAATCAGAAATGAGGAGATCCGTAGGAGAACCAGAGTAACTGACATAGCTCAACGGGTTGTGAAGCTGAAGTGGGAATGTGCAGGGCACATAGTTTGAAAAACCGATAGACGTTGGGATACCAAGGTTTACCGGATTTATTGCATCAACTTATTTTTTTTTTTTTTTAATTTTGAATATGTTGCAGTAAAACTTAAAACTAGCCTTAGATATCTATATAAGTAGTACGCGACAGGCAAAAGAAAAAATACGTAGATACCAATTTCAGGATTTTTGAAAATTCTACCCCCACGCGGTACTTCTAAATTACACCCGTGCGAAACCGGGGCGGGTCAGCTAGTCTTTACTATGAATTCCAGTGTTAGACAAATGGGATTGGTTGTAACATGGGTTATTAATTTAAATAGATAAAGAACCTACATAGAAGTAAGTAAGTTACAAACATAATGGCAACCAATTTTTATTTCGACATTTTGTTTAGGAGCTAATTTAAGATGACATTATGATAGGATGACGTATTCGTTTTTGGCTCTACAGAATAATGTACAATTTGAACATGCTTTGTACAGTGATTTTATCAGTTCGTTGTTTTGTTAGGAAGATATATTGCGTGTGTTATGTTTTGCCTTTACTGTTATACAGGTTGTAACCAGAATGCTAGCAAGAACTTAGCGTTATTGTTATACTATCTAAACACAATCCAATACCATTTGCCTCATTTTGTAGTTTTAGTGATTCCGTATTTTTCAATCCCGCAATGTATAGCGTTCAAAACTGGAGTCAATGCCCCACGTACGACGACGTAGCAATGACTCCGAATGGCCTACTTACACAACGTTCGTTGACTTCTAGCTTCAGTCAGATGTTTTATTTGCAATATATTATCGTGAAATTTATACAAAATATATCATACTAGCTGATGCCCGAGACTTCGTCTGCGTGGATTTAGGTTTTAAAAATCCCGTGGGAACTCTTTGATTTTTCGAAGTAGCCTATGTCACTCTCCAGGTCTTAAACTATACCCATGCAAAAAATCACGCCGATCTGTTGCTCCGTTGCGACGTGATTGAAGGACAAACCAATTAACCAACAAACCAATTAACTAAAAAAAAAAAAACACACTTTCGCATTTAGAATAGGGGTAGTGATTTTTATTATATTTTCGCGTATTTATTTTGTGGTAATCAATAATCATCAGTACTATCACCTGTCTTTGTTTTTGCTAGCGTTCTAGTTACACCCTCTATTTGTTATCGGACAGAGACTAGTCCATCTTGTGAGGAGAAAATAATACTGTGTCCAATAAATTGTGTGCCCTTCCCTTTTTACACAAATACCATTTAACTAAATAAGTAACTACTTATCTATGAAAAAGCTATTTCAAACAATGTTTGTGTTGATAAAGCTGTCAATGGTAGGTACCTACGTCAAGTTATAAGCAAAACGATTGCAGGCTACATTTTTAGAGCTCCGTACCTCAAAAGGAAAAAGGAACCCTTATAGGAAACTTATTACTTCGTTGTCTGTCTGTCCGTCGTGTCTGTCAAGAAAACCTATAGGGTACTTCCCGTTGCCCTAGAATCATGAAATTTGGTAAGGTCTCATAGCACAAGTAAAGGAATAAATCCGAAAACCGTGGATTTGTGATTACATCATAAAAAATATTATAATATTGTGTTCATGAATAAATAATTAGTATTTTCAATTTTCAAAGTAAGATAACTTTACCAAGGTATCATAATATTATGAAAGGGGTTTACCTGTACATTCTAAAACAGATTTTTATTTATTTTTACGCGCAATAGCTTTTTGATTTATCGTACAAAATGTCGAAAAAATTCGACTGTCAAAGTCAAAGTCAAATGGTTTATTCAAAACTAGACGATGCCCGCGACGTCGTCCGCGTGGAATTAGGTTTTTAAAAATCCCGTGGGAACTCTTTGATTTTCTGGGATAAAAAGTAGCCTATGTCCTTCCCCGGGATGCAAGCTACCTCTATACCAAATTTCATCAAAATCGGTTGAACGGATGGGCCGTGAAAAGCTAGCAGACAGACAGACACACTTTCGCATTTATAACATAAGTATAGATAGGTAATAAATTACTCTTTTCGATTGTCATTTATTGGATTTGTAAGATTTGGTGGTGATAATTATTACGCAAAAAAAAAGCATATTATCCAGTCGCAGACTATGTAAACGATAAAAAGCTTGGATTTGACTCGCTCCAGCAATGCACGGGGCTGCAATGGCTTGTATAGTACGGTATAATAACATTGTAAATTGAAAAATTAAAAAGAGCAACCGCCGAGTTTCTTGCTGGTTCTTCTCGGTAGAAACGGCATTCCGAACCAGTGGTAAATTAAAACTACCTGACTATTCATAAGCACTTTTAAAAAGTTTACATGAATAAAAAAACATTCTATTCTATTCTATTCAAACTTAAAAAGCTACGATGACTGTAGTACGGAACCCTCGGTTCGCGAGTCTGACTCGCACTTGGCCGGTTTTTTTTCATATTGTTATATTTTATTTTCACAGTGTCGTCGGCTTTTGGTTTTTAAATTTTATCTTGTTTTACTTTCTAGACGCGTTGTTTAGTGACCTCTTACACCCGAAATCTTTCCCATTAATCTCAAAACTGAATGTATCATCAAGGCCGGTCTCATTGTGATCGATACACAATCCACTGATATCGATCGCCACACGATCTGACCCCGGGATCAATAGATCAGTTAATAAAAAATGTAGATTATGGGTTTAAAGTACCTATAAGTATGGGTATACTTAAAGGCAGCCATAGAAATTTAATAAACTTAGTTGAATTAATCCATACTTCCATACTAATATTATAAATGCGAAAGTGTGTCTGTCTGTCTGTCTGCTAGCCTTTTTACGGCCCATCCGTTTAACCGATTTTGATGAAATTTGGTACAGATATAGCTTACATCCCGGGGAAGGACATAGGCTACTTTTTATACCGGAAAATCAAAGAGTTCCCATGGGATTTTTATATACCTAAATCACGGGCATCATCTAGTTAAGTGTATATCATTTGCTTCAACGGTGAAGGAAAACATTGTAAAGAAACCTACAACTACAAGCGTGAGATTTCTTCGCAATGTTCTCAAAAGGAGTGTAAAGTCTACCAATCCACACTTGGCCAGCATTGTCAACTGTAGTAAACTCTTCTCATTTTGAGAGGAGACCCGTACTCAGTAGTGAGCCGGCGATGGGTTGTTGATGATGTGGTGGTCCGCAAAATAATGGCATTCCATGCAGTGGTAGATTCTATTGACGATTCAAAAGCACTTGCAATTTAGCTTTAGCTTATCTAAATATATAAAAGGAAAAGTTGACTGACTGACTGACTGATCTATCAACGCACGGCTCTATCTACTGGATGGATCGGGCTGAAATTCGGCATGCAGATAGCTATTATGACGTAGGCATCCGCTAAGAAAGGATTTTTGAAAGGGGGTGAAATAGGAGTTTGAAATTTGTGTAGTCCACGCGGACGCAGTCGTAGAGCATAAGCTATTCAGAATAAAAAGTCTTTCTATTTCTATTTCGATAAGTATATTTCAAAAACTTAAACAAAAGAGTCTTCTACATTCAATTTGTGAAAGAGAATTAAATGTTGTTTTGATAAATAAAAACGGTCGAGTCGTCGAGAACACTCGAAGCTTGAGAAAATGCGAAAAGTGGAAAGTAAAATGGTGAGTACTAGCTACTTATGCACGGTCAAGAAATCAGCAAAAATGTTCATTAAAATTCACTTTTCCCCAATAAAATGTACGAGTGTACGGCCATGGGAATTGTACCGAAGTACGAATTTATAAAGAAAGCAGATAAGGATAAGTAGGTGAAAAGTTGGTTGGTTTTTTGGATTAGGATTCGTTCAGACTGAATACCTAAGTAAAATTTATTTTATTTTTATTTATTTTATTTGGTATGCCGACGATAAATTGTACCAACATTCACAATCATTAAAAAAACCGGCCAAGTGCGAGTCCGGCTCGCGCAATGAGGGTTCCGTACTACAGTCGTATTTTTTCGACATTTTGCCCAATAATTCAATAACTATGAAGCATAAAAATAAATTAAAATCTGTTTTAGAATGTACAAGTGAAGAGCTTTCATATGATACCCCATTTGATATAGTTATCTCACTTCGAAAGTTGAAAATACTAATTATTAGTTTATGACCACAATTTAATTTTTTTTGTGTGATCTAACCCTAAATTCACGGTTTTCAGATTTTTCCCCAAATGTCAGCTATAAGATCTACCTACCTGCCAAATTTTATGATTCTAGGTCAACGGGAAGTACCCTGTAGGTTTCTTGACAGACAGACAGACAGACAGACAGACAGACAACAAAGTGATCCTATAAGGGTTCCGTTTTTCCTTTTGAATTACGGAACCCTAAAAGCAGGTCACAATCAATTCCAGTACTACTACAACCATCAATAATTATGCGCATATACAGCATCACAGTGCGATAAAGCTCTCTCGGCACTTGAATGACATTGACAGGGGGGCGCTGTTGGAGAACAAAGGCTTTGCATTGTGCTCGGTGTGGCACTACTGAAAGCCATAAAGCAAATTAAGAAGAAGAAGCAGAACATACGCTTAATATATTCAAACAAGAACAAAGGGGACACTTGACGGCAACGTTAGTTCCGATTTTCACCACGCGCCAAGATAGCCTTGTCGCACTGTACAAAGGTCTCTGGTTCAAATTTTTAACAACAATGAGATACATTTTACAAACTTTTACAAACTTTAAACATTATCAACTAATTAATAATACAACTATTATCTACAGCTAATTAATGTATACAATTGCTTAATTAATAAATTGGTTACTTATTAAATACATAAAAATAATAAATTAAATTAAAGTCTCTATAATTCTGAAGGTGCGAGTTGTTTCATGTTAGCACACTCTTATAGTGCGACTTAGGCCTTAAATGTGGTTTTTAGCTGATAATAACAGCCAATGTTAGCAGACGAAGCGTCCGCAAAAACTCCCATAATAATGGTATACCTCACGGGTAGATAAGTGCGGTCAACATTTGACCATTTGTACGGTCAGAAAAAAAATGTAAAAAATAACTCTACTTAAGTCTTTTCATAGTCTAGCTTATGGCCCGACTTCATCCGCGTGGATTTAGGTTTATAAAATTCCAGTGGGAATTCTTTTATTTGCCGGAATAAATGTAGTACGTCACTCTACAGGTCTTTAACCATATTCATGCAAAGATTCAGACCCAGACAAAGAAAGTGTAGCATGATGGAAGAACAAACCAACAATCAAACACACTTTCACTTTTATATGCTACTAGAGGATGCCCGCAACTTTGTCCGCGTGGATTTAGGTTTTTAAAAATCCCGTGAGGACTCTTTGATTTTCCGGGCTAAAGTAGCCTATGTCCTTCCCTGGGATGTAAGCTAACTCTGTACCAAATTTCATCAAAATCGGCTAAACTGTTGTTTCGTGAAAAGCTAGCAGACAGACAGACAGACACACTTTCACATGTATAATATTAGTATGGATAGTGAGGTAGTGACTAGTGGTATAGGAAGGAAAATATAATATTTACATTAATAATAAATATCAGTCCCGCTGATCCTTTTATTATTATAATTTTATTCTAAAATGCTGTAAGATGGCAAATTTTTTTGCTAACCCTACAAAGATGTATCGGTCCCCACTGGCCACCGCCGCCCGCTGAAGTTGCGATCTAAAATAAGATATCTACGGCGACCTGTGACCGGCCCAAATAAATCGACGGAATATGGCCTCGCATTATGCGTGCCCGCTCGGCCGTGTCGTAGACTTAAATAATGACTAAAATATTTTACGCATTGCAATTTTTTTTGTCAACCGTAGGTATGTTTTGACCTGTATATAAATTCAAATACCTATCCTATCAATACCCATACCTATTATAAAAGCAAAAGTGTGTTTGTTTGTTTATTGGTTTGTTGGTTTGCTCTTCAATCTCATCGCAACGGGGCAACGCACGGTTCGACGTAATTTTTTGCATGTTTATGTGACATAGCCTAAATAGGCTACTTTTTATTCCGGAAAATCAAAGATTTCCCAAGGGATTTTTAAAAACCTAAATCCACGCGTACGAAGTCGCAGGCATCAGCTAGTATTTTATAATAATATGTCATCATCATGACCCGTGCCGATGCCTGGGCGGGCTTTTAATAAAATTTTGTCTGCGAAAAAGGAAAACACCAAACATGAAAAAAGTTCATCTGAATGGAAAAATAAGAAAAAAATAATGTTTTCACCATCAAAGAAAGTGTTTAGCGAAAACAGGAGGTAGGTATTATTTCACGGGCTCTCGGTCGTGAAAGATACCTCGTAAATATAAGGTTCATTGATAGAGAAAATATATATACTTTCAAAGAGCGAGCCTCTAATTATCGTGATACAATAAATTGAACCTTAGCACTTTATAGGGTTCAGTAGGTACCTCAAAAGGAATAACGGACCCCGTTATAGGATCACTTCGTTGTCTGTCTGTCTATATGTCTGTCTGTCAACGTCTGTCAGCGTAGATTTAGGTTTTATAAGCCTGTGGAAACTCTTTGATTTTCCGGGATAAAAAGTAGCGTAAGTCAGTCGCCAGGTCTCCATCTATACTCATGCAAATCACGTCAATCCGTTGCTCCGTTGCGATGTGATTGAAGGACAAACCAATTAACAAACACACTTTCGCATTTAATATGGGTAGTGATAAAATTCCAAACCCCAACTGAAAATCGAACCCGGGACCTCTCACTAATAAGAAAACAGCGCTTACCACTGCGCCAGGGAGGTAGTCAAATTACGAGTAGTCAGCCAGCGGAGAGGGTAGATGTTCGTAACAATTTCCCCTGTATTTACTCAGGCATACAACTTTTATGGGTGGTGCGTTTAATAAAAAGTTTCTCCATTGCAAATTAAACACGGCAATAAAACCGGGACGGAGCTGAATAAACTGTCCGCGGTGTGAACGGGGCCTATTGTGTGTACACTGAAACTACGGAGCTTTGTCAACGAGGGTCTCTTTGCACTTGGATGTTTTATTTGCAACTAGCTGCCCTGGCGAACTTTGTACCGCCTAACAGTCGATTCTTTTCCAGGATTTTTTTTAAATTTTTCTCTCCGTAAGAACCATCCTCGTACTTCAAGAAATCTCGACATAGTATAAAATAAAGTCGCTTCCCGCTGTCTGTATGTAGGATCGCGTAGATCTTTTAAACTACGCAACGGATTTTAATGCGGTTTTCAGCAATAGATAGAGTGATTCAAGAGGAAGGTTTATAGCTATACTTTAATTCTCAAAAATTAGAGATCCCTAGAGAAATCGAAATAATGTGAATTAGGTCGGAAAAAATTCTCTCATTTGAGAGTTTCCGAGGCAATGACACCTCAATGGCACCACATTAGTATCTACATTGCCCCCATGCGAAGCCGGGGCGGGTCGCTAGTATTATATAAAAAAGAATTAGCGAAATCAGTTCAGCTGTTCTTGCGAGATTTGCGATCAGCAACACATTTAGTGATTCATTTTTATATAGGTATAGAGAAGATATATCAGTCAGATGTTTTATTTTCAATATATCGTGAATTTTTACAAGATATAGGATATTTTTTTATTTTTCGCTTTTTTTATGTGGTATCATATCAGTAATCATTAGTACTATCACCTGTAGCTTCTTTTTGCTAGCGTTCTGGTTACACCCTGTATAATTTTTGCCAAATAGCTTGAGTCAGGAGTGTCAGTGGTACAAAAGTATGAGGGAGGGCGGCAAGTGCGACATGCTCCTGTGTTGTTTATTATTATTGTCCGTAGTGGACCTTCCAGCTGAAGCCGACCCCGAGGGACAGAACACACTTGGAATTAACGAAACTCTTTATATTTTGGGAAATTATTCTTATTTTCAGGTCAACACTTAGCTAAAACTAAGACTCCGCGCAAATTGGCCACCGAATATACCACGCCTGTCGCGCGCCACGTCCTTTGGTATCACGCAAACGTAGGTGGTCGGTGCAGTGGCCGCACCGGTGGCGTGTCGCGGACACGAGTGGCCGCACCGGTGGCGTGTCGCGGACACGAGTGGCCGCACCGGTGGCGTGTCGCGGACACGAGTGGCCGCACCGGTGGCGTGTCGCGGACACGCGTGGCCGCACCGGTGGCGTGTCGCGGACACGAGTGGCCGCACCGGTGGCGTGTCGCGGACACGAGTGGCCGCACCGGTGGCGTGTCGCGGACACGAGTGGCCGCACCGGTGGCGTGTCGCGGACACGAGTGGCCGCACCGGTGGCGTGTCGCGGACACGAGTGGCCGCACCGGTGGCGTGTCGCGGACACGAGTGGCCGCAACGGTGGCGTGTCGCGGACACGAGTGGCCGCACCGGTGGCGTGTCGCGGACACGAGTGGCCGCACCGGTGGCGTGTCGCGGACACGAGTGGCCGCACCGGTGGCGTGTCGCGGACACGAGTGGCCGCAACGGTGGCGTGTCGCGGACACGAGTGGCAATTTTTTTTTATCAAACCCATACGTGTGGGGTATTTATGGATAGGTCTTCAAAAATGATATTGAGGTTTCTAATATCATTTTTTTCTAAACTGAATACATAGTTTGCGCGAGAGACACTTCCAAAGTGGTAAATTGTGCCCCCCCCCCCCCACTGTAACTTCTAAAATAAGAGAGTGATAAAAGTAAAAAAATATATATGATGTACCAACATTACCATGCAAACTTCCACCGAAAAATGGTTAGAAAGAGATCTAGTAAGTAGTTTTTGATTTATCGTGCAAAAGGTCGATAAAATACGATTGTACTACGGAACCCTCAGTGTGCGAGTCTGATTTGCACTAGGCCGGTTTTTTTTTGATGTTGTATAAGCGGGTGGAGATTATACTAGATAGGTACGGCGATAAGAATACCGATATGAAGGATATCGCCATATAAACGTAGAGGGGGACGTATGAAACAATAGGCTATTACCACCCACCTGTTTGTTTGTTTTTGTGTCACGAGAAAACGTCTGACCTTGCGATATACAGGATACCTACCTGTTACCTAATACATACAATATTATGTTTTACTTTTACATTATCATGATCAACCCATCTCCGGCTCTCTACTATGCACGGCCGAAACCTTAGACCATACCAGAAATTTAGAAATTATAAAATCCCAAGCCCCTGTCGGAAATAGAACCTGGGACCAGACAGCAGCACTTACCACTGCGCCAGGGAGGTCATTAAAAAAATCTATAAAAGGATTAAATACATAAAAGGATTGACTGACTGACTGATCTATCAACGCACAGCTCAAACTACTGGACGGATCGGGCTGAAATTTAGCATGCAGAAAGCTATTATGACGTAGGCATCCGCTAAAAAAGGATTAGAAAAAAGGATAAAAAAGGAAAGAAGGAAGAAGGAAGTCACGAGCATAAGCTAGTTTTAAATAATTGCGATGGACCTTTTTTTTCTGTAAAACTGTTCATCTCGGATTTACTATATCAATGTGCAAGGCTCATTTTCTTTTGTAGTCGAAAGTCACAAAAATATTCAATAAACGAGTCTTTCAAAGTTTCAATATTAAAAAACCGGCCAAATGCGAGTCAGTCTCGCGCACCGAGGCCAGGGTTCCGTACTACAGTTGTATTTTTTCGACACTTTGCACGATAAATAAAAAACTATCATGTATAAAAATAAATAAAAATCTGTTTCAGAATTTACAGGTAAAGCCCTTTCAAATGATACCCCACTTGGTATAGTTATCTTACTTTTAAATTGAAAATACTAATGAACACATTTTAATATATTTTTTGTGAAATAACTACAAATTCACGGTTTTCAGATTTATTCCTTTACTTGTGTTGTAAGACCTCTACCTACTTACCAAATTTCATGATTCTAGGTCAACGGAAAGTACCCTATTGGTTTTCTTGACAGACACGAAGGGCAGACGGACAGACAGACAGACAGACAGACAACAAAGTGATCTTACAAGGGTTCCTTTTTCCTTTTGAGGTACGGAACTCTAAAAACTACTTATTTAAAAAAGAAATACCTGTTGAAGCTTTTCAAAATATTTTGCGTTTCATACAATGCATTGTCCGTTATAAATTACATAATTCATTCGTTTATTACGTCCGTCGATCCGTTCGCGAAATACCTCGTTCGAAATTCCACCAAAATTATTATGACAATACAAAAAAAACGAAATTCGAGCCATTGTCGGGATGCAATTTTCGGGTTTTAAAATCCGAAAGAAAGGCTCCAGGAATTTCTCATTTTACTTTAAACTTATACCATAATATTAATATGTCTTTTAAGAGTAGCTTGAAAATCGACCTTAAGTTGAATTAATCTATAGGTATCTACACTAATAAACTGGAAAGATTTGTTTGTATGTATGTCTGTCTGTCTATCTATGCTATGGCCCTGTTTGCCTGTTCACTAGCTTATCATTATCAATCATCATAATCATAAACATGTGCGGATTGGTAGACTACACACACCTTTGAGAACATTATGGAGAACTCTCAGGCATGCAGATAAACGATGTTTTCCTTCACCGAAAGCAAGTGATGTTTAAATACTTAAAACATACATAACTCCGAAATGTTTAGAGGTGCGTGCTCGGGATCGAACCTTCGATCTCCGATTAGAAGGCGGACGTCCTAACCACTAGGCTATCAGAACTCCTGTTTTTATATCACAAAAGACGTTGCATCTCAGCTCTATTCCACTCTGCGTTATTCATACCTTGAGAAGATCACCATAATAACTTTTTTTGAGTGCCAATTAGCTACTCAGTTGTATTACGATCTAGCCTAATTTATGACTAATAACTAATAAGTAATTTTATTGTAAACGAAACTTATAAATCTTCTATATCTATATATATATATATATAAAAGGAAAAGGTGACTGACTGACTGACTGATCTATCAACGCACAGCTCAAACTACTGGACGGATCACGCTGAAATTCGGCATGCAGATAGCTATTATAACGTAGGCGTCCGCTAAGAAAAGATTCTTCAAAATGCAACCCCTAAAGAGGTAAAATAGGGGTTTGAAGTTTGTATGAAAGTCTGTCAGTTTTGAAGTGCCTATAAAGAAGTTTTGTAGTTAATATTTTTGCAATTAGCAATATGACATATTTTATTAAGCTCATGTTAAAATCTCATAGTTAAAGATCAAACCTAAGGGTGTAAAATAGGGGTTTAAAATTTGTGTAGTCCACGCGGACGAAGTCGCGGGCATAAGCTAGTTATCTTATATACTAAGAAATTTTCCATTGACGCATCTTAGTCTTTCTTGATTTGAGATACACTTTTTTCACGTGTTCTTTCAATAATAACTTAAGAGGACAACTTTACCGCAACAAACAAGTAGTTTGACAGTTTATCTGACTATTAATGATATAACACTGAATAATAAATAGACGGAGCGTCGCAACGACCTAAAATAACAAGACGCTGTATAAACCTAACCAGTCGTGACTCGGGGCTTATGCTAGTGATGTGAAATAATAACACATTTTTATATCGATACGGGAAATATTTTAATGTAGACAACGGGTATATACTACGATTAATTTGATGTTTTTATTTGTCGATATTTCAACCAAATTGCACAGGTCGTGGTCACGACGGGACTGCGGTGCTGCGAGAGATAAAGTTCGAACTGTCATGGGCAATAGCAAACTACCCTCTTTCTTGTTGATACGGAAAATATTTATCGAATCACTACCCATGTTATAACTGCGATATTGGTTTGTCTGTCAATCACGTCGCAACGGAGCATCAAATTGACGTGATTTTTTGCGTGGATGATTTGAGTGGAAGACCTAGTGAGTCATAATATAGGCATATTTCAACATAGGCATATTTTTAACGCAGAAAATCAAAAAGTTCTTACAGGGTTTTTTAACCTAGATCCACACGACTTAAGTCGTGGGAATAATCTAGCATTAAAACTAATTTTGTTGTGATTTTGTGTTTAAAGTTTTCGTAGATCAATAATACGAACAGACCATTTCAAAGAAATTATAAAAGATTAAACAAAGAGGAAGTGGTTTGAACAAAATACAAGTAGGTACCTACCTAAGTACATTTTAAAATGCTAACATTGGCACCGATTCTAAGCACAACCTAATTTTAGAGTATTCGCACCCTCTTCTTACTATTGTAATATGAAAAGGACAGAAGCAGTTTGACATTTCTAAATTTAATTTTTAGATGGTAAAACCCGTGATTTTAGCACGCACTCGCGAACATACTGTTTAAATTTGTATTGTGCATTAAAATTTAGAGTCTTTAAATGTGAAAGTCATGTTCCGTTCCTTTTTTAGCATTAGTAAAAAGAAAAGGATGCAGATACTCTAAATTTAGTTTAGAGAGAGACTAGAGAATCGGGACCTCAACCGGCTGACATATTATCAAAGTACAGATTTAGAAACCACTAGGTTTAGCAACTTGAGATTTTACATGTAGGTTTTTTATATGACGTCCGTTGCAACTACGAAAGGATTTCAAGGTTTACAGGGCTACCCAGTCGAATATAAAATATCGATGAACCAAATATTGAAATAAAAACATCCCTAATAGCTCAGAGCAATCAAATCGTGTCCATACATTAAGAGCATTCATAGCTCTGTCGTTTAATGCAATTCATTGTACAAGGATTCTTGGATCAACCACTGCAACCTGGCCGTCCCCGCCCCCCTTATAACAAACAAATCTGACCACACAAGTACATTATAGAACAAAGTCAAGGATCAATATAAATTGGCCACGTACATCCCTCGAATAAACAACGACCAGTATTACAAGATCTCCACGTCACATACATCGTCTTTGGATAAAGGGTTGTGACAAGGTCCAATTTATAGTGGAACAGTCAATCAAATGAAGCCTGTATACGATTTACAAACTCAAAAGTTGTATTTGAAGAAAGGGGAAAAGGATTTTTATATAAAATCGGGAGCTTCGGTGCGTTTAGGGGATTAGAGGTCTTTCACTCGAGTTTTCGATGAAAATATTGTGGGTTTATTTCTAGTAATTTTTTATTTATTTAATCAAATAGGTTTACTTCATCATGATCAACCCACCACCGGCTCACTACAGAGCGCAGGTCTCCTCTCAGAGTGATAAGGGTTTTTGGCCATAGTCTACCACGCTGGCCATGTGCGGATTGGTAGACTTCACACACCTTTGAGAACATTATGGTGAACTCTCAGGCATGCAGGTTTCCTCAGGATGTTTTCCTTCACCGTTAAAGCAAGTGATATTTAATTAATTAAAACGCACATAACACGAAAAGTTAGAGGTGCCTGCCCGGGATCGAACCCCCGACCTCCGATAAGAAGGCGCACGTCCTAACCACTAGGCTATCACAGCTTTTTTTACTTTTACAGTTACAGTAGGTTTACTTACTTAATAATACCTAATTATTAACAACTAGCTAATGCCCGGAACTTCGTACGCGTGGATTTAGGTTCTTAAAACTCATCATCATCATCATCGCGTGCCTTCTTCAAAACGAAGTTTGGAGGTCATCATGCGAAAAGCTTCTCTATTTAAAGCTAGGAACTTTTTGATTTTCCGGGAAAAAACCCACTACCCCTTTTTACATGTAGGAGGGATTTTACCCTAAAAATATTTTTTTTCTAGACTTGATTTTATCATTTGTCCCCTTGATTAATATGTAGGGATACTCATGCCCAATTACAGCACTTTAGTGCTAATAATTTCTGAGCTATGGAAGGACGGACATAGACGGACGGACAGACGAATATGGCGAAACTATAAGGGTTCCTTGTTTACTCAGGAACCCTACAAATTAAGAAAGAAAGAAAGAAAGAAAAGACGTTTATTTATGCAATTGTGCCACACATTACAACTTAAAGCTAAGAGCTGGTTATTCCGGCGCTTCTTCCACCTGAGAACAAGCAAAAGAAGCGCCTAAGAATCTAGATTCTAGATATTATCTTCAGTGGTTAACTCTCCACATTGTCTGTCAGTCAGTAACTCAACAGTTTTATAGGTTCAGATAAAAAACACATAAAAATAAGCTCACGCTTGACGGGTTGGACGCGAGCGTCCAGGCATTGTGTTAAAACAATAGCAATGTTAAGGTCACACATTGTTTGTTCGGGAGATAGAGCGTAGTTAACATACAAACACGCATGTTAGATCGTATCGCTTCAAGAAACGACATACAATACGAGGTTGCCGATGTATAGCGTTGCCATGGTTACCGAGAGATGAAAATATAATGGGGCAGCCCATGATAATACCTATAGTAGGTAAAGTACGCGACAGGTCGAGATGGCAATCGGGTATGAGCAGTGGCGTGCAGGTCATAGAGGCATAAATGCACTGCTTACCCCAGTTGTAATAGGTCAATGCATATTTTTCAATAAGACCAGCCATTAAACAGGTTCCTACCTAACTAATGCCTACCCTGGCTTTAAACCCTGTGCACGCCACTGGGTATGAGGCGGCTTTATTTTGAGGGGGTGGCTGCTTCGGGTGTTAGAATTTGGCCTTTTTAACTTCTCCATGCCCCAACATCCTCCTTTTTAACATTCTCCAAATATAATTTTTTTTTTGACGCTATGATTTTAACTGATATCCAAAACGGTACGTCAACGCGACGCGACGATTCGGTTGTGCAACACGTCTCGTACGCGTAGCGACGTAACGAGACGCTTACGATATGACTACGGTTACGAACCGTGTGCGAAGGGGCTAAGGAGTCCTTATTTTACTAGGCCTAAAAGTTGAAAGATAAATAAAGTACAAAGGGTAAATATGCTTAATAATAATGGTTAATGGAAAGCATTTAGACAGGTTCTCTGATATATTAGCTAAGTTATTAACGTCAGGCGAGCTAAAAGTCGTACATTATTTAGTCAATGAAATCTAATTGAATGCGATACATGAACGTATAATAGATAGGCCGTTTTGACTGCAAACATAAATCTGAATCAGCCAAGAAGCCACGGTTGTCGATAATCTGCGAAAGAGCTTACGTTTTTATCAAAAAAGAGACATTTAGATCTGTCGATGTGACGTTTCAAAATTTTTGGTCGCATCACATAATCATGCCAATAACAAAATGTGAGCTGATTTGCACTTTATTGCGTCGTCGTAACAAAATACAAATATCACTATTTATCTAAACATATAAAAGGAAAATGTGACTAACTGACTGACTGATCTATCAACGCACAGCTCAAACTACTGGATTGGCATGCTATTATGACATTGGCATCCGCTAAGAAAGGATTTTTTAAATTTGTGTGGTCCAAGCGGACGAAGTCGCGAGCATAAGCTAGTTTAAATATATTAGCGTAGTGAGGCTTCTGTAACTGCAAGGCACTGTGTGCCATAGCTCCAAATACTAAGTACTAGAAATAGTTTGTTTTTCAATTGATTTTTTTTCTTGTACTAAAGTCGATATTGATGATACTGAGCGAACATCACTTACCATCAGGAGGAATCCCTACCCTTTTGCTACAATCGTAATTTTAATAGTAATTGTCTTTTCGGGTATTCTTGCTGTAATGGGGCATTTTAGTTAATAAATAATGAGAGAGTGTAAGTTAATTATTAAACCTTTGTTCAATAATGGTAGAGAAGGTCTCTGCCCAGCAACGTAGCAGCTACTAACAATAATATCGTATAGGTCGTCTCCGTGTGGTGACTGACGTGTCGTATCGTATAAACACTTTATTGTACTTTATAGTCATTTTTCTTATTCAAGGAGTAATAAATCACTATTCTATTCATCGGTACATTAGTTCGATTGAGTGATTCCATTAGGGGTTTTTGCATATCGATTATTATTATTTTGTTATCATACTTAGGGTAGGCTTTCTCTAACCCCCCTGAAGCTTTTATGGAATTAAAAAGGTATTTACTTACGAAAATAAATGATTTACTATGAACAAGCTTTTTTCGAATTTTTGCTTTTTCCTCAGTATTTTTTGGAGTGTAGATTTTCAAAATATTCAAAGTGTGCAGAATGTTTTGTAGTGTGCAGTGGAGGTAGAACTCTCTACAATCTAGTGCAGTCTCCAGAACATTTGATTTTCCAGAATAAAAAGCTTACAATATCACTCTCCAGTCTTTATTATACTCATTTAAAAAATAACATCGATCCGTTGCGCCGCGCGTTGCGACGTGATTGAAGGACAAACTAACAAATCAAGAAAACAATAAACCGACAAACAAACACACTTTCACATATTTTATAATATTATAATATGAGTATAATTGAGTACTGATTGTTTTTATGTAAATCATCTACTACAACTTAATATTATAAATGCAAAAGTGTGTCTTGTCTGTCTGTCTGCTAGATTTTCACGGACCAACAGTTTAGCCGATTTTGATGAAATTTGGTACAGAGGTCGCTTACATCCCGGGAAAGGACATAGGATACTTTTTATCCCGGAAAATACGCGGACGAAGTTGCAGACATCATCAGCTGTTCATAGTATTTACTAGCTTATGATCGCGACTTCGTACGCGTGGACTACACAAATTTCGGACCCCTATTTCACCCCCTTAGGAGTTGAATTTTCAAAAATCCTTTGTTAGCGGATGCCTACGTCATAATAACTATCTGCATGCCAAATTTCAGCCCGATCCGTCCAGTAGTTTGAGCTGTTCGTTGATAGACCAGTCAGTCAGTCGGTCACCTTTCCCTTTTATATATATATATATATATTCAAAGCATAGGTAGGTATAGGTATCATAGTAAAAGTTTAATTAAATAAAAATATTTTTATTTTTATTTATTTTTATAAGAATCCACAAATCCTCGTGTGCTAAAAACTGTAATCTACGAACGTAATAAAACTAAGGAGGCGACACACAAAATATCCCCGTACGTTTTATTGCAACACATGAGACCCCGAATTTATAACACCCTGTAGCATTTGCTCACTAAATCTTGTATTCTGTGTTTACGACTAACTATATTGCTCCTAGCTCGGTGTTAGGTTATGGATATTGGAATTAAGTGTTACTTTTAGCGTGGAAAAACAACTCCAAATAAATAACATCTTAAATTCCATACTACTTAATATTATAAATGCGAAAGTGTGTCTGCCCGTCTGTCTGTCGGTCGCTAGCCTTTGACGGCCCATCTGTTAAACCGATTTTGACGAAATTTGCTACAGAACATGTACAGAGATAACTTGCATACCGGGGAACTTGGGAAGGACATGTTAATTTTTATCCCGTAAAATCAAAGAGTTCCCACGGGATTAAAAAATCTAAATCCATGCGGACGAAGTCGCGGGCATCATTAATTAAGTCTGAATATATAAAAGGTAAGGTGACTAACAGACTGACTGACTGACTGATCTATCGACGCATAGCTCAAACTACTGGATGGATCGGGCTGAAATTTAGCATGCAGATAGTTATTATGACTTAGGCATCTGCTAAGAAAGGATTTTTGAAAATTAAACTCTTAAGAGGGTGAAATAGGGGTTTCAAATTTGTGTGGTCCACGCGGACGAAGTCGCGAGCATAAGCTAGTTCACTTCATAAACGTTGAAAAATCATTTCTTAGTCCGACAACTTCGTAAAGTTCTTGGATAAGTACCTAGTGTCGCAAAAAGTTCTAATGATTACTGTAAACATCCTAAAGAATATTAGGCATGACTAATATTCCCCTTTTCCCTCCAGATAAGCAAAAAGCTTGTGCTAGGAGTGGGTATGACAATAGTCCAACGGGTGGAGTTTGAACCGAAATCCAGTCCCCTCCTCAACCGTTGAGTTATTGAGGCTCTGCACTGATACTATGAGTCTGATCTAGATCTTGGCTTCCACACAACTGTGCGCCCAAACAAACAATACAAATAAACCAAGCATTTATCTCAAAAACTATCTTGGCACGTATTCGTATTTCGTACCCCACACTATTGTAGTTTCATGTATTCCCCCGGTTTCAGTTAAAAGCGCCCGGTGCGCTATTGAGAAATAATTTATAATACCAACACATCGATATAAATTACAAGATATGGTCAAGCTGAGAAAATTTTTCACGGTTTTGGAACCAAATAAATCAGCGCCACCTCTTACATACTAATGAACGACCCGTTTGAAATCCAGACGTCACTGAGGTTGCATCGGTGCTAAAGCACCACTGAGTCGGTGCCATTTTGTTTGTTCAATAGCCCTGTCCATACGAAGTAATACATATATAAGTCAATGTACCAAGAACATTTAGCCATCGACTATTGGTCTATAGTTCTATACTCGCCAAATTGCTCACGTATCTATTTGCCTGTATTTCCTTACTATCGGCCGAATTATAAACATCCACAATTCTCTGTATCCACTCAATTTTCAACTATATCCCCGACGCTTATAGTCTATTCTTCTTTATCGGCAGGATCGTTCTCTAGTATAGTAAGATCAAACTGACGTCATGACCATGACGTAGCATGCATTGTTTGCACTGTATTGTTGCCACTCCGGTGTTCAGAGACTGGCTTTGTAGGGTTGCCATCTATAAATTTATAAACTCGGACAACGAGCTCAATAACCCTCGGATTTTCTACCATGAATCCAGGAAATATTTATATTTCTTTCTATTTTTTAACCGACTTTTGTTACCTCACAAATAAAATTAAATACGAAGTAATTGAACTAAGCACTCACTTATTTATATATCTACTTTCAATATATTTATTTTCATTTTTTTTCACTTAATTTTTATCATATTATTTTTACAAAATGTTTTTTTTTTTAGTTTAATATTCTTTATTGTACACCAAAAAGAAAAGACACAAAAAGAAACATGTAAAAGAAGAATATACAATCAGCGGCCTTATCGCTGTGAAGCGATCTCTACCAGGCAACTAGGTTGAAGAGGATTTAAGGGTAGTGAAACTGGGTTTAAGGTGTACGTAAGTTGTTAGGGAACATAAAGATAATAATTATAATATAAGTAATATGTATATTAATAGGCACAGAAATGCCTTAATAATAATATATAGATAAAGATATACACAGGTACATATATAATACATAATATATATACATATATTAATATATAATATAACGATAGATGAATAATAAATATACAACAATAATATTATGAGTAATATTGATGTTTTAATTGTAGGATAATATATTTAACAATGTGTCATTACATAGATGGGTTCTGACATTTTAGATAGTGTTTATATACACGAGTCTTGAAAACGTTAAGAGACGGAGCTTGTCGTACCTGCTGAGGAAAATGTTCACAAAATAACGTTAAAAATAACAAAAAATAACAAATAAGAAAAGAAATAATAAAAAATAATAACGAAAAAAAAAGAAACAACAGAAAAATAAAGTAACAAATAGTAGATTGTACAACATGGGCAAATAAAACAAAGCATTTTATATTAATAGATTTCAGAATAGCGTAACGCATGTGACGCGTCTAAATGTCCAAAATTTTAAAGCTGGATAGTATACAAAACCCCACCTGGACGCTCCCCGGATATTCTCCAAACTAGGACAAATCCGGGGAAACCCAGACAAATGGAAACCTTACCTTCCGGTTGCTTTTCATGTGCATTAATTCGATATGCATTAGATTGTAAAGCTTTTGACTAACAATAACTGTTATACGAGTTATATCTAGGTTTAGACTCCTTCATTATACCTAGCAGATAAAATCCGAAATTATTATAGACTTAGAGCCCATGAGGGCCAGACCTTCGTTATTTTATAAATGCTGAAAGTTTTTATGCGCATTGTCCCTAACACGGGGAAGAACAAATTTGTTTGGATCATGGTTAATAAAAACTGCCATACCTCACTCATCATCACTTATCACCAGGTGAGATTGCAGTCAAGGGCTAACTTGATCTGTATAAAATAAAAAAGAGGTATAGGATTTTTATTTACTCCGTCATTAATTTAAAAAATCTTTCTGCTTGAAAGGAATATAAAAAGCTAGGTACTTCCAATAGTAGGGGAGCGCAAGATACTAAACAGGGATTTACTCGAGCGTCGTGGGGACCTATTATTGCATTGTGAAGATTAAGTGCTAAAAAGAAAAAAAGATGTAACTACTTTCACTGGTGGGGAGAGCGCGAACAGGTTAAAAAAAATCACAAAGAAATACTCGAGCGCTTTAGATATTAATGGTATATACCTAATGCGCCCCATGTGTTTTTATCGCAAAAATATTTATCTGCCAGTTTGCATGGTGGGGGTGGTCGTACGAAGGTGTAGAAGGGGGCGCTCCATCTTAAGCTGCATTATCACTTCCTACCGGGTCTAATTGCAGCCAAGCGCGAGTCTATGAAATTAAAAAAAAGAAAAGAAAATAAACCCAAAAATATTAATCGAGCGCGTCAGATATTGAGAAGGGATGTTAAGTGGTTCCTCAAGTAGCTTATTCAAAAAAACCGGCCAAGTGCGAGTCAGGCTCGCGCAATGAGGGTTCCGTACGGTAAAAATACGACTGTAGTAGTCGTATTTTTTTCGAAATTTTGCAGGATAATTCAAAAACTATGATACATAAAAATAAATAAAAATCTGTTTTTGAATGCACAGGTACCCCACTTGATATACCTAGTTATCTTACTTCGAAAATTAAAAATACTAATTATTAGTTCATGACCACAATTTAATTTTTTTTGTGTGACGTAACCACAAATTGACGCTTTCCAGATTTTTCCCCGAATATCTGCTACAAGACCTACCTACCAAAATTTCATTATTCTAGGTCAACGGGAACCCTGTAGGTTTCTTGACAGACCGACAGACAGACAACAAAGTGATCCTATAAGGGGTTCCGTTTTTCCTTTTGAGGTACGGAACCCTAAAAACTGACGATTTGGACGCATCCAAAAGTCATGGCCGATGTTTGAAACTTCATGACTCTCCTATTTCCTTAGGTCATGCTCAAATTGTCAGATCAATTAAATGCACACTTTTCTGCATCTAATTAAATTACCTTGTCTTAATCTGACGCGCTCGAGTAAATCCCAAAATCCCCTCTTGGGCTCCCCTACCACAAAGAATAGTTAATAGGCACCCGATGGAAATCAAAAGGATACTTCATCGCATAGTAGCGTGTAATTACTAACTGGTTCGCTATACATAAGGGATCAAAGGAGGACTCATTAGTGGACTATGGTGGTAGATATTATCAGTACCCATATTATAAATGCGAAAGTGTGTTTGTTTGTTGGTTTGTCCTTCAATCACGTCGTAACGGAGCAACGGATCGACGTGATTTGCATGGATATAGCTAAAGACCTGGAGAGTGACATAGGCTATTTTTTTCCCAGAAAATCAAAGAGTTCGCACGGAATTTTAAAAAAACGCAATTTCATGCGGACGAAGTCGCGGGTTTCCTCTATAGTACTAAACTAGCTTATGCTCGCGACTTCGCCCTCGTGGACTACACAAATTTCAAACCCCTATTTCACCCCCTTAGGGGTTGAATTTTCAAAAATCCTTTCTTAGCGGACGGCTACGTCATAATAGCTATCTGCATGCCAAATTTCAGCCCGATACAGCGTTGATAGATCAGTCAGTCAGTCAGTCAGTCAGTCAGTCACCTTTTCCTTTTATATATTTAGATAAACTTAGAAATCTGAAATAGACATAAGTGGCAAGATAATTCACTATTTTCGTAACTATGAACTAGGTGAACGGGAAGTACTCTAGGTTTCTTGATAGACAGACAGACAGACAACGAAGTGATCCTATAAGGATTCCGTTTTTCCTTTTGAGGTACGGAACCCTAAAAATTAGAGATGCGTGGTCGGGATCGTATCCTAAACCGCTGAATTCTTAACCACTAGGCTATCATCGATCAAATTTATTTTACTTCATCATCATCATCATGATCAACCCATCGCCGGCTCACTACAGAGCAAAGGTCTCCTCTCAGACTGAGAAGGGTTTTGCCATAGTCTACCACGCTGGCTATGTGCGGATTGGTAGACTTCACACACCTTTGAGAACATTATGGAGAACTCTCAGGCATGCAGGTTTCCTCACGATGTTTTCCTTCACCGATAAAGCAAGTGATGTTTAATTAATTAAAACGCACATAACTCCGAAAAGTTAGTGGTGCGTGCCCGGTATCGAACCCCCGACCTCCGATTAGAAGGCGGACGTCTTAACCACTAGGCTATCACGGCTTTATTTTACTTACTAAGGTGTAATTTCAAGTTTCAACTATGTTTTTGTGTAATTATGTATACGGAACACCTTAGGACGAAAAGGGTTGAAGATTTTCCCGGTATTGAATGATTCGATAGTAAAAGGGTGATAGAGGTAGAAATCACATTACTCGAGAGCTTTCCTCGAAATGTTTTCAAAACCGATAAGCTGACAATTCTATAGTCCTCGACTGGTCGAGATGGCAATCAGGATCTCGCCCTACAACCGGCTACGGGAATTCGCGCACCATTGGCATAAGAGGCGAAGCAGCTCGGAGCGTGCAGGTGCCAGGCCGCCACCACGGAGGAGCAGCAGCGGAGATCACAGCTGTGTTAGTGACGTCTAGCCCCCAAGGGGGGAGAGTGAGCATAAGGGACAAGGAAGAGACAAAATAATTTGTAGCGAGTCAAGAAGGCGCCCCGGGACAATGCCAAGAGCAAGTATGCCGAACGGGCGCCCTCCCGCAATCGACCGAGAGGTTGGTGGGGCCATGGGAGTTGGAGGGTTCTCAAGTGCCATCTCGCCCTGTCGCACCTCCAGTTAATTGATCCATTCTAGTAGAATAGAATAGAATAGAATATGTTTTTATTCAAGTAGACTTTTTACAAGCGCTTACGAATCGTCGGGTAGTTTTAATTTACCACTGGTAAGTAGATCCATTACTAAAACAAATAACGCTCAATTCACAGAACTTCGTAACGCCAGTATCACTACATCGTCACTACCCATATTACAAAATGCGAAAGTGTGTTTGTTTGTTGGTTTGTCCTTCAATCTCGCCGTAAAACAGCAAGGGGTTGACGTGATTTTTGTACCTATGGAGTTGTGGCCCGTGGTTGACTATTGTCGGTTAACTTGTGAAGGCTACTTAATTTTTTTTTTTTTTTTTTAAAAGAACATTAGCCATGTTAAATGACTAATATTCCCCTTTTTCCTCTCCAACTAAGCGTGAAGCTTGTGCTAGGAGTAGGTACGACAATAGTGCAACGGGCGGGGTTTGAACCGTCGACCTTTCGGTTTTCAGTCCACTCCTTTACCCGTTGAGCTATTGAGGCTCTAATTTGCCTTTTAATTTCGTTATAATACATACTACTACATCTAATAAAAACCGGCCAAGTGCGAGTCAGGCTCGCGCAATGAAGGTTCCGTACTACAGTCGTATTTTTTCAACATTTTGCAGGATAATTCAAAAACTATGATACATAAAAATAAATAAAAATCTGTTATAGAATTCACATGTGAAGATCTTTCATATGATACCCCACTTGATATAGTTATCTTACTTCGAACATTGAAAATACTAATTATTAGTTTATGACCACAATTTTTTTTTGTGTGATCTAACCCTAAATTCACGGTTTTCAGATTTTTTTCCTTTTGAGGTACGGAACCCTAAAAACAAACATTTAACTAGCAGCAATTACCTATTTAGCTAGTAACCCCTCCCCCCACCCCCCGATATTTCACAAAAGGACCCTGAATCGAAAAAAAGTGTTTTCAATACAGTTGTTAAATTTCGTACTTTCAGAGGCTATAATTATATTTTGAAAATTAAATCTTGCGCATAGGCATCTTTCTTTTACGCGCTCGTGACATTATTTTACGAGCTGCATCGTTATTTTTGCGGTTTAGTTTTTTTTTATAAGTCTATTAAAAAAGTTTAGTGGCAAGAAGTTTTCATACATACAACAAAATCGGATACATTTCTGTATCATCGTTTCTGTATCTGAATAAAAAAAAAAATTATACGAGGAAAAATTAAGCAGTCCGTACGTCTTAGCATTGAATTCTTAAAATAGGTACTTTTAAATGGTTGTTTATTATATTTATCTAGCTACCAGTTTAATTTAATTATTTTCATATCAACATTTAGCGAAAATCGAATAGGCTGTATACGTGGACGGCCGTTGCCTACATTCGTTGTAAAAAAATATGTCCAGTTCTAAAACACGCCATTTTCTGATAATTTTCATTTTTTGTGTGATAATTTGTTTTTTTTTTTGTTAAAATTAGTTCAAGTAGGTACAAGTGATGAAATGGAATTAATACCACCCGATATTTTATCTGAGGCAGTTTCCACCGATTCTCAAAAGTTTCATTCGAGTGAAGCCAAGGCGGGCCAGTTGTAGCATGATACTCAAAACCGAAACAAACAGAATAATTCACATCAACATAAACAGGGCAATTTAGTGGGAAACTTAAAACAAATCTCTCTCACATAAACAGTGTTAACTCTACACTGAGCACACTGAGCGAGCTCGCTCTTAGACATGCAAAATACTGCAATAAATTCAAATACACCTCTGTTCTGTGTAAATATAGTTATAGTTTGTCTGTTTGTCTGTGTATCTCATCTTCTAAATATATAAAACGATTGACTGATTGACTGATCTATCAACGCGCAGCTCCAACTACGCGACGGATCGGGTTGAAATTTTTCATGCCGATAGCTATTACGACGTAGGCATCCGCTAATAAAGAATTTTTGAAAATTCAACCCCTAAGGGGGTGAAATAGGGGTTTGAAATTTGTGTAGTCCACGCGGACGAAGTGGCGAGCATAAGCTAGTCTTATCTAAATATATGTTTTTACAGATACAAGTTTACTGCAATAACACCTGGTGGTAAGTGATGATGCAGTCTGGAATCTGGCTAACCTTGAAGCGATATTTAAAGGTAAAAGGTGACTGACTGACTGTTCTATTAACGCACAGCTCAAACTACTGGACGGATCGGGCTGAAATTTGCAGTTAACTATTATAATGTAGACATCCGGTAAGAAACATTTTTTGAAAATTAAACTCCTAAGGGGGTAAAATAGGGGGAAACTTAAAACAAACCTCTCTCACATAAACACTGTTAACTCTACTTCTCACACCGAGCAGGGCTCGCTCTAAGACATGCAAAATACTGCAATAAATTCAAATACACCTCAGATCTGTGGAAATATAGTTATAGTTTGTCCGTTTCTCTGTGTATCTCATCTCATCCAAAAGAATTTCAAAAGAGACGAAAAAAGAATGAATCTAGAACTATTCAAAAATGTAAGTCCGCCATATTTTTTACGCCGCGTTTTTTTAAACTTCATGGCGTTTTTATCCCCGCTACTTACCTTCATTTTGAAAATAGATATCAGTTTCGTAATCAGCAAGTTTCAAAGGTGAATAGACGATTGTTAAAAAATACATATTGAGGCAGACAAAGTCACAGAAAACAACTCGCACAGCAGTAGATTCGAATACGACTCAGATCTGTGGAAATATGAACCATATTGTTGAATTACACAGCACTAGAATCAGCCATGTATGGGTGTTTATGCGAACGTGGTGTAATTTAGCTATCATTTGATGTAGTTAGCCGATATTAAAGCTGTAGCTTTCACTCGGTTTAAGGAAGTTACGATTCCACTTTTTTTTTTGTAATAGCATGGTTGTAACTGTAGGTACAGTTTTACGGTAACTTTGAAGTATAAAATAGCAGTTTTTTGGACTTTTTAATTGTAATTATCACTTGTAATTACTTAATAATAATATTAGAAAACACGACACTAGAATACGGTATTTGACAACTAGTCAAATCAGTAACTTTTTATCAAACGTCAAAACGCGCGCTTAGTATGCGATATTCTATGAAATACCGGTATTTGTGTGTGACGTCACAATCATTTGACGTGTTTTTTTTAGTTTAATCTATAATTTAAAATGGTTATCACACTTAAAATCAACAAAGGACGTGAATTTACGTATTTTTGAAGACCCTCTATTTAATAATCACTGAGAAATAATTTATTTTTGATGTAGTCAAATATCCAATTGCTTTAGACTAAATTTCGATTACATTCTTTTTGTTGTATTAATACTTAAAATATTACGAGCATAGTTTTTAGGGTTGTAAAAAGCGGTGATAGCCTTTTGATCGTCGTCTTACGTCGGCTTCCCATTCGGGGGCTCCGGAGTTCGATCCCGGGTATGCACTTCGAACGAGTTGCAACGTTTCGCAGTTATGGTGCGTTAAAATATTATATAATTCACTTTAACAGTGAATAAAAACACCGTGAGGAAACCTGCATGCCTAGAGTACTCCATAATGTTCTCGAAGGTATATAATGTCTGTCAGTCCATACTTGCCAGCGTAGTAGACTGGAGAAACCCTTCTCATTCTGAATGGAGACCCGTGCTCAGTAGTGAACCAGCGATGGGTTAATGAATGATGAATTTTCAACAATGTTACATCTATGCATTGACTTATTTATTACTTCGTATGGACAGGGCTATTTAACAAACAAAATGGCACCGACTCAGTGGTGTTTTAGCACCAATGATCTCCTCCTCAGTGACGTCTGGATTTCAAACGGGTCGTTCATTATTATAATTATATCTAAGAGATGGCGCTGATTTATTTGGTTCCAAAACCGTGAAAAATTTTGTTCGCTTGGGCATATCTTGTCATTTATATTATTATATCGATGCATCTATGCGTATCTATATTTGTATATTTGTATGTTTGTAACTTGCCACAGCTAAATAAACCAGTATAACTAAAACTTTCCGCGAATCAATCTTATAATCTTAATTACCGGTATCAGTACACAGCAGCCACAAAAAAAGCCGGTCAAGTGCGAGTCAGACTCGCACACGAAGGGTTCCGTGCCATCTTACAAGATTATTTAGGTACTTTTATTTATTTTTTAACTAGCTGATACTCGTGACTTCGTCCGCGTGGATTTAGGTTTTTTAAAATCCCCTGGGAACTCTTTAATTTTCCGAGATAAAAAGTAGCCTATGTCACTCTCCTGGTTTTTGACTCACGTGGATCCATTGCTCCGTTGCGACGTGATTGAAGGACAAACCAATAAACAAACAAACACACTTTCGCATTTTTATAGTATGGGTACTGATGAGATACATCCCGCTGACAGACAGACAGACTGAACGGATGTAGTTCTAGTAGGGTCCCGTTGGCACCCTTTGTTCACGGAACCCTAAAAACTGAATCCCTCTTAAATTCATTCGCAACGCAAGATAATAATCCCGCAAAGCACTCGCTTCCTCTCCGAGACTATCAATTTAAATTCGTACAACTTTTTCATTTGTTCGGACGTGATTTGAGTCGGTTACGTTTTTATTGACCGCGAGTGTAATTATGTCAATTTGTAAATGCTTCTACCTTATGTTTAATGTACGTCAGTTGAACCAATAAAATATATTCTTAATTAACATAATTGCGTTTCATTTTTATTACCCGTAACTTCATTCATACTTCATTCACGTGGATAGGTATAGGTTTCCAAAAATCCCGTGAGAACTCTTTGAATTTCCGGGATAAAAAGTAACTCTCTCTCTCTCATCAATTACAGGTACCTTCTTAATTGAATTAATCTCAGAGTTATCCCGGAAATTAAAAAAAAAATCTCGTCACTCTTTTGTTCATAATATGCAGTGTGATTGAAGGACAAACCAACAAACAACCACTTGCCTCTTTTTATTTTAGAGTGGCTTTTCCGTTTCATCGAGTTATAAGTAAATATACGTATATAAAAGGAAAAGGTGACTGACTGACTAACTGACTGACTGACACTTGCTTCCCCTCCGAGAATATCACTTTAAATTCGTACAACTTTTTCATTTGTTCGGACGTGATTTGAGTCGGTTACATTTTTATTGACCGCGAGTGTAATTATGTCAATTTGTAAATGCTTCTACCTTATGTTTATTGTAAGTAAGTTGAACCAATAAATATTCTTAACTAGCTTATGCTCGCGACTTCGTCCGCGTGGACTACACAACCCCTATTTCAAACCCTTAGGGGTTGAATTTTCAAAAATCCTTTCTTAGCGGATGCCTACGTCATAATAGCTATCTGCATGCCAAATTTCAGCCCGATCCGTCCAGTAGTTTGAGCTGTGCGTTGATAGATCAGTCAGTCAGTCAGTCAGTCAGTCAGTCAGTCAGTCAGTCAGTCAGTCAGTCAGTCAGTCAGTCAGTCAGTCACCTTTTCCTTTTACATATTTAGATGTACATAATTGCGTTTCATTTTTAAGTGGTTCGGTACTTTAAGTTACCCGTAACTTCATCCTTACTTCATTCACGTGGATAGGTAGGTATCTTCATCATCAACCCATCGCCGGCTCACTACAGAGCACGGGTATCCTCTCAGAGTAAGAAGGGTTTTGGCCATAGTCTATCACGCTGGCCATGTGCGGATTGGTAGACTCCACACACCTTTGAGAACATTATGGAAAACTCTCAGGCATGCATGTTTCCTCACGATGTTTTCCTTCACCGTTAAAGCAAGTGATATTTAATTAATTTAAACGCACATAACTCCGAAAAGTTAGAAGTGCGTGCCCGGGATTAAACCCCCGACCTCCGATTAGAAGGCGGACGTCCTAACCACTAGGCTGCTGCTTGCTATCTTTGCAGGTATAGGTTTACAAAAATCCCGTGAGAACTCTTTGAATTTCCGGGATAAAAAGTAGCCTATCTCAATTACAGGTCTCTGTGGGATACTCAATTGAGAATCCCACAGTTATCTCATCAACCAACCGCCCACCTAGTGGGGGGTCTTCCTACGCTGCACTTTCAGGTGCGAGGTCGCCATTCCAGCACCTTGGGATCCCAACGTCTTAATGATATAGCAGACAATAAGGCTGATTTTTAATAGGTAGTCTTTTTCGGAATTCCACGGGAACGAAGCAGCGAGCGGTTGCTAGTTTTAAATAGAACCGTTTTGGACATTCTGTTTAGCAAAAGCAAAGTTCCAAACCAGTGGTAGATTCAATACAAACAGAAAGGCCTTTGAACATTCAAAACATCTTTCAAAAGTATATTTAAAAAGGAAACAATTCTAGTTTCAGTTTAATATAAACGGGAACCGCACACTGGAAGAATAAATACTACAAAATGGTTTTCCATTTTCAGAATATTAGCTGCACGGAGTACAATTTCAAGTATTTTCGAAAGCCCGATGCATGCACGTGAAAATACTTGTAACATCTCGTCGGGACGCGCTAAGTCGAGGGAAATAAAGCCGGAACTCTGTCTGCGAGCCAGGCTTAGCCGTGCAGGCTTTCTGCTTATTGTACCAGTCTGGAAATTATATTGTTTGAAAATGGAATCATTCTGTTTTGTATTGCAATTGAGTCAAATAGATCGAGGAGCAATGGCGACAAAAATATTAGATGTTTCTGTCAAGAAATTCTCAACCCTCAGAGTCATGTACACATCGCCACCGACTCTGACTGTAGTTAGATAAAATTGTATTGAATCCAACCACCATGTAGTCCGTAATTGAAGCTGTGATAACATAGTGGTTAAGACTTTGGCCTTCTTTGCGAGAGGTCGAAGGTTATAACTTGAAACATCGTGAGAAAACCTGCATGCTTGAGAGTTCTCCATAATGTTTTCAAAGGTGTGTGAAGTCTCCCAATCTGGACTGGGCCAGCGTGGCAGACTATGGCCAAACCCTTTCTAAAGAGGAGATCCATGCTCAACAGTAGGCCGGCAATGGGTTGATTATGATGATGGTGAAAATGGAAGATGTATTATGAGTATGTAGTATTGAATAGAATCCTTGGTAACCATCATGTAGTTCATCATCATCATCATCAGCCTGTGGACGTCCACTGTTGGACATGGACTAAAGAGCGCCACCACACCCGGTCCTCAGCCTTGCTCGTCTAGCCACTTCCCGCCAGCCTCTTTATATCGTCGGTCCATCGTGCTGGAGGGCATCCCACACTACGCTTGCACGCGGTCTCCACTCAAGGGCTTTCCGGCTCCAACAGCCATCGCATCTACGACAGACATAACATAACCTGCCCACTGCCACTTCAGCTTGCTAATAGTTTGGATCTTATCCCTCAGGGAAACTCCTAACATAGCCCTATCCATAGCTCGCTGAGCGACTGTGAATTTGTGAACAAGGCCGTTGTCAGTGTCCACGTTTCAGCACCATAGGTGAGGACGGGAAGAACACACTGGTTAAAGACTTTCGTCTTCAGGCATCATGTATAGTTACCATGTCAAAAATCTGTGTATACTGTACACTCAATACTATTGTATACTGTATACAAAATAACATTCTACATCTTTCGTAATGTCTCTAATATAATATCTTCGTTCGATCCGCCTCGCCCAAAGGCGTCCGTATAGTCCGACCCGCTTCGCCCAAAGGCGTCCGTATAGTCCGACCCGCCTCGCCCAAAGTCGTCCGTACACGGTCAATTCGCCCGGAGCATTTCGGACTACGGTTGCACCTGTTATTATAATGAACTGTTGTTATCATAACATACTGTGCATAACCCGCTCAACGAAATACCGTGTAGGTTTTTTTTTTTTTTTTTTTAATTTATTTATCTATATATTATATAAATGAGCTATATATAGTAAGGGAGAGGTGACTGACTGACTGACTGACTGACTGACTGACTGATCTATCAACGCACAGCTCAAACTACTGGACGGATCGGGCTGAAATTTGGCATGCAGATAGCTATTATGACGTAGGCATCCGCTAAGAAAGGATTTTTGAAAATTCAACTCCTAAGGGGGTGAAATAGGGTTTTGAAATTTTGTAGTCCACGCGGACGAAGTCGCGAGCATAAGCTAGTTCATAATAATTTTACAAAGTTTCCTACATATCTATCTCGCCAACTGGTGGGCCAGTTTGTTGGTGAGATTACTTACTTTATTTTGTCTTCATCTTAGAGAACACAAAACTGCGATGTGACACTGCATCGATCGTCAAAAGGAGACCCACCAATTTTGGGCCCAGTCTTCGGCTAGATAAAAAGTAGCCTATGTCACTCTCCAGTTCTTTATCTATACCCATGCAAAAATCAACTAAAGCAACGGATTGAAGGACAAACCAACTAACCAACAAACAAACACACTTTCGCATTTATAATAAGGGTACTGATTCCATTTAAAGTGTATTCCAAACTTGCAAGATTAGAATTCATAGCAAGTCTCATTTCTCTAAACTCAACTGACATTTGTATCAGAGGCACCATGTTTCGTGAAATGGATTATAAACCTGTGCCCGACTGTACCTTACCCTAAACATATCCCACGGGAAATAAATCCTTAATACGTTATTAATAAAACCTAAATTGGTATGACATAATTTTCGTCACGGTAATTTCAGGGTCGTAAACAAATGGATGGACCCAACTTTTGGTTATGAAGTATGGCTGTTTAAAATTGGTTTTGTGGTAATATACGGTTAGGGATAAATTAATAAAGGATTTAAGTTTTGTGCTTGGGTTATCATTGGGCTTAATATGGGTTTGGACTTTTTTTGGTAATAAAATATTCCTAAAATACTTTATTGTATTATTGTTTCCATTGTTAGACGTCTCGGAAAATAAATCCTAATAATATGTAAAAGTGTGGATGTTTGGATGTTTGTTACTCAATCACGCAAAAACTACTGGATGGATTTTTTGAAATTTGGAATGGAGATAGATTATACCCTGGATTAACACATGGGCTAATTTTTATCCCGGAAAATCAAAGAGTTTCCGCGGGATTTTGAAAAACGTAAATCCACGCGACGAAGTCGCGGGCATCAGCTAGTATCCAATATATTTAAATCCAAATGATCGTAACTGCCTCGTAAATCCAAATAATCGTCAAAGTGGTGATAGCTCAAAGGAGCGGACTGAAATCCAAAAGGTCGCCGGTTCAAACCCCATCCGTTGCACTATTGTTGTACCGACTCCCAGCACAAGCTTTACGCTTAGTTAGAGGGTAAAGGGGAATATTAGTCAGCATGATAAACTTGACAGACAGGCAGACACACAGACGGATGGACGGACGGACAGACGGACGGACGGACAGACGGACAGACGGACAGACAGACGGACGGACGGACGGACGGACAGACAGAGAGACAGACTTTCGCATTTATAATATTAGTATGGATTTTCACTAAGAAAAATATAATGATGATTTCTTATCGTAACATTTACTTTAGGTATGTTTTTCGGTATGCCCCACTTTAATCACCTAGGTTTCAGAAAAGAAATAATAAAAAACTTTACACTTGTATTAAATTGCTGTAAAAGGAATGGTATGTCACTTAACCTGACCTATATGAATTCCTTTATTTTTTCTAGGCTTTAATACTGGAATTGGTATTAAAACACGTCAAGTGCGAGTCAGACTCGCATACGAAGGGTTCCGTACCATCGTACAAAATATAATATCTCCCTAAGCGCGTTTGTGCACTCATCATTGAAATCACGGATTCCGTAAAAATACGAATCGAATGAGTACGTATTTGTATGACGGCCACTTCGAAGAATCACTAATACGAACCGAATACCTACGGATGAGTGCACAACCGCCCTTATAATTTTATGCACACAGACAGTGCTATCTATTATGTGATTTAGTAAACTAATTAATTATTTTTTCATGAACACATTTTAATTTTTTTGTGACGTAACCACATTTCGGTTTTCGGATTTTTTCCTTTGCTTGTTCTATAAGACCTCTACCTGTCAAATTTCATGATTCTAGGTCAACGGGAAGTACTCTATGGGTTTTCTTGACAGACACGGATCCTCTCTCAGAGTGAGAAGGCCATAGTCTGCCACGCTGGACCAATGCGGATTGGCGGACTTCACACAACTTGAGAACATGAAGAAATCCCAGGCATGCAGGTTTCCTCACGATGTTTTCCTTCACCGTAAAGCAGAACTTCGAAAGGTTAGAGGTGCGTGCTCGGGATCGAACCCCCGACCTCCTAAAAAGAAGGCGGACGTCTTAACTCTTAACCACTGGGCTATCACCGCTTTTCCTACAAGGATTCTTTTTTCCTTTTGAGGTACGGAACCCTAAAAAGGCTTAAAAAAGCCGGTAAGCTCGCGTGCGAGCAACAGCTGCTATCAGAAAGAAGGCAAGCTTTATTACGGCCCAGTTTTATTGCCACGAATTTGTCTAAATGTTTATTGCCTCGCTAAGACCTAGATTAATGGGGTACAGGTTTTGTTTTCCGTTTACGGCCATAGTTTTGTGATGTTCCAGTCCTTTTTGCTGTAGGTTCAGGGTTGAGGAGTTCGGACTTGGAGTCCAAGCATAGTCGTTGCTTGATACCTACGACATTAATTCACTATGAACACTTCCTGAATCTTGATAACTGAGGCGGGCAGTAACCCTGCAGCATCATGATTGAGGAGTTGGATCCAGAATTTTTTATGGGACCACCACGGAAACATGCCCTGTTGATTAAAAAAAATTTGCAAATTGGTCCAAAAACCTCGATAAAATCGGTGAACATACATTAAAAAACGCGCCCAATTGAGAATCACCTCCTTTTTGGAAGTCGGTTTAAAAGAAAAAAGAAGGCAAGTTTTAATTACGGCCCAGTTTTATTGCCACGAATTTGTCTAAATGTTTATTGCCTCGCTAAGACCTAGATTAATGGGGTACAACTTTTGTTTTACATTTACGACCATAGTTTTGTGATGTTCGAGTCCTTTTTTTTGCTGTGGGCTAGGTTTTATATGTTTTCTTTTTAGGGTGTCATATCCGAAGGGGTCCCTGTATAACGGAGGAGGGCTATTACAATGACCCGCTGTCCGTCCGTCCGTCAAAGTAAGTCGTAAGTTGCTATAAGTTTCTTGCTGGTTCTTCTCGGTAGGAACGGCATTCCGAACCAGTGGTAAATTAAACCTGACTATTCATAAGCACTTTTAAAAAGTTTACATGAATAAAAAAACATTCTATTCTATTCTATTCTATTCTATTCTATAAAAATAACTCGACTGCACTCCACTCCACTCCGTGGGTATGCGTCGGCCCTTAGCCATAAATTATAAAGTAAAAGTGCCGTCTAGGTCGACGGGAATATTTGCATTTGTATCGGGAGGGGGGCAGGTGGTTGCTGGAATTGCATCAGATAGCTATCGCGAGGGTACGCAATTCACTTTATCACATTGCCCCTTGCGTAATCTTTGGTATGCTCCAATCCATCAGCCTGATTGCGTCCACTGCTGGACATAGGCTTTTCCAAGAGCGCGCCACCAAACACGGTCCTCCGCCTTCCTCATCCATCCGCTCCCCATCACCTGCCCAGTGCCTATTGCCACTTCAGCTTGCTAAGTTCAGTTTCTATCAAAATAACTGGACTACACTCCACTCTGAGGGTATGCGTCGGCCCTTAGCTATAATTTATAAAGTAAAAGTGCCGTCAAGGTCGACGGGAGTATTTGCATTTGTATCGGGAGGGGGGCAGGTGGGCGCTGGAATTGCATCAGATAGCTATCGCGAGGGTACGCAATTCACTTTATCACATTGCCCCTTGCGTAATCTTCGGTATGCGCCTCCTTTTTATTTAAAATTGGTCATTTAAAACGCGATAAATTCAACTGTTAATTTTTAACAAGCAAGATACCTAATTGTGTTAATTTTTTATCTATTACTGGAACGCCATCTGCCGCTGTGAAAGTAAGTATTTTTAAGAGAATAGTAAATGTTATATATCTGTGTACGAACTAAAATGTTTTTTGTTATCTGTGGTTGTAAATTCTGTCTATAAAATTTTTGTCTGTGACATAGAAAATAAATTTGTAACGTTTTCAGATTTTGGCCATATTATTTTAAGTATAGTATAATAAAGAAATAAAGTTAAAGGAATATTTCATAAGTGGTGTGGTTTAATTTATAACAGTAAAGACTAATATTATTATTATGTAGCGAGTTATGTAGTAACTCTGGTGAACTTTTCACACAAAAGTGGCTTTGTACTCATTTTAATATTAACCAATCAAACTCAATGAAAGGACTTTAAAGATTTTGGCTTACCTTACCTACTACCTAGTAAACGACAGTTTGTGGATTTCTATACTCGAATTTTTAATTAAACAACATTTTTTTTCGTTTCCAGTGCTACCAGATTTTTATGAAAAATAAATAGTGCGGGCGCAACAACATATTATTATTGGTATGAACCACCAATCCAGTTGGGACAGTAGGTACGGGTAACTTTAGAAACGTATCAAACATTGTGAGTCGATAGTTCAATGGAATTAATGGTTTATCCTGCTGTAAATTATTTACTAACATTTAAGAACACCTTATTACTCAATAAAAAATATATTTACGTAAATCACATTCTAAAATCCCTTTTTAAAGCACTATTATACTATCTCTAGGTACTTATTTTATTTTAGTAATTATTTACTAGTTTTATAATGATTCTTCTTTACTCTTCTTGTGAAAGTTCAATCTAAAATAGAGAAGCAGGAACTGGTTCATGGACTCATTCACATGAACCAACTGAACCACATACATCACTAACATCGTAAATAATATGGTATCGTTATTTTACGATTTGACATTAGGTAATGTCAAAACGTGTTGTTTAATTAAAAATCTAACTATAGACACTTCCTTATATTAATTTGCCCTAGCCAATTACTTTGTGTTTATCTTGGACAGCGGAGTTCTACAATAGTCTCGAATAGACGCGGTATACCGAATCAATGTAAATAAATGAGAACCCTGTCAATAGCCTATTCCATTGTTAATAGTCAGAACATTTGTAAGTCGTAATTAATGGTGGTAAATGTACTGCCATCAGTTTGGTTCAACTTCGCGCGGGTTATCTAAGGGTGAGTGCAAACGGGAACTTTAATCTGTGGCGGTTGCCACAGATGCAACTAGATGGCGCTATTCAATCGATAACATTTCATGACGTAGTCCCGAACAAATGTACCGCTGACAGTTCATGACGCAACCGTCGTCGGCCCAGCTGGCGCTACCGAGCACAGTCAACCGCTCAGTGGGAGATCTCCCTTTGGTACAGTCGAGCCTGCACACCGCTCCCGTACACTTCCCTTCCCCCCCCCCTCATTCGCGAATTAATTCGCGATTTAGTAAAGTCACGAATTTGGAAAATAAATTATTTTTTGGTGAAATAATCTAAATATATAAAAGGAAAAGGTGACTGGCTGACTAACTGACTGACTGATCTATCAAAGCACAGGTGAAACCAGTGGACGGATCGGACTGAAATTTGGCATGCAGATAGCTATTATGACGTAGGCATCCACTACGAAAGGGTATTTGAAAATTCAACCCCTAAGGGAGTGAAATAGGGGTTTGAAATTTGTATAGTCCACGCGGACGAAGTAGCGAGCATAAGCTAGTAATTAACATAATCGTCGATTGAGGAACAAACTGAGGGTTTCCCTTACTCTAGTTCACTCTGACAATACTCCAAAAAGTCAATAAAATAAAATTGATGGCACCCAATGAAAATCTAATAATATTCAGTCAAGCAAACCGTTACAGTATGAAAGATTAGAGGAATACATCTCAATCTAGCGATCAGCCGATCAGATACCAGGCTGGCAGACTTCCAGGACGTAACATATACGCTGCTTCCGGATAAACTCGAAAAGATATAGCCTATGTGGACGAGGCCATAATTTTTAATGGACTTGAAAGATGGGCGATTTGAACCTATGAAAAGATAAGCTTTTTTATCATCGTTAAATCAATCTATCTCTGGCCTTGACTGCAAACCTTTGAGAACATTAGATGGGGAACTGTCCGGCATGCAGGTTTCCTCGACATCGATGTTTTCCTTCACCGATAAAGCAAGTGATGATTCGTGAATTATGTAATTATGAAACACCTGTTTCATATTTACATAATTCACGAATTGCCAGATGACAATTATTCGGATTTACAACTCATTTACAGTGAAAAATATTATATTTTTTTTTTGATCCATGCGTTACGAACTTATAATTATGGGAGTTTCAATACTTACGGGATACTTACGCTCGTCGTTCCTGGAAACACCTTACCGATACCTTGGACAGGACTTTGCCGGGGTAGCAGGATAAATAAAACACAAGAATTCATGAGAACATATTTTATTAACGAGCAAATATCAGAGGAAGAAATGAAACACAACATAATTATTATTGACTAGCTTATGCCCGCGACTTCGTCCGCGTGGACTACACAAATTTTAAACCCCTATTTTACACCCTTAGGTTTGATCTTTAACTATGAGATTTTAACATGAGCTTAATAAAATATGTCATACTGCTAATTGCAAAAATATTAACTACAAAACTTCTTTATAGACACTTCAAAACTGACAGACTTTCATACAAACTTCAAACCCCTATTTTACCCCTTTAGGGGTTGCATTTTGAAAAATCTTTTCTTAGCGGACGCCTACGTTATAATAGCTATCTGCATGCTGAATTTCAGCGTGATCCGTCCAGTAGTTTGAGCTGTGCGTTGATAGATCAGTCAGTCAGTCAGTCAGTCAGTCAGTCACCTTTTCCTTTTATATATATAGATTTTAGTAGGACTGTCGAGGATAATGAAGAAAGTTAACAAATAACTTGTCAGTGCATAGGAGTCCTAAAGGCGGACCAATTAAACTAATTGTGGAGGCTTAATAATACTGAGGCTAAATATCTCGGCCCAGTCGCTTCATTTGCACACCTGTTTCATAATTACACGCGCTTAAGTGCCAGATGACAATCAACATGTTCTCAACTCATACTTGCACGTACAAATAAAATACATTATGGACTAGCTGATGCCCACGACTTCGCCCGTGAGGAATTAGGTTTTGAAAAATCACGTGCTATTTATGTTTTTTAAGGCTCTGACAAACGGACAAACGAACAACGTGAAAGTTCTCTTATATATAATATCTACAAAAATAAAAAATATCTATCCTTCCGCGCGAAAACGTGTACTTACGAAAATAGGATACTTTGTCTCCTGGAAAATCTGGGTCTGGATTTTTCCGTGCATCATCTAGTAATGATTAGTAATAATAATATTATGCTTAGGCAGCCAAAGTTTCAACACTATACCTTTGTAGAGATGATAGTCAGTTTGGTCTGGTGGGAGGCTTGGGCCGTGGTTAGTTACCACCCTACCGGCAAAGCTGTGCCGCCAAGCGATTTAGCGTTCCGGTACGATGCCCGTGTAGAAACCAAAGGGGTATGGGTTTAGTAAAAACTGCCATACCCCTTCCAGGTTAGCCCGCTATCATCTCTTACAACCAGGTGAGATTGCAGTCTAGGGCTAACTTGTATCTGAATAAAAAAATAAAAATAAACTTTGTTGTCTGTCTGTCTCTCTGTCAAGATACCTACAGTACAGGGTACCTACTTCCCGTTGATCTAGAATATCGAAATATGGCAGGTAGGCACAAGGGAGAAATCCGAAAACCGTGCCACTTGTAAATACTACCACTTGTAAACTGTTTTTCGTAAAGGGTCAACCGGGAGACTCTGAGTAGGTATTTTATTTTATTTTATTTTATTTTATTGGTTTGCCAACAGATAGTACACATATTATAAAATAACAATTACAATTCACAGAGAAAAAATTTAGAGTGTACACCCAATTACTGGCAAACCGGCATGCATTTTAAAAGTTTGCAAGTGCGGGATTACCAGTTAACTTAAAGCTAAAAATACAAATATGAAAAAATAAAAATAAAAACACTGCAATTTACAATAGTACTAAATATTAAATACTAAATATTACATAAAACAAGAAAAATAAGAAAAATTACGAAGAAGCATACGAGTTTATAATGCTGCATCAATATACTGATGCAGCATTTTTTTGTACTGCTGCAAGGAGAGTGAATGAGGATCTATTATCATATTTTTCGCAGTTTTAAAAAGATTATTATGTTCGCGACATATTCTAATCAAGACATTACAAAAAAGAATCACGTGGAGCATTATGGAGTAGACTGTAGAGGGACAATTACCATGATTCAGGGGCAAACATCAAGGAAACTACTTCTCAAAAATCATTCACAATACCAACTTAATTTTACCATCAAATTCCCATATTTTGAACTCTAAAACTAAAGCCATTATGTAGTTGTAAAGTGAAATATGAAATGTAGCAGAGTTTTTAATTTAGCATGTTTAAATATAAACTTTATTGTGTACAGTTAAGATTGGATATTAAAAGACAGAATTTAATTTTTGTTTCATGTCCTAACTATTTTGGTAAGTTCCTGGTTCGGCATCTGAGTGATTTGTAAATGCAAACTCTAATATTGGAAACTCGGAAACTATCAACATTTTACCCTAGATAGAGCCTTTCGGTTAAGCCAGTTAGGTATCTAGTGTTAAAAAAAAACCTGTACCATTTTTTTTGAAAATTTTGGATTTTGAAATGATGCCGTGTCTTAAAGACACAAACCCCCCTTCGCTCATTTTTTTAAAGTTTACTTAAAAACTCCATCAGGTGTGATTGTGGTCAAGCGCTTGCCTATAATGAATGAATAAAAAAAAAGTAAGCAGTTATAAACTTAGTGTCTCCAGGCTCCAGACAGAATTACAGACATGCTACTAATAATAAAATAAACAATCACAGCAATTCTTTAACTATTTTAACTACACTCTATCCATGGAAAGGAGTTAATATAGGGCTCTCTCTGTTTCGTAATCCCATAAAAATGATAGAGACGAATACCTCAGTGGGTGTTAACCATTTTGTGTTCCACCGACCAATCACAAACATGTTTTCAAAAAACATACGAAATTCAATTCAAAAATGTTTTCAAAAAACATTAGAAACTCAATTCGAAAACATAGTTTCGTTTGTGATTAGTTGGTGACTTAAAATGGTTAGCGCCCACCTGAGATTTTTGGCTCTATCAATTGTATGTGATTACTTAACAGAGAGAGCGCTATACTAACATCTTTCAGCGGATAGGGTATTGAAACATAAACGTCTAAATCAAAAATCACCGTGATAGAAACAACCCTAACAACCCCTTAAAAACCGGGCGGTCAGAACAATCCCTTCCACGTGAACGAATGATAAAAAAACATAAAAAACTGTGCTCAAGTGACGTCAAATAGAATAGGAATAAATTAATGCACAGATGCACGCATTGTGTTTTTTTAGGGACCCGTACCTCAAAAGGAAAAATTGAACCCTTATAGGTTCACTTGACGACCTCCCTGGCGCAGTGGAAAGCCCTGTAGTCTTATTAGTTGGAGGTCCCGGGTTCGATTCCTGGCAGGGATTTGGAATTTTATAATTTCTAAATTTGTGGTCTGGTCTGATGGGAGGTTTCGGCCATGGCTAGTTACCACCCTACCGGCAAAGCCGTGCTGCCAAGCGATTTAGCGTTCCGGTATGATGCCCTGTAGAAACCAAAGGGTTTATTAAAAACTGTCATACCCATTCCAGGTTAGCCCGATTCCATTTTAGACTGCATCATCACTTACCACCAGGTGAAATTGCAGTCAAGGGCTAACATGTATCTGAATAAAATAAAAATAAAAACTTTGTTGTCTGTCTGTCTCTCTGTCAAGAAACCTACAGGGTACCTACTTCCCGTTGATCTAGAATAACGAAATTTGGCAGATAGGTAGGTCTTATTGCACAAGTAAAGGGAGAAATCCATGATTATGAAATGAAATAAATCATTTCATTTCAAAATTATTTCATTTCATTTCAAAATCCGAAAATCGTGAATTTATGCTTACATCACTAAAAAAAAATGTTATTTTTTGTGCAACGGTACGGAACCCTTCGTGTGTGAGTTCGACTCGCACTTGGCCGGTTTTTTTGTTATTCACACAACATATTATTATTCTAATGGCGTCCTTATCTCGGCATGGGACGAAATTGGGACGAGCTTATGTGTTTAATGGGTCACGACTGTAGTTTAGAGGTAAATTGACAAGCTGGTTTAACGAAGTTACGTATTCACATGGGACAACTAGGTGGTGTCATTAAATATAATTTTACTTGCTTATACCCGTGACTTCGACCACGTGGATTTAGGTTTCTTAAAAATCCCGTGGGAACTGTTTGATTTTCCGGGATAAAAAGTAGCTTATTATTATATCTACTAAATTTTTTGGATTTTTGATCTTGAAAGCGGCAAAAATGTACCTAGCCGATAACATTGCATGAAAACGAATATTGGTGACATTTTTGTGTAGAACTGTAGACTGGGCGTTTTTATATGAAAAACCATTGACTGTCATTTCTATTGTATGATTTAGAGTTCAGTGACAGGTACCCTCAGATAACACAGGCAACGAAACAAATGTTAACTTTAAATACACCCCATTACCATTCTAACCTTTTATTATCCGACAATCGTAATTCAAAAATTAGTGTTATAACAAAACTCCATCCGCCAGGGGCCGCAGGCTTAGTACAAGATTGCACATTTTCGACAACTTTGATATAATATTATATCTAGCGAAATCGACTATGACGGCAAAGCAAAATCGACCTAAAGAAGTTTAAGAAGAAGAAAGAAGAAGTGTATTGAATTAAACATCTGATATCGACGTTGAAGAAGGCATATTCTTTATAGGATAGTATAGTAGAAGTAGTATGTACTATAGACATTCAGTATTCGACGTTAGCCAAATAATGGCAAGTCGTACTAAGGGTAGGTAGGGGGCAGTTTGACGATCCCGTTTAATTTATATTTCGCTCTCCGGCCAGCCCCCAAGCCGTAAACATTTGCATAAGAAACGTCAGTGGGTACTAGGTAGGTAGTCCCACACTTCGCAGCTGAATACATTAAATAAACTTTTATTGCGATCTACGTAGGATCTTTGTTAGGTTATGTTATTAGAGGGACAATTTAAAGGTGTTATACTTTTACAACATGTTTGCATAAACACATATAAGTCCCGCAAATTGCTAATGCGCGTGGCCACCATTTTAGTGATGTCAGCACTAGACTGAAGTTTCAAGCTGATGGTATATTTTTATTTCGGTTGACGTCAAAATTACGTCATTTCAATGTTAATGAGACACGGTTCGCGCAATAGCAATTTGCGGGACTTACTACCTGCCAGCCACAAATATATACCTACCTACACAAGTACACACCTGCTGGTCTATTTTTATTTCGTATATATAAAAGGAAAAGCTGACTGACTGATCTATCAACGCTAGCTCAAACTTGCTCAAACTACTTGACGGATCGGGCTGAAATTTGGCATATATCGACATATTACAATCCCTAAAGGGGTAAAACTATTAGCAAGCTGAAGTGGCAGTGGGCAGGTTATGTTATGTCTGTCGTAGAGGCGATGGCCGTAGGAGCCGGAAAGCCCTTGAGTGGAGACCGCGTTTAAGCAAGCGTAGTGTGGGATGCCCTCCAGCACGATGGACCGACGATATAAAGAGGCTGGCGGGAAGTGGCTGGATGAGGAAGGTTGAGGACCGGGTGTGGTGGCGCTCTTTAGTCTATGTCCAACAGTGGACGTCCACAGGCTGATGATGATGATGATGATGATGATGAACTACATGATGGTTACCAAGGATTCTATTCAATACTACATACTCATAATACATCTTTCATTATCATCATCATCATAATCAACCCATTGCCGGCCTACTGCTGAGCACGGATCTCCTCTTCAGTGGTGGCGCTCTTTAGGGAAGGCCTATGTCCAACAGTGGACGTCCACTGGCTGATGATGATGATGATGAAAGGGGTAAATTATGGGTTTCAAATTTGTGTAGGCAACACGGACAAAGTATTAGAAATCAGGTCATTCTGTGCCAGACACTTAGGGTGAGATCTATAGAGCGCACTCTGACTTTGCTTAGACTTAAGTCAGAGTTAAAACGAGACAGATGTATATCTCTCACACAAATCTGTCTCGTTTTAACTCAATCTTAAGTCTGAACAAAGTCAAAGTGCGCTCTATAGATCTCAGGGTTAGTGTCGTGGCAACTGGCAACCCCTCTGCCAGACTTCCCTTCAATAATAAACTTTATAGTCGCTGAGCGTTCCTCTCGGTGTTGGGGATAAGCACAGATAAACTTTCAGCTTTTATAAAATAACGAAGGTCTGGCCCTAGCGGGCTCTTAGTCAATTACTTGTTAGCAGCCTTTCCATTGAAGTACCTACTACCAAACTGTAACTCCTTTATCAGAGATCTGCCGTAGAAGTAGAGACGCACGCACGCGATCTCATCTGTTTCTACTTTTATCTTAATTAAAAATCTCGAACGTGTCTGTCTGTGTTTCGGTTTGTCTATGCTATGAAGGGAAATGTAGAGCAGGTACATGTAGATTGTAGACATATACCTATCTACTTACTACAGTAGTCACTAGCCATATTATAAACGCGAAAGTGTGTTTGTTTGTTGGTTTGTCCTTCAATCACGTTGCAACGGAGCAACGGGTGGACGTGATTCTTTGCATGGGCATAGTTTAAAATCTGGAGACTGACATAGGCTACTTTTTATCCCGGAAAATCAAAGAGTTCCCACGGGATTTTTAAAAACCTAAATCCAAGCGTAAGAAGTCGCGGGCATCACCTGCTAGTATAAGATATTAATAGTTTTACCTACTTTTTAGGGTTCCGTACATCAAAAGGAAAAACGGAATCCTTATAGGATCACTTTGTTGTCTGTCTGTCTGTCTGTCTGTCCGTCTGTCTGTCAAGAAACCTACAGGGTACTTCCCGTTGACCTAGAATCATGAAATTTGGCAGGTAGGTAGATCTTATAGCTGACATTTGGGGAAAAATCTGAAAACCGTGAATTTAGGGTTAGATCACACAAAAAAAATTAAATTGTGGTCATGAACTAATAATTAGTATTTTCAACTTTCGAAGTGAGTGACTATATCAAGTGGGGTATCATATGAAAGGACTTGTGCATTCTAAAACAGATTTTTATTTATTTTTATGCATCATAGTTTTTGAATTATCGTGCAAAATGTCGAAAAAATACGACTGTAGTACGGAACCCTCATTGTTCGAGCCTGACTCGCACTTGGCCGGTTTTTTATGGAATTTGGAACTTTTACATTAGGTAAGTACATCCCATCTCGTTAGCCTAAGTAGGTATTACTACCATGTAGGTATCATAAAGCCTTAACTAAGTACTAAAACTAGGAAACCAATAAAATCATAAGCGCATAGTAAAAAGCTATGAAAGTAAACAAACCATAACAAAGCGGTCGCGTTGACTCAGCGATAGCGATGCGCGTGCGCCGATGACTAATTGCGCTTCGTGACTTGTGACTCATTTTGTGTTGTTATGCCATTTTTTATTGGACTTCGGTAAGAGGTTATGGTTCCAAATGATGAAATGAATAATTAGACGACAGTGAATTTTCAAAAATTTAGGTTACTTTAAAGACAAAAATTTGTATTAGATTATTATTATTCTTTAGGTAAGTATTATTATATGGTTTTTTAGGGTTCCGTACCTCAAAAGGAAAAACGGAACCTTTATAGGATCACTTTCTTATCTGTCTGTCTGTCCGTCTGTCTATCAAGAAACCTACAGGGTACTTCCCGTTGATCTAGAATCATGAAATTTGGCAGGAAGGTGGGTCTTATAGCTGGTATTAGGGGAAAAATCTGAAAACCGTGAATTTGTGGTTACATCACACAAAAAAAAATTGTGGTCATAAACTAATAATTAGTATTTTCAATTTTCGAAGTGAGATAACTATCAAGTGGGGTATTATATGAAAGGGCTTCATCTGTGGATTCTAAAACAGATTTTTATTTATTTTTATGCATCAAAGTTTTTGAATTATCGTGCAAAATGTCGAAAAAATACGACTGTATTACGGAACCCTCATTGCGCGAGCCTGACTCGCACTTGGCCGGTTTTTTATTTATGGTAGTGATAATATGGGTACTGATTTAATCTGCATGCCTGAGAGTTATCCATAATGTTCTCAAACGTGTATAAAGTCTGCCCATCCGCACTTGGTCAGCGTGGTAGACTCTGACCAAAACCCTTCTCACTCTGAGAGAAGACTCGTGCTCTGTAGTGAGCCGGCGAAGGGTTGCTCATGAATCATGATGATGAAATCTAAATATAACTTTTCGGAGTTATACCTACCTATGCGTTTTAAATAATTAAATATCACTTGCTTTAACGGTGAAGGAAACATCGTGAGGAAACCTGCATGCCTGAGAGTTCTCCTTCATGTTCTCAAAGGTGTGTGAAGTCTACCAATCCGCACATGGCCAGCGTGATGGACTATGGCCAAAACCCTTCTTACTCTGAGAGGAGACCCGTGCTCTGTAGTGAACCGGCTATGAATCATGATGATGATATTTAATCCAAATGAGTATGGTAAAATAACTACTTTATATAAATACTCAAATATGAAAATCACAAATCAAATATAATATTTTATTGGCCATAAAATGTATATAAAGAAATCCGAATTTACATGAATATTGAAGGAGATTTATGTGCCGACTCGATAGGTGCAAGCTTCTGAGTATGTATCCAGTGGCGTGCAGGTCATAAAGGCATAAATGCAGTGCTTACCCCAGTTGTAATGGCTCAATGCATATTTTTCATTATGACCTGCCAGTAAACAGGTTTTCACCTAACTAATGCCTACCCTGGCTTCAAACCCTGTGCACGCCACTGTATGTCTCCCACGGTGTCAAACTTGTTTCCATCATGACTAATTGAGAAATACAATAATAATAATACTTACTATAAAGTATAGATGATGTTTGGAAACCGAAACAAATAGTGATGACGTCCACTGTTGGATATAGGTCTCTTGGGACTTCCACACGTCACGGTCTTACGCCGCCTGAATCCAGCGGCTCCCTGCGACTCGTCTGATGTCGTCCGTCCACCTAGTGGGGGGTCTTTCAACGCTGCGTCTGCCGGTGTGAGGTCGCTATTCCAGCACCTTGGGACCTCAACGTCTATCGGTGTTACGAACTATGTGGCCTCCATTGCCACTTCAGCTTCGCAACCCGTTGAGCTAAGTCGGTTACTCTAGTTCTCCTACGGATCTCCTTATTTCTGATTTGATCACGTAGAGAAACTCCAAGCATAGCTCTCTCTGACCCTGAGCTTTCTTATTAGGCCCATACAGCCGACAATAAACTCTGCAATAACTCTTTTCAAAAGCCAAATGGTTATATGTTGTACCTATTAATGTAACGAATCATTTTAATATCTTATCATGTGTGCTGAATATGCAAAGCCGATTGTTTCCATGCAACTTTGTCGTTATGGAATAATTCAACAATTATTATTATACTTATACATAAAATAGGTAATCTTGTCTTAACACAATATGGATATGAGTTTTTACTTTATTTAATAGCAAATTTAGCCAAAGAACTCTTTTGAATTCTAGACGTTAAGAATATAACGACAACTGCAAGGAAAAACATCGTAACTCACTAGTTAGCGATTTCGAGTTACAATCATATTCGTAGTGAACAAAAAATGCTCTTTTTTTGAGCTCACCCTTAAGTCTCGTTTCGATTTTAGCTAATGGAAAAAGATTGTAAGTCAGCATCGATTGAAGATGATACAATGGTATATTTAGTTACACATAGTAGCCTAAGGCATCCATCAATAATATTACCGTAACTAAAATTGTAATATGTAAGATACCGTCTTGTTTTCGGCAAGTATTTTTTCGTATTAAGCGATTTTTCATCGTAACTCAGGCAATTTACAATTTTTTCAATGAATAAAGGAAATATGAACACAATGTTAAATTGTGTTCATGTCATGCTATGTCATATTACAATGCCATTTGGTGAATTTTGTATTTATATATACTGTGTAAAATGATTATAATTCACAAAAAATAATGAAGTACTCAGAATAATAATATTTAAACTATATTAAAGCGTAGATTTTACCTTGCTGACAACATTTTTAGGGTTGGATGGCATAAAGGCTTAACAGAAATTAATAAGAATCTTTTAAATCATTGACGCGCTCTCCTGTAAAGTTACAAAAAATAAGATACGATGTTATTCCTTGCAGGTGTCGATATTATGTCCATTTCTCCTTCAATCAAGCACAAGCTCTACGCATACTTTCTCCAAATAGATCATCATCATCATCATCATGATCAATTCATCGCCAGCTTAATGAGCTCGGCTCTTATCTCAGAATGAAAAGAGTTTGGCAATAGTCTACCACGCTGGCCAAGTTCGGATTGGCAGACTTTACACACAGCTTAGAGAAACTCTCAGGCATGCAGGTTTCCTCACGATGTTTTGTTTCACCATGAAAGCAAGTGCTATTTCATTGCTTGAAAACGCACCTAGCTCCTGTTGACGAGATACAGCCCGCTGACAGAGAGACGGATGGGCGGGCGGGTGATGGACGGACGGACAGCGGAGGCCTAGTAATAGGATCAGAATAATATAATAAAAAGAATACCCGGCTGAGTTTGTTCTGGGCTCTTCTCAGACCTGGGCGCGTTTGGAGCCCTTGTAGCTTTAGTTTTAAGTTTGCGTAATAATTATCACCACTATATCTTACAAATCTAACACCATACCAGACCATCAATAAGAGTAAATTATTACCTATTTTGAATAAATCATTTGACTTTGACTTTGACTTTGATCCCATTGGCTCCCTTCGGGTACGAAACCCTAAAAAACTCTTAATAAAATGCTCATTTTGAAATAATATTTTTCTGTTATTTTAATCACCCTGTATATCAACGATACGGGTTCAGAATAATTCAGATAAGCTATAGTACGAGCGGCGGTGACTCAGAGATGATATCGCGAACTTTCGCTTCACACCAATCGCCTTACGTTTTACGTGTTTTAACGTACCTACACGTAATAATATTTCTCTCATTATTTACAACTTCCTACCTCATTAAAAAGTAAAAACAAAACATACATGTTTTTTCTCATTTTTAAATGTAACCAGAAATTTTATAATATTGTGGCCTAGTTCCGAATAGTGAAGTAAACATATTATTTATGCCCTATATTTCGACTGTAGGTTTGTTTGACCTAAGTCAATAGCCTCAATAGCTCAACGGTCAAAGGTGCGGACTGAAATCCGAAAGGTCACCGGTTCAAACCCCACCCGTTGCACTAATTGTCGTACCTACTCCTAGCACAAGCTGCAAGCTAATTGGAGATGAAAGGTTAAATATTCTTTTTTTTTACATCAAGGTAAATTTGGGAAGTCTGAATTTGGCCAATCAACCTATCACCGGCCCACTACTAAGAACAGACTTCTCAGAGTACAGCAAAAGAATTCTTTCGGACTCTTGACGCTATTAAAAAATTATATTGGCTTATCTAATACTACAGAGAATTCAACTTTAAGAGAACGCATATACAAGCTTTAGCTTGAAAACAAAATCGTAAAATGTTGGCGGGGTGCAGGGGAGAATGCTTTGTTGTGATTGGTGGACTCAAAAGGCACGTAATCAAGACAATGTGCGGAATGAGGGTACCGAACGGGCGTGGATAAGTGGGCGTTGTATCTGAAAAAAATTATGGAAAGCGGTGACGACCTCCAGCAATGAGGATTACAATTTACAGCATAAAAAGAGAGAGTCAATGAAGCTTTTTGTATGGAACATAAATTATTTTGATACGCTCCAGTCGACTCCAAAGTGGAACGAAAATTCAATGTAAATTAAATGAAATCATTAGGTTCGAATGTATTCAAATACATGACACTAAACAATTTGATAAACATCTTCAAAAGACGCTTTCTATGCGAAAATACATGGAATTTCAGATACTAGAATAAATACCGTTACAGTTAGAAAACTAACTAGAAAATAGACCTAGAGATGACCCAGTGCGTAATGCGTAGGTATTATATCGGTACCCATATTATTATAAATGCGAAAGTGTGTTTGTATGTTGGTTTGTCCTTCAATCACGTCGCAACGGAGCAACCGATTGACGTAATTTTTTGCATGGGGTATAGTTAAAGACCTGGGGGGTGACATAGGCTACTTTTTATCCCGGCAAATCAAAGAGTTCCCGCGGGATTTTCAAAAACCTAAAACCACGCGTACGAAGTCGCGGGCGTCAGCTAGTAAATAAGTAAATAAAAAAAGTACTGAATAAGTTCACAAGTAATACGGAGATACCTAGAATAAGTAGATACCTAACATTTAAATAAAGTTATATTTTAGTTCTAATACGGAGCAAAATGTTAATTTAGTTCGAGATATTTACACAAACTAAACTGATGTAATATATTATTGTGCATATAAACGGGTCGTAGTTAAGCTTCGATCGGGCAAATTGAGTGAACGCCCGTTTTAACTATACGATACGATGTCGTGACGATATGGTTTGATTTTTAATGGTATTCGATTTGATAAATACCACTTTCAATTAACCGATTATTATTACTGTATAAGTTACATGTCTTATGAACTAACAGCTAGAATAGTACCTTCATGCAATAGTGATTTTTTTCAGTGACTTCTTTAATTGAGGGATATCAATAAAAAGATAAAACCGAAGACATGCTAAACGTAGATATATCTCATTAATAATACATAATATGTATGTACTTAGTACGCTTTACCTATTAGGTACCTTAACTTTTCTGATAGGAAATCTTGATCAAACACAGCCTATATAAAAGCATTATTAATGACCAGCTTAATACAAAAATGTGTTTGTTTGTTGGTTTGTCCTTCAAACACACTGCAACGGCGCGAACTATTTGGAGTTAAAGACCTGGAGAGTGCCTTAGGCTCTAGACTAAAGTCCTTGAATAGTGCGTATTGCTCAGGAGAAAAAGTCACTAATTACTACTATTTTTTGTCATCATAGGACATAGGTCTCTTGTAGGGACTTCTACATGCCACGGTCTTGCCATACAAGATACCTATTGCATATTACTGAGCAGCGGCTCCTCTCAGAACAAGAAGAGCGTCTACCACGTTGGCAATTTTTTTTGTTAGTGTTTTTATCGTACGATTTATTCCCAGATTACCAAAAGTCGCAGCATGCAAAGGTCTCGTAAACCGGTTTTTATTAGCACACAGCGCAAGAGGGCACGCTACACTGGTCCATTGGACAAACTTCGTGACTGCGGTTTCCAATTCTGTTCCTGTATACTGCTTTATATGTTTTAACAGTCCTGTATAATATGTGAACACAAGTGTACATGATAGTATACAGTACCCGTAGTACAAGATTTTACGTCTCACCAAACGAAACCAAATTCGAGAGTCGAAATATTTCCGTGTTACAGTAAAATGGACCTAAACAGCCTTGAATTGAAGTCAAATATTCAATGCCACTGATTTTAATTTCGCAATGTTTCCGCTTGGAGCGCTGGCTGTAGAAGTGTAGACAAACTTGAGCTTTAAAACAAGGCGTTTAAGATCCAGTTTACTGTAACGCGGAAGTATTTCGACTCTCGAATTTGGTTTGGTTTGGTGAGACGTAAAATCTTGTACTACGGGTACAGGACTACGCTACCTAAGTATACTTACCTGGTCTTTAACTACATTCATATAATATGTAGTTGACAAAACGCCTAAAAATAAAAAAAGGATAAGGTAAGTACTAGATTCTTCCAAAAAATCACGTTGCGACGTGATTGAAGGACAAAACTATAGATTACTCGCTCGCGACTTCGTCCCCGTGGACTACACAAATTTCAAACCCCTATTTTACCCCTTTAGGAGTTGAATTTTCAAAATTCCTTTCTTAGCGGATGCGGATTTTATAATAGCTATCTGCATGCCAAATTTCAGCCCAATCCGTCCTGTAGTTAGAGCTGTACGTTGATAGATCAGTCAGTCAGTCAGTTTGTGTCTGGTGGGAGGCTTCGGCCGTGGCTAGTTACCACCCTACCGGCAAAGCCGTACCGCCAAGCGATTTAGCGTTCCGGTACGATGCCGTGTAGAAACCAAAGGGGTATGGGTTTAATAAAAACCCAAACCCCTTCCAGGTTAGCCCGCTATCATCTTAGACTGCATCATCACTTACCATCAGGTGAGATTGCAGTCAAGGGCTAACTTGTATCTGAATAAAAAAAAAAAAAAGTCAGTTTATATATTTATTAATTTTATGTTTATTTTTATTTAGACAAAACGAAATTACACCACACTTTTAGACCAAAGCACTAGATAAAAAGCCGAGACTGGTGTTACAGTTACCTTTTCCTTTTATATATTTAGGCTAGCTTATGCTCGCGACTTCGTCCGCGTGAACTACACAAATTTCAAACCCCTATTTCACCTCCTGTGTTGGGTTGAATTTTCAAAAATCCTCTCTTAGCGGATGCCTACGTCATAATACCTATCTGCGTACCAAATTTCAGCCCGATCCTTCCTGTAGTAGATTGAGCCGTGTGTTGATAGATCAGTCAGTCAGTCACCTTTTCCTTTTATATACCTACAGTCTACATACTAGGTAAAGATCGCGTGGATTTAAATTTTTAAAAATCCCGTAGGAAGTCTTTGATTTTCCGGGATAAAAAGTAGCATATGTCCTTTTCCGGGATGTAAGCTAACTCTGTACCAAATTTCATCAAAATCGGTTAAACTGTTGGACCGGGGAAAGCTAGCAGACAGACAGACACACTTTCGCATTTATAATAATATTAAGTATGGAGTATGTATCTGTTACTTATCTATAGCATGATGAAGTTGATTTACTCTCCGAAAGCCTTATTTGAATAAAAACGTAGCCGTCTTTGATATACCGTCAGAAAACATTTTCCTCACAGAAATGGCCCAATAAAGGCTACAAGTAAGTAATATTTGGGCGGCTTTGAAGCGCTCGCGGTATTATTTTAGAGGCTTTCGATTCAATTTCCGGGACGTAACTCGTTTGTTGCCGTTCCCCGGGACCCGGACCGGGAGAACACTTGTTTGTGATTTAAATCGATCTTTGCCATAGAGATTCACCTGGTGGGAGGCTTCGGCCGTGGCTAGTTACCACCCTACCGGCAAAGCCGTGCCGCCAAGCGATTTAGCGTTCCGGTACGATGCCGTGTAGAAACCAAAGGGGTATGGGTTTAATAAAAACTGCCATACCCCTTCCAGGTTAGCCCGCTATCATCTTAGACTACATCATCACTTACCATCAGGTGAGATTGCAGTCAAGGGCTAACTTGTATCTGAATAAAAAAAAAAAAAAAAAACCGGAGGTAAGGTATGTGGGACTCACCGGCCGAGAGGCAACCCACTAAAACCCAGCGGCGCGGCGCTCCTGCGCGTCGCCTGGTGACTGGGTCACGGGAACACCGAAGCAAACCACCGCGACCCAGCCAGCGACATCGAGACGGACCCTCCACCGGGGACCCCGCTCACGAGGTCGCCCACCACACGTCCGAGGCGCACCAACGATGTGCCCCCTGGGGACCCAACGGGCGACAACGCAATCCCGCGCATGTCGTCGCCCGCGTCCCATCCTTCGCCTCGTCCGCTGTGCCCTCTGCTAGTCAAAAGGCGGAGAAACCTCTCATCAGAAAGTCATTAGTCATATAGCCAACAATATGCCCGACGAGAAATTATTAATCAAATCAAATCAAATCAAATCATTAATCAAATATTAGCCGTGTTACCGGGGTGCAATGGTCCGAATACTGCTCTGCCCTTCGGATGCCCGATGCATCCAAAAGGGACCAGCAGCACCCAACCACACTGGGAGGTTACCTGGCTGGCACCCCATCCTCCTTTTGTCCCTTCTGTTGTAACGTCAAATATCTTCGATCTTTACAGAAACCCTCTCGCTATTTGACGTTTCTTTTGTATATAAGGGTTTGATGTTGGTTTGATGTTTGATAATTTGAGCTAAGGGATTGTATGAATTCCTATTTTGTTGTTATTTTGGGAATGGTAATAGGAATGTGTGATTTTATCGTAAAATACATGGAAATAATGTTATCGTGGATGTCGTGTTTCATCATGGGGAAGTCGTTAAACTCAAACTCAAATTATTTATTCAGAATAGATAAAATTTTACGCTTACTGATGGTCGAAATTGTTAATTTGTAAGATGATATAGTCATCATCATGATCAACCCATCACCGGCTCACTACAAACACTAAAAACTACCCTCCTCACTCTCAGAGTGAGGAGGGTTTTGGCCATAGTCTACCACGCTGGCCAAGTGCGGATTGGCATACTTCACCCACCTTTGAGAACATTTCACACTTTGAAGTTTTTTTTTCAAATGTGTTCCTCCCTTTTTTCCTCCTACATGATGGCGGTCGGAGACTGTTCTAGGTCGGTACTTAGATTGGCTGTTTTGAGGGTTCCGTACCTCAAAAGGAAAAACGGATCCTTTATAGGATCACTTTCTTATCTGTCTGTCTGTCTATCAAGAAACCTACAGGGTACTTCCCGTTGACCTAGAATCATGAAATTTGGTAGGAAAGTGGGTCTTATAGCTGACATTAGGGAAAAATCTGAAAACCGTGACTTTGTGGTTACATCAAAAAAAAATTGTGGTCATAAACTAATAATTAGTATTTTCAATTTTCGAAGTGAGATAACTATCAAGTGGGGTATTATAATATGAAAGGGTTTCACCTGTGCATTCTAAAACAGATTTTTATTTATTTTTACGCATCATAGTTTTTCAATTATCGTGCAAAATGTCGAAAAAATACGACTGAATTACGGAACCTTCGTTGCGCGAGCCTGACTCGCACTTGTTTCTTTTTGCTTTGTTGAAATTGGTGCTACTACACACTAAGTGCAGTGCGTCAAGCATACTACGTTACAGGCTTATACTATAACTAGCTGATGCCCGCGACTTCGTCCGCGTGGATTTAAGTTTTTAAAAATCCCGTGGGAACTCTTTGATTTTCCGGGATAAAAAGTAGCCTATGTCACTATCCAGGTCTTAAACTATATCCATGCAAAAATCACGTCGATCCGTTGCTCCGTTGCGACGTGATTGAAGGACAAACCAACAAACCAACAAACCAACAAACAAACATATTTTCACATTTATAATATAATAATATCACTACGATAGCCTAGCCTATGCTAGGTTTTTTAATAGAATTACTAGCTGATGCCCGCGACTTCGTCCGCGTGGAATTAGGTTTTTAAAAATCCCGTGGGAACTCTGATTTTCCGGGATAAAAAGTAGCCTATGTCACTACCCAGGTCTTTATATATACCCATGCAGAAAATCACGTCAATCCGTTGCACTGTTGCGACGTGATTGAAGGACAAGCCAACAAACCAACAAACCAACAAACCAACAAACCAATAAACCAATAAACCAACAAACCAACAAACAAACACACTTTCGCATTTATAATAAGGGTACTGATTGACCAGCGGTGTGCCAGCTCTTAGACTAGGTGGAAAATGAATATTATTTACATTTTACAGGGTGATACGTTTGATTTGAGTGTAGAATGTAGATCTCACGCAAACTAATAAAATGTTTGTTGTTTGAACAGCCGCAGTCGCGGGCTAAAGCTAGCACTCAAAAGTTCACGGCTCAACACCAATACAAATACACTTCTAAGAATATTCTCATTCTATACGTATTAGATATACCTGTATCATATCCATACCTGGTACAAAAAGCAAAGCGGGCCCTCATTTTAAAGGGGAGACACCTTAAGCAACGCTTCTTCCGCCAAGTTATCGGACCAGTGTGCCCAAAAAATCCTACTAGCCTATGTCCTTCCTCAGAATGCAAGCTACATATATCTGTACAAAATTTCATCAAAACCAACGGACAGATAGACAGACAGACACACTTGCGCATTTAAAATTTTAGTATGGACTAGCTTATGCTCGCGACTTTGTCCGCGTGAACTACACAAATTTCAAACCCCTATTTCACCCCCTTAGGGGTTGAATTTTCCAAAATCCTTTCTTAGCGGACGCCTACGTCATAATAGCTATCTGCATGCCAAATTTCAGCCCGATCCGTCCAGTAGTTTGAGCTGTGCGTTGATAGATCAGTCAGTCAGTCAGGTCAGTCAGTCAGTCAGTCACCTTTTCCTTTTATATATTTAGAAGAAGAAGAAGATTACTGAAGTGTTTTAGAAATATGCGTGGTTTGGTAATGAGTTATTCTAGTTTATATTTGTTGGGTTGAACCAAAGTTTATAACATTTTTTCCAAGTGTATATTGTATAGAAACGCCCCTTGAAATAACAGAATTTAGGTGAATAAGATACGAGAAAAAACTTTACTGTCCAGAGAAGTTACAAATAAATCAACCCCGTTGGACCCGCTCCACTTGGACCATTCTGGATTTATAACACTTGTTCTTGGTTGAGTTTGATTCGTTTTTTCCTAATATTCAAGTTTCTATGATTTTTTCTTTCGGTGTAAATTTTACGAATAAGCACTTCATTTTTTTCTAATAGCTCAAATAGGTATGCCCACTCCGAATTTTACCTTTTTTAGGGTTTCGTGCGATATAACTATTAAAGTCATCACAGTTTTCAAATACTATGTCTACTCCTAGACGTGTTATTTGATGAATACAATGCTTTGCGTAGTTCGGTAGTGGGAAAGACGGGCTTGCTAAACCAGTTACCAATTTAAAGTCTATCTTTTTGCAGTTTGACTCAACCTTATTTCAGTACCTGAAAGGTGGTTTTTCCTTGATGTAACTGCATGGGTGTTGGTGATGGATCATCTCAAAAGGGCATGAGGACGTAGATGGCCGGTTCTGTAGATTTATTTTGATGATACAAGCGCTTGATCGTGACTCTGTTCGCTCGTAGCGTGAACGGTGAAATGATTCTTTGAAGCTTGCTTTGGCGAGGTTTTAGATTCAAGTTTTAAAATAAGCTTCGGATAGACGGAGTTACTATGCGGCAGGGTGGTAACTAGCCATGGCCGAAGCCTCCCACCAGACAACATACATAAGAAAATTCCTGACTCAGTGGCTCATCAATGCAACGTACATCCCTTAGATCTAGAAAGCTGATATTTTGCATAGACCTAGCGCGTGTTGCCAGTGATGACATATGGATCCGAGACATGGCCGCTAACTATGGGCCTCATAAGAAAGCTCAGAGTCACTCAGCGGGCGATGGAGAGAGCTATGGGCGGAGTGTCTCTACATGATCAAATCTGAAATGAGGAGATCCGTAGGAGAACTATAGAGTAACCGACATAGCTCAACGGGTTGCGAAGCTGAAGTGGCAATGGGCAGGGCACATAGTTCGTACAACCGATAGACGTTGGGGGTTCCAAGGTGCTGGAATGGCGACCTCGCACCGGAAGACGCAGCGTTGGAAGAACCCCACTAGGTGGACGGACGACATCTGACGAGTCGTAGGGAGCCGCTGGATTCAGGCGGCGCAAGACCGTAGCGTGTGGAAGTCCCTACAAGAGACCTATGTGCAGCAGTGGACGTCTATTGGTTGATGATGATGATGATGATATCGCGATTTCTCCAAGATACAAAAACCTCATCCGGCACAGGTACAATGTAGTTCCGTAGCTATCAAGGCTCGGATAGATTAACACAGCATCAACGAGGCGTCTGAGATAGGAAATAATCTGTCATCGCCTTGACGTACCGGAAATTGACAGGTTCGCGATGTATCGATGGTAATATCTCTTCACAGTCACTTGCTACTCGTCTTATTATAGACTAGCTGTCCCTCTCCGGTTTCACACGAGTGGACGAACCTTTTTAGAGTTCCATAGCCTTTAGAGCCTCAGTAGCTCAACCGGTATAGGTGTGGACTGAAAACCGAAAGGTTGACGGTTCAAATCCCGCCCGTTGCACTATTGTCGTACCTACTCCTAGCACAAGCCTGACGCTTAGTTGGAGAGGAAAGGGGAATATTAGTCATTTAATAATTCTTTAAAAAAAAACTCTAAAGGAAAAACGGAACCCTTATGGGATCACTTTGCTGTCTGTCTGTCTGTCGGTCTGTCAAGAAACCTACAGGGTACTTCCCGTTGACCTAGAATCATGAAATTTGGCAGGTAGGTAGATCCTTTAGCTGACATTTGGGGAAAAATCTGAAAACCTTAAATTTGTGGTTACATCACACACAAAAAATTAAATTGTGGTCATGAACTAAAAATTAGTACTTATTTTCAATTTTCGAAGTAAGATAACTATATCAAGTCAACAGACTAGACTGTAGGCAAGCCAAAGAGGCTTTTCCTAACATAGACAAACGTCAAACTAACAAACTACTCCGCCTGGACAGAGGTAAACTTAGGAAGGTGGTGGGACTCATAACAGGGCATAGCCCACTAAACAAACACCTTTTCTTTATTAGGAGTCACCGACCGTCCTCAGTGCAGGGCCTGCATGGAGGTTGATGAAACACCGACGCACGTACTCCTGGAGTGCACGGGCGTGGCAGATCAACGCGAACGCCATTTAGGTTCCCCGACCTCACTCCAAGAAGCCCTCGGCAACCTGGGCGGTCTACTCGGCTTCTGGAGCGAGCTTGGATGGCTGGAGTGAAGACTTCGGCGGGGAGGGGCGATGCACGCACAACAGACGGAAACGTTTAAGTGCGGAAACCAGCCCAGAATGAACAAGAAGAAGAAGAAGAACTATATCAAGTGGGGTATCATATGAAATGGCTTCACCTGTGGATTCTAAAACAGATTTTTGTTTATTTTTATGCGTCATAGTTTTTGAATTATCTATTTAATTATTTAAATACGACTGTTGTACTGAACCCTCGGTGCGCGAGCCTGACTCGCACTTGGCCGGTTTTTTAAATTTAACAAAATTAGACTAAGCCTTTTGGTGCAATTGGGCCTAAGAGATTTATTTTAGTAAAAATCTACACGCAAAGAAAATCTCGCCCAAAAGTTAACTATTACACTAAATATAATTTACAATATCAAAACAACATGCTAATTATAATGTAAAAACAGTCAAGTTATAGTAAACTAAACATTAAAATGGACCGAGGTTAACGCTAGAACCATATTAAGGTATAGTTACTGTAATTTGCAAACTGGTTCAACAAAGTTCAACAGTTTCTAATAACCGGTCTATTTTCTATGCTAATTATTGTATAGGAAGTTAAAGTTTTGTTACTGTTAGTATGGTTGAAATGGTTTTTAGGGTTGCGTACCTCAAAAGGAAAAACGGAACCCTTATAGGATCACTTTGTTGTCTATCTGTCTGACCGTCTGTCTGTCAAAAAACCGATGACCTAGAATCATTAAATTTGGCAGGTAGGTAGATCTTGTAGCTGACATTTGGGGAAAAATCTGAAAACCGTGAATTTAGGCTTACATCACACAAAAAAATATTAAATTGTGGACATGAACTAATCATTAGTATTTTCAATTTTCTAAGTAAGATAACTATATCAAGAGGGGTATCATATGAAAGGGCTTCATCTGTGGATTCTAAAACAGATTTTTATTTATTTTTATGCATCATAGTTTTTGAATTATCCTGCAAAATGTCGAAAAAATACGACTGTAGTACGGAAACCTCATTGCGCGAGCCTGGCTCGCATTTGGCCGGTTTTTTTATACGTAACCAGAACTGTGGCAAAAACGAAGACAGGTAATAGTACTGATGATTACTGATATGATACCACAAGAAAAAACGCGAAAAAAATTCCTATAGGTATTTTGTAAGAGATCACGATAGGTATACTGCAAATAAAAATCTGACTGACGCTAGAGAGTCAACGAAGGTTGCGTAAGTAGACCACTCGGAGTCAATGCCGCGTCGTAGGTGTGCATTGACCCCAGTTTTCACGCTATATCAATCTATAAGTGTAGAGCCACTAGAGAACTTGTGTCTGACATGGAAACCTGCCTAGGTAAAGTGTTCACAAAACCTAGTACAATTTAATCCAATAAAATAAAATAAAATAAAAATAAAAATCTTTTTTATTCAAATAAACTTTTACAAATACTTTCGATTAGTCGGATGCATCTACCACTGGTTCGGAATGCCTTTCCTACCGAGAAGAACCAGCAAGAAACTCGGCGGTTGCTCTTTTCAAATGTTTGATATAGGTACAAGATTATGCCATGTATAATGGCACCCTACCTGTTTCTACCTATTTGTAAATTTGGCTGAATAAAAGGTTTTTATTAATATTATTATAAAATAGTATATTCTTCTATTTTTTTTTTTTGTTTTTTTTCTATTATTATTATTATTATAAAATAGTAATTGCAGTCTTGTTCGTTGCAATAAAAACACAAGTTTGCGCGTTTACCGCCAATCAGTCCCCGTTTACATTACCTCTTCTCTTTCAGAGCACTCCCCTCACACCTTCCAACAGCATTGGGATTCTTGGAGTCCACGTTTCGAGCGAGGTCCAATTCTGAGATCATTTGGAAAGTAAGGCCAAACTACCCTCCAAAAAGCTTGGGGTGCTCAACAGAGCAAAGCGGTACTTCGCGCCCGAGCACAGGCTCCTTCTCTACAAAGCGCAAGTCCGCCCACAGATGGAGTACTGCTCTCACCTTTGGGCTGGAGCACCCCAGTCCCCAGTACCAACTCCTTCCATTTGATCGGATCCAACCAAAGGCGGGCGGTTCGACTTGTGGACGATCCCAAACTAACCGGCTCGTTGGAAAGCCTGGAGCACCGCAGAGACGTTAGCTCTCTATGCGTGTTCTATCGCCTCTATTTAACTTTCGTGGTATGTACCCGTTAAGCCACGAAATAAGCATAAAATCATTAGTTTACGCATAATATTATTTCACAGTAGGTACAAATCCTGCCTTTGAATTAACTGAATTCGGAATTCCTTAAATCTGTTCCGATGAAAGCAGCTCATTTACAGGAATATCGATATATCTATTACCTACATCCAATAAAAGGACCGAGCGCTGGGTGTCTGTTCACCCCACGGCGGGCGTCATGTACATGCGTTTCCAATTATTGATACTATCCTCAAATTGTAAGCCGATAGGTACATTAATATGGTACTAGCTGACCCGCCCCGGCTTCGATCAGACGAGTTGCTGACGAGACGATATAGCATCGTGAGAAAATCTGCGTGCCTGAGAGTGCGATTTGTCCATAACGTTCACAAAGGTGTGTGAACTCATCCACTGCGCACCTGGCCAGCGTGGTGGACTATGGCTTAAAGCCTGCTCATTCGCAGAGGAGACCTGTGCGGTGGGCTGGCGATGGCTTCAGATTATGATGATAATGGGTTCTTTATTAATACGGGCTGGATACCAAAAGTTCAATATATTGAAACTGAAATGAACAACTATAAATACAGGAATGCCGAAGTTGGTCCAACAAAATTTCGTCCAAATTCGGCCTGGATTCAGGCGGCGCAATACCACAGCGTGTGGAAGTCCCAACAAAAGGCCTATGGCCAGCAGCGGACGTCTATCGGTTGACGATGAGGATGATACCATACAATACATATATAAATGTAGGACTATAAAGAGCATTACAGAAATGCCGAAATTCGTCCAACAAAATTTCGTCCAAATTCGGCCTTCGGCTATAGTACAGCTAGGCATCGCTAGTGCTCGTACACGCGTTTCCAATTATTGATGGTGCCGTGAACGCGTAAGCTGATATGCATTATTATTGCGCGGCCCGAGGCGGGCGGACAAAGGACTTGTCTGTATTTTGACGAGAGTCCGTACCCTACATGTAGGTGAAGAGCTGGTGGGAAAATAAAGAAATCCACAATGTGGCTAATTCCGTTGTACACAATCTCTAAACTAAACTAAAATGGCACCTCTAAATCTATTGCTATCCATTTCATAATGTTGCTTGTGGAAAAGAATAGCACTAGGTTTGGAACTGTTAATTTAGTTTAGTTTAGAGATTGTGTACAAGAGAATTGGCCCCATTATTTTAACCTTTAAACTACATGACAGTATAAAGTCCTAAGGTGCTCGAATAGCGCCTCGCACCGAAAAGCGTAGAATTGGAAACCCTCCAACAAGATGGACAGAGGACATCAAACGAGTCGTAAGTAGCCGCTGGTTTCAGGTGGCGCAAGACTTGGTATTTATCGTTTTGACTATGACGATAATACCATACAATACATAATTGGGTATTTTCCTACTTTTGAATTTGATAAATATTATTACTTTATTATAAACTATGATAAAAATAATGACGTACGCTGAAAAAAATATTAAAATCGAACAAAGATTTACAAAGATACAGGCATTTTAATTTTGGAGTGGGAGTGTCTTCTATCCCTTTCTCGCAAAACGAAAATTTGTATGAAACCGCACGAAGCTACTATGACATTAGTCAAAATGCCCTGTCTAATCAGAAATATTTAAATGCTTATAACTTTTTTATTATTTGATCCATTTAATTAGTGGAGACCTTAACAAGCCAACGTCTCCACTGGCGGTGAAGACGTTGGGTTGCTGGGGTGAGGAAGCGAAGGGTTTCGTGCGTGCCATCGGCCGTCGTCTAAGGCAATGAGGTTGCGATCCGCGCTCTGGGGCCTACCTGGTTCAAAGGTTGTCCATCGCCATTCAGCGTGGCAATAGTGCCAGCTTAATGGGCACCTTTGGCCCAGGGGCAACCAGGGGCGGACTTTTTGACGACGTTTAATTTTAAGTTGGTAAGGTTTATTCAAGTTTGTATGTTTTAATTAGTTTTTTCAGTTTACGTCATTATTTTTATCCTAGTTTATAAAAAAGGAATAAATAAATTGGAGTCAAATGCCTAATAATGTTGAAACTGAAATTAAGAACTGTAAAGTTCAGTCAGGAATGCCGAAATTCGTCTAGCAAGATTTACGATATATTGAGTAGGTACCATGGAAACATACAGCGTTTATTGTCTCCTCAATATTTCCCACTAGCTCTTGTAGGTATCCGCTTTTGTGCGCCGTCGTCGCGTCGCCTTCGAAACCAGACATATCGTGGATTGAATTATTGCGCGGTCTCGCTGTAACGTTATTGGATTTTATGAAATTGTATCTATTAATATACCTAGTCGTTTATTATGTTTGGTACATAAGTTTGGTACAGATTTGGTACCTTTGTACCAAATTTTTGTACCAAGTACAAATATCATCATCATTAAGCTCATCCCATCGCTAGTTTAGTACTGAGCACGTATCTTCTTTTTAACCGACTTCAAAAAAAGGAGGAGGTTAGATACTGAAACTCCTCAACGGATAAGAGTAAATTGCTCGCGATCAGTGTAATAGCGTAATAGTGTAATAGTGTAAACAGTAGATTTTTAACCAGTCATAGCATAATTCCATGGGGCCACTAAAAATTGTGAAATAAATTTTTTTTACAAAAAAAATAAAAACCGACACAAACACTAAAAATTGAAAAATAATTTAATTTATTACCGAATATATTATGTATACAAGAGTTAATATAGTTCCATAATAATATTTTTTGGGGTCGGTGCCAATGAGGTACCATTGTGGAGTCTCATAAAAATATGAAGTCTAGACGATTCGCGCAGCTAAAGCTAATTGGCACCGGCACCAAAAAATATTATGATGGAACTATATTAACTCTTGTATACATAATATATTCGGTAATAAATTAAATTATTTTTCAATTTTTAGTGTTTGTGTGTCGAAGTCGGTTTTTATTTTTATTGTAATTTTAGAATTAAAAACCAGCCAAGTGCGAGTCAGACTCGCGCACCGAAGATTCCGTACTAAAGTCGTATTTTTTCGACATTTTGCACGATAATACAAAAACTCTGTTTTAGAATGTATAGGTAAATCCCTTTCATATGATACCCCACTTAGTATGGTGATTGTGTATCTTACTTAATTTGTTCATGAACACATTTAAATTTTTTTTTGTGATGTAACCACAAATAAACGGTTGTCAGATTTTTTTCTTTACTTGTGCTGTAAAACCTACGTACTTACAAAATTTCATGATTTCGGGAAGCACTGACGTTGCTTACGTATACTTACCGTTCTCCTTGTCCCGCTTGATTGGCTTCGCTCAGACTCCAGCCCCACCATTACCCATACACACACACAAATTGTGTATGGACAGGCCGGTGTGCCGGTAGTAGTAATAGTTGAACTGATATGAAGTCATTCTGCCCGTACGTGCCTACACTAATTCTTCTTTGAACAAAACACTAACTTACAGTAGGCGGCAGAAAATAATGTACTACATCGACCTTTAGAAAGAGATAGCGGTTTTGTTGAGCGTTGTCTCTGTCGTTGTGACCGACAAAACGTCAAATAAGTATGAGTGACAGAGACAACGCTCGACATAACCGCTATCTCTTACTGAAGGTCAATATACATTACTAGCTTATGCTCGCGACTTCGTCCGCGTGGACTACACATATTTCAAAAAAAAATTGTCAAATTTTCAAAAATCCTTTCTTAGCGGATGCCTACGTCATAATAGCTAGGTATCTGCAGGCTTAATTTCAGCCCGATCCGTCCATTAGTTTGAGCTGTGCGTTGATAGATCAGTCAGTCAGTCATTCAGTCAGTCAGTCAGTCAGTCACCTTTTCCTTTTATATATTTAGATTTTCTGCCGGGTACTGTAACTATGTTGGCAGTTATAAATGGTTTTCTTAATTTGATGAGAGCCATAAAATTAATGTAGTCAATAAGAGGAAATAATATTTTTTTAAATCATGGACATACAAAATACAGCATCCATCTTACTTTTACGACTCTTTATTTATGATTGATTCGATTTTTTCTTTTCGTTAATTGGTTGTTTAAATCAGGAAAGTTGTGAAATGATTTTGTTTAAATTTTAAATTATGGCTATCCAATTCAAATATACAGGAGATTCATCCAAAGATTAGAAGGGCTATTATGCCTGACTAAATTACAAAAAAAATAGGTAGGTACATTTAAAGGGGTAAAGAAGACCCACAGTCGAACCCGCGTTGAGCCTCGAAAGTTTTATTTTATACTTGAGCTCTTCAACATTTATTTTTAATAAATTCCATCCGAGTGAAGCCAGGGGGGGGGGGGGGATATAAAATTCAGCTCCAACAGGACATAATTTTTGTTTTTGGTACTTTCTAGCTCGTATTTTTAAGTTAACCTAGTTTTTATTACGTAATTTTTAACATAATTATGGTAATAATATAATTTTTTTCTTGTATTGTTTTGAGAGCTGAATAAACTTTTAGTTCGCGCGGCTAGGAAGGATGTGTGTGTGTGAAATGTGAACCCCGAACAATTCATTTGAAACGCACCCACGCCGCGCTGCGTGTGCGTCAGTCAGTCAGTGTAGTTTGGTTCAGTGACACCTCTTTGTATAATATCTGTTTACTCATTAAAAGTAATGTTCCCACAATAAAGGTTTTATTTAGTGAACTCATCATGAAGGTCATCGAAGTCCCCAATACTTGTTTTTTAATGATTGGAAAAAATATCTTATTTGTAACTAAATTTAAATATCCTTGAAGGAATCGGAATTTATTGAGCGTCCATCTAAACTATGGCGCATAGGCGCTAAAAATGGCATGTTATTAATAAAATTTATAATTATGTTATACGCATATCCGCTTCCTCCAAAAACAGGAAATTAAATTAAAATGCGAAATAATATGAGCCTTATAAAATAGTATTAAAAGCCTATAGAAACTAGTGATTACTTATAACATATTCCCCGGCTTTGCCCAACAGGAATTTCTTAAAATCCTTTATAAAGGATTTTATAAGGAAAGGAAGAAATATTGTACATCGACCTTTAGGGCGATTGTGCACTCATCTGTATTCGGTGATACAGATACGTACTCATTCGATTCGTATTTTTGATGGGTTCCCAATCGTGTAATACTGTGACTCGTTGGGAATCCATCGAAAAAATATTCCCATCGAGTCACACCCAACAGTGTGACTCTTTGGGAATTACAATGGATAATAAACAACCGGCCAAGTGCGAGTCAGGCTCGCGCAATGAGAGTTCCGTACTACAGTCGTATTTTTTCGACATTTTGTAGGATAATTCAAAAACTATGATGATACGTAAAAATAAATAAAAATCTGTTTTAGAATTCACAGATGAAGACCTTTCATATGATACCCGGCTTGATATAGTTATCTTACTTAGAAAATTGAAAATACTAACTATTTATGACTACAATTTAATTTTTTTTGTGGGATGTAACCACAAATTCACGGTTTTCAGATTTTTCCCCGAATGTCAGCTGTAAGATCTACCTACCTGCCAAATTTCATGATTCTAGGTCAACGGGAAGTACCCTGTAGGTTTCTTGACAGACAGACAGATAACAAAGTGATCCTATAAGGGTTCCGTTTTTCCTTTTGAGGTACGGAACCCTAAAAAGGCTAGCCAAGTGCGGATAAGCAGACTTCACAAACCTTTGAGAATTATGGAGAACTCTCAGGCATGCAGGTTTACTCAGGATGTTTTCCTTCACTGTTAAGGCATTGAATTTCATTCAATAAAAAAAAATCTAAGTCAAAATTCTCACATGACACGCCTTCTACAGATCAATAAAACAGTACCTAGGTACTTACAGCTGTACAGAATAAGTTCGTATTCAGAAGCAGCAGCGTACAACTTGTCCCAACTTGTTCCTCGCTCGATCTTGTTCACACTACATCATGTTGCGCCATGTTTCTAACTTTAAACTTGTTTTTTTGCAGTTAAAATCTAGATACGTTTCAGTTCTATGCATGTAGAGATCGTTTTGTGCATTTACGAGGTTCATACCTAGCCCAATGACAGTGTCTGGAACAATGTTTTTTTTTATAAGATAGCTTACTTGGCATTTTTTCATTCAAGGGTTGGAATACTTATTTTTTTTATTTTATAAGTCCCGCAAATTGCTATTGCGCTGAAACCATGTCTCATTAACATCGAAATGACGTCATTTTGACGTCAGCCGAAATAAAAATATACCATCAGCTTGAAACATTAGGTTTAGGCGCTGAGGTGGAACATACATAAATACAAACACACATAATATATGTAGGATACATAGACTGCTAAAATTAAAACCCTTTTTTAGGCTTTTCCATTGTCGGGTAAAAAATTAAACAAATGATAGACTTTAATACTTAAAAAACTAACACAATAATACTCGCACTATAAAACACAGCTTTACCGGAAACACGGTATGAAGAAGTATACAGAATGTCATACTAATAACGCCATAAAGGTGTGATTCATGGCGTCATAAAAATCGGGGCATTCTTATTGTATTGCAGGGACGATAAGTATCGCAGCAGTACAAATTATTTGCCTATTTTATACGATAGTTTCGTTTTATGAGAAACAACGATAAAAAATAAATCATTAATTTATTTAAATTACCAAAGAACGTAGGCTATCTCTCATCATCAACCCTCATATTTATCCAGGAAAATCAAAATTTTCCCATGGGATTATTAAAAATCTAGATTCTCAAATTAAATCTAAATAGCATTCCTAGCGGACTGAGTCGTGGGCGTAAGCTAGTAGCTATAAAAATATTATATGTATCGCGGACGAAGTCGCGAGCAAAAGCTAGTCATTGTCATAGGCAAAACTATTGCAGATATTGTCATCATCAACCGATAGACGTCCACAGCTGGACATAGGTCTCTTGTAGGGACTTCCACACGCCACGGTCTTGCGCCGCCTGAATGCAGCGGCTCCCTGCGACTCGTTTGATGTAGTCCGTCCACCTAGTGGGGGGCCAACGCTGCGTCTTCCGGTGCGAGGTCGCTATTCCAGCACCTTGAGACCCCAACGTCTATTGTCTATCGGTTTCACGAACTATGTGCCCTGCCCATTGCCACTTCAGCTTCGCAACCCGTTGAGCTATGTCGGTTACTTTAGTTCTCCTACGGATCTCCTCATTTCTGATTTGATCACGTATAGAGAAACTCCAAACTCTCTCCATCGCCCGCTGAGTGAACAGAACTATTGCAGATATTGTGGTTTTAGCAAAATAATGTTTTTTTTCTTTTTAATGACTAATATTCCCCATTCCTCTCCAACTAAGCGTCAGGCTTGTGCTAGGAGTAGGTACGACAGTAGTGCAACGGGCGGGGTTTGAACCGTCGACCTTTCGGTTTTCAGTCCACTCCTTTACCGGTTGAGCTATTGAGGCTATTGCAGATATTGTGGTTTTAGCAAAATAATGTATTAAATTGAAAAACCAAATATAAATGACCACGCACGCACCGGTATAATATGAAACCAAAGTGCTGTATCAGTTAAAATCTACTCAAAGGAACACGTGTTCATTAAACCACGGCCGTAACTCATTTCCACAGTTAAAACTACTAATGTGTGGTCTACGCCACACATTATAATGTTGATACGTTACTCGACTAGTGTGACCATCGTATAAAATTAATTAATGGCCCCGATTCTCTAGTCTCTCTCTAAACTAAATTTAGAGTATCTGCATCCTTTAAATTTTAGTGCACAGTGCACACTCTAAATTTAAACAGTAGGTTCGCGAGTACGTGCTAAAATCACGGGTTTTACCATCTAAAAATTAAATTTAGAAATGTCAAACTACTTCTGTCCTTTTCATATTACAATAGTAAGAAGAGGGTGCGAATACTCTAAAATTAGGTTGTGCTTAGAATCGGTGCCAATGATTTTATTTTTAAAGGAAACCATAATCACCTGCCCATATTATAAATGCAAAAGTGTGTTTATTTGTTGGTTTATTGGTTTGTCCTTCAATCGCAACGGAGCAACGGATTGACGTTATTTTTTGGATGGGTATAGTTTGTTAGCTTATCATTTAATAAATTAATATTTGAAGCTGAGTTGACTAAAATAAAGAAAATATAAAGTCTTCATTTGACTCAAATTTAAATGTGAAAAAAATTAAATTCAGTAGAAATGTTTTTACAAGTCATGATATAAGTCCCGCAAATTGCTAATGCACGTGGCCGCCATTTTAGTGACGTCAGCACTAGACTGAAGTTTCGAGCTGATGGTATATTTTTATGTCGGCTGACGTCAAAATGACGTTATTTCGATGTTAATGAGACATGGTTCCAACGCAATAGCAATTTGCGGGACTTATACCAATTATTATTATCCGTCCCGGAAACACAAAATATAAGGTCACCCCACTAATATCCGGTTTATGAGCTAAACTTTGAAAGAAAGCATTAAAAACGAAAATCTGTACATTCAAAATGTCTTTGATGCTCAATTTTATTGAATAATTTTATTGCATAGTAAAAAGCATGTTAAAAAAGCTCTTCAAATGCGAAAGCTTATTTTTAAGTTTTACCGCTTATAAATATGCTAAGTATAAGAGATGTTTTTTTCCGTTCCTCAAAAGGAAAAAAAAACCCTTATAGGATCACTTTGTTGTCTGTCTATCTGTCGTGTCTGCCAAGAAAACCTTTAGGGTACTTCGCGCTGGCCTAGAATAGAATTTGGTAGGTAGGTCCTATAGCACAAGTAAAAGGAATAAAATTAATATTGAGACTTGATTCAACTGAGATTCAAACCCACAACCTTAGCGCAACAGAAATAATAATAATAAACCTCTAAATCGCAACGCCTTTTGGGTTATATTAATACTAGGTGATGCCCGCGACTTCGTCCGCGTGGAATGAGGTTTTTAAAAATCATGTGGAAACTCTTTTATTTTCCGGGATAAAAAGTAGCCTATGTCCTTCCGTGATGTCAACTAACTCTATACCAAATTTCACACACTTTCGCATTTATGATATTAGTAGGATTAAATGTAAATATAAATTTAAAAAAAAATAACTAAATAAAAAAAATAACCTGCTACAATAGTTTTGAATTAAAAATTAAATCCGATAGATTAAAAAAGTTATAGACCGATCACTTCCCATAAAAAATAATTCACGACTAAAGCGTTTTATACCTACACAGAAAATATTCTCCCGACCGTATTGCAACATGACGGATAGCGGGCGCCGGTCAAACATTGAGCAACGTAAGAGCCGTGAAAGCTTAGCGATATAAATTATCAATTTGTCATCCACAGCTTAGCTACAAGCTTCTGTATAGATAAGACCGGCTATTAAACACTGCACTGTCGACGTGGCTTCTTAATTTGTTGTCACAGATTAAAAGATAGATGCGACACATTATTCATTTCATTAAAAAAGTTACTACAGCTACTAAGATTTTAGGGTTCCGTACCCGAAGCGTGCCAACGGGACCCTATTACTAAGCCGCGGCTGTCCTTCCGTCTGGCTGTCAGAGGGCTGAATCTCACTAACCGTAATAAATAGTGTTGAAATTTTCACAGAATGTGTATTTCTGTTGCCGATATTATGAAGAAATAATCAAAATGGCCACCATGAAAATAATAAAATAAAAAGTGATATTTCTTGTACGATGGTACGGAACCCTTGGTGTTCGAATCAGACTCACACTAGAACTTTTTTTCACTACTTTTTTTATGAGTCACAATATTATTTTATCTTTGTCGGATTTGAATGATTGTTCGATTATTACAACCATAATTTCTACCCATCGCCGGTATACTACTGAGCACGGGTTTCTTGGAATGGAAAGGTTTTTAGGCAATAGTCCACCTGTCTAAGTGCGGCTGGTAGACAGAGATGTACTTTGAGAATATTATGCAGACCAAGACCTAAGTGCTAACTAAGATTGGAGGTAATTACTGTACGGAGCAGAAAGTAATGTATATCGACCTTTAGAAGGAGATAGCGGATCTGTAGAGCATTGTCTCTGTCGTTGAAATCGACAAAACGTCATATAATGCAAATCTCATACTGCAACTGTTCCTGTCTGGTACTGCAAATGTTCATGGGCGGCGGTAATCACTTAACATCAGGTGACTCGCCTGCTCGTTTGCTCGCCATTTTTATTTACAAAAATAATAAGGTATGAGTGACAGAGACAACGCTCTTCAAAGCCGAAATATCATTCTAAAGATCGATGTACATTACTTTCTGCCGCGTACCTACTGTAAGCTGTTTATTGGTTCCTTGTAGGTACTTTATTTGCAAATCTATGCACTGCTCCCATAATCTTTGCCCACAAAGGTATAATATCAGTTTAAACAAACTATAAGACTTGAGTTTCGGCGTTAAAATGCCTATTAACCTATTTTATTTGAAAGTTACTCTGTTTATGCCCTATCAGTATCACGAAAAGGTATTTTATCCCTTAATTTTGTTGGAATAGAGATGAGTTTAGATTGATGAAAATCGAGGAGTGAAGCACCATCGTAACGGAAAACAGTGAGTGGTTTTTATTGTATTCACTTTGTACTACAATACTGTAGTTATACAAATTGTTGATAAGTAGGTAGGTATTGAAGTATTGACTACTAGATGACGCCCGCGACTTCGCCGCGATTTAGGTTTTTTAAAAATCCCACGGGAACTCTTTCATTTTCCGGGATAAAAAGTCGCCTATGTCCTTCCCCGGGATGTAAGTTAACTCTGTACCAAATTACATAAAATTAGTTGAACTGTTGGGCCGTGAAAAGCAGACAGACAGACAGACACACTTTCGCATTTACAATATTAGTATGGATTAGCGCTTGGCTGCAATCAGACCTGGTGGCAAGTGATGATGCAGCCTAAGATGGAGCGCGCTTGGCTAGAAGATGCCTATTCACTCTCGACTTGAAGGAATCATCTAGTAGGTAGGTAGGTACCACTAAATATATCGGAAAAACCTAAATGATTAAATAACAGAACGCAACACTGATTAAAATATTATTGTTAGGTATATAGTTACAGTATTAATATCAAAGTTTTGGCTTCCCCATGACTCAGAAGTTCGACGGTTTTCCCCAAACGATATCTATCTAGCCTTGGCAACAGTATCAACTAGGGAATAGCAATAGGGATGTTTCACCCCCTAATAGATAGCTAGTCTATTTCATAACCCTTCCTTTTAAGCCCTTAATTAGTCAGGCATAATACTGGTTGATGAAAAGCTTGTTATGGGTGAACTTATAATGAGTGAATGGGTTCCGTAATTTTTTATTATTTGATGACAAGTTAGCATTTTTGACTGCGATCTACCTGAGCCATCCTAACCCGAATCCATTGAAGGTTTTCTACAAAAAAATAATTGACTATCGCCCAGTGAAGCAGCAATGTAGAACCAACCAATTTCTCCGAAGTTCTCATATTTGCTTCCGATAAAGCATGATTGTCATCAAGCGCAATCCTAATCAATCAATCAGTCTGTTTGCGTCCACTGCAGGACATAGGCCTTCCCCAGTGCGCACCACCACACACGATCCTCTGCCTTGTTAAGGACCTTGTTAAGGTCGTCAGTCCAGCGGGTTGGAGGTCGTCCCACACTGCGTTTGCTGATACGCGGTCTCCACTCCAGAACACGTCTGCCCCAGCGGCCATCGTTTCTGCGGCAGACGTGGCCTGCCCACTGCCACTGGCTAATTCGTTGAGCTATGTCAGTCACTTTGGTTCTCCGACGGATTTACTCGTTACGGATTTTGTACCTCAGAGAGACACCCAACACAGCCCGCTCAATAGCACGCTGAGCGACTTTGAACTTGTGGACAAGGCCAACTGTCAGTGTCCACGTTTCAGCGTCATACGTCATCACAGGTAGGACACACTCATTAAAGACTTTCGTCTTTAGGCTTTGGGGTATCGACGAATTGAAGACTTGACGCAATTTTCCAAATGCTGCCCAGCAATCCTAATAAAAAGTACTATTCCAGGCTTATCTTATTTCCATATTCAATTAAATTAACTACGGAACCCTAACTAGAAATAATAAATATGCAAACGAATATTTTTTTTTTAATTACGCAGGTGGTCAGGTAATCAGTATTATATCGATCATGAGCAAACTTTAGCACAACTCTATCAAAACTATACACGCTACAATAACACTTAGGACCTACATAATACAAGCTATAATATTGTAAAATATTATGTGAATTGATTGTAGGGTGGACTAGTGTTCCTAGAGAAATGAATTTTTCAATGTAATTAATTTGTAATGGTTTTTTAACGCTCTCGCAACATGGTGGTGGAAGGTGGTATTTCGGTTCGGTTCCCGGGTGACACTTTTTTATTATTTAAAAGCTGGTTATATTAACCCGTTTTAACATCAATTATTTTTGACATTATTACGCATCAATAGTCCGAATATTGCGATATTCTTCTTATTCTTCTCAAAAACTAAATATTATGTACTTATCATCTAACTAAATCTAACTAAATATTATGTACTAGCTTATGCTCGCGACGTCGTCCGCGTGGACTACATAAATTTCAAACCCCTATTTCACCCCCTTAGGGGTTGAATTTTCAAAAATCCTTTCTTAGCGGATGCCTACGTCCTAATAGCTATCTGCATGCCAAATTTCAGCCCGATCTGTCCAGTAGTTTGAGCTGTGCGTTGATAGATCAGTCAGTCAGTCAGTCATTCAGTCAGTCATTCAGTCAGTCAGTCAGTCAGTCAGTCACCTTTTCCTTTTATATATTTAGATTATTATCATGACCTATTTTAAGTAAAAATCGTGTGTCTGTCTGAGTAATGATGCGTTTATTAACACGCCCAGCTCTCTCGCGTGACGGCGCGCGGGGGGCGTAGGTAACACACAAAAGGTATTAATATACTGACAGTGGGTACTTAACTTAATAGTTTGGAAAAGGTAACACTCTCTAATTAGAATAATATACATAACAACACTTCAACTCTGATTATCATTACACGGGACCGCATTTGTTTTTAGCTGTTGAATTTTAATCATTTAAGGGGAGGCCCACTTTGTTGTTTAGAAAATAAACTCAAACAAGCTTATGCTCGCGACTTCGTCCGCGTGGACTACACAAATTTCAAACACCTTTTTCACCCCTATAAATGTAGAATTTTCAAAAATCCTTTCTTAGCTAATGCCTTCGTCATAATAGCTATCTGCATGCCAAGTCAGTCAGTCAGTCAGTCAGTCACCTTTTCCTTTTATATATTTAGATGAGGAGCTTGCGAACAAAACGGAGTACTAAGTACCTAATACGGTATTTAACAACTAGTCAAATCATTGACTTTTATATCAAAATATTTGACATATTTTGATAAAAAGTCACTGATTTGATATGACACGCAACATTTTATGAAATACTGGAATATGACGTCACATCATAATGACGTATTTTTTTAATTTTATCAATAATTTTAAATGTTTATTACACTTCAAACTAACAAAGGACTTAGATTTTCCGTATTTTGGGAGGTCCTCTATTTAATAGCCACTGAGAAATAATTAATTTAAGATGTAGTCAAATACCCGATTATTCAAAATTCCACTTAGTGCACCATTTCGCACTCTGGTCATTGAAACCGTTCACCAAAGGTTGTCTGTAAGAGATTGCTTTAGCAATAAGGCTGCCTTTGCACCTTCTTGTAGAATCTTATTTTTCTGTATACCAACAGGATATAACCAGAACGCTAGCAAAAACGAAGACAGGTGATAGTACCTACATATTATTATTAAGAGCGCCACCTTGCCAACAAACTGGCCCACTAGTTTGGCGAGATAGAAATGTAAGAAACCTGTACAATTAATAAGAATAAATAAAAAAAGTAGTAGGTAGTAAAAAAATTAATTGTGGTCATGAACTAAAAATTCAAATTTTCAATTTAAAATAAGATAACTATATCAAGTGGGGATATCATATAAAAGGGCTTCACTTGTGCATTCTAAAAATATTTTTATTTATTTTTATGCATCTTAGTTTTTGAATTATCGTGCAAAATGTCGAAAAAATACGACTGTTGTACGGAACCCTCGTTGTGCGAGCCTGACTCGCACTTGGCCGGTTTTTTGTGTTAACATCAACAGAAGCACTGTGCCTTAACGCCAAAAAAAGGCGCCTACCTACAGCCACCCATAGCGAAGTATTTAATTATTCGCCGCCAAAGTGAACACATCACATCAATCAGTGCCGACATCGCGTTTGTGATGCTTAAAACATGTTGCTTCAAGTTGTACATTATATAATATTATGTACTTATATCCTTTTTGTTTCTATACTCATATAGCCCACCAAACCAGCCAAATCCTACAGAGAATGGGAGAAGATCGTGCGGTGCGTTATTTCTTCTTCGCTTCATACGCCTTTGAGAATATTATGGAAAACTCTCAGGCATGCAGGTTTCCTCACGATGTTTTCCTTCACCGTTGAAGCAAGTGATATTTAAGTACTTAAAACGCACATAACTCCGAAAAGTTAGAGGTGCGTGCCCGGGATCGAACCCCGGACCTCCGATTAGAAGGCGAACGTCCTAACCACTAAGATATCACAGCTTAATATCTTAAGTACTTACCAAGAATCATGTCATCTAAAACTAAATATATAAAAGGAAAAGGTGACTGTCTAACTGACTGACTGATTTAACAACGCACAGCTCAAACTACTGGACGGATGGGGCTGAAATTTGGCATGCAGATAGCTATTATGACGTAGGCATCCGCTACCGTAAGCAATTTCACCCTCACCACCTCACTCACCTTCTTTCCACGCACATGCAAACTGGGGAATCAACCCCATCGAGGGTGTTATGTACCACTAGATTACAACATGGGGTTATTCAAGGGGCGTACGGAAAAATTCCTGAAAGACCGGGCGGCAACGCATCGGCAGTTAATCTGGTGCTGCAAATGTTCATGGGTAATCACTTAACATCAGGTGACCCGCCTGCTCGTTTACTCGCTATCTCTATTAAAAAACTTGGTAATTACATAATTACATACGGTCAAGAGCTAACTTATATATGAATAAAAAAAAAACCGGCCAAGTGCGAGTCAGACTCGCGCACTGAGGGTTCCGTACTACAATCGTATTTTTTCGACATTTTGCACGATAAATCAAAAACTATTATGCCTAAAAATAAATAAAAATCTGTTTTAGAATGTACAAGTAAAGCCCTTTCATATGATACCCCACTTGATATAGTCACTTACTTCCAACGTTGAAAATACTAACTATTAGTTCATGACCACAATTTAATTTTTTTTGTGTGATCTAACCCTAAATTAACGGTTTTCAGATTTTCCCCCAAATGTTAGCTATATGATACTAGCTACCTGCCAAATTTCATGATTCTAGATCAACGGTAAGTACCCTGTAGGTTTCTTGACAGACAGACAGACATCAAAGTGATCCTATAAGGGTTCCGCTTTTCCTTTTGAGGTACGGAACCCTAAAAATTGTTACTTTCTCACGAATATTCTCATTAACGGTACCTACTTACTGACTAAAGAGCGAAGATGTTTTACAAAGTAGTTTAAACGGTAAAAAACACACACTTAATAAACGGATTAATATCGTGTTAATTATGTTAATTAGGTGCTCAATCTACGGAAAATTATTTAGTATTAGGGCAACTCGTTTGATCGGAGATATTGTAGCGTGACGGTAAGTCTGTACGCGCCTTAATTATTATAGCCCGACCATAATACTATATTCAATTTAACAGATTGGTGCCGTCACTAACGTACTAGTAAAGCGCTCTCTCTCTGTCACGTAATCTAAATATATAAAAGGAAAAGGTGACTGACTGACTGACTGAATGACTGACTGCCTGATCTATCAACGCACAGCTCAAACTACTGGACGGATCGGGCTGAAATTTGGCATGCAGATAGCTATTATGACGTAGGCATCCGCTAAGAAAGGATTTTTGAAAATTCGACCCCTAAGGAGGTGAAATAGGGGTTTAAAATTTGTGTAGTCCACGCGGACGAAATCGCGAGCATAAGCTAGTCCCATACAAAATGACAGAGCCAAAAATTTCAGAGGGCGCTAACCATTTTGAGGCACCAACCAATCACAAACGAAACTATGTTTGCGAATTAAACTTATATATAATTATATTTTTATATGTATTTCTCTCATCAAACCCCTATTTTACCTCCTTATGGGTTGAGTTTTTAAGCTTTTCTTAGCGGATGTCTACGTCATAATAACTATCAACATGCTAAATTTCATCTCGATGCTTCCAGTAGTTTGAGCTGTGCGTTGATAGATCAGTCAGTCAGTCACTCAGTCAGTCAGTCAGTCACCTTTTCCTTTTATATATTTAGATTTAAAACTCTTTGTCACGCTGCCACGACGTGACGGCCTGTAATATAATAAAATAAGTAGGCTGTTTTATGCACCATTTTATTTACTTATGTCACATACCTACATAGTAGTTTTGCCTTCTTACTAGTAATTCTTCTAGTACTTCCATTCACGTAAACAAACAAAAAACCTCGGGTACATACCTAAACATGCCAAGCGTGAGAACCTGTTAACGGTCTTAATTGACGCCTGCCAGTGTAGGCGTAGCCTCGAGATTTTGTTACAAGTTTCATAGGACGTCCATGCAAGTTTCCTGTGGTTAACTTTGCGTAAGACACGTCAAGCTTGACAGGCGCGAAACTGTCAAATACAGAACAGTTAAATGAGCGTAGTACAACACTCGTAGGACTTTTACGCCACTGCACATTTTAATACATTGTTCCGAAGCCTTATTTACAATTTAGATAACCGTCGCTCGGTTAAGTCGGCATTTTGGAATTAATTGTTTGTGCCACGCGAGGTTTCAGCGTTTTCGTTTATTTTGGTTTAAGTAGTCACTTGGAATCGGTATGTTTTCTTTGAGTTCATGAATTCCCATGGCTTAGGAATGCTGCATCAGAAGTTAGGAGTCGGAGCCAAAGTTTTTCATGGGACCATCTCTTTTATAAAAACAAGAAAAACGAACTGCTGATTTGAGAACCTGTACCTTTTGAAGGTTGTATAAAAATGTTGCGTAACATTAATAATAATAGTTTATCATGGGTCGCCTTCATTGGACCACTAGTCAAATTTTTGAAGTCCATTGATGGCAATCTAGAGGTCCAATCAAGGCAACCATGGTCCAAAGAAGGCAACTGCTTAAGAAACAGTTTTATTGATTTATCTCGAAAAACTGTGATTTGCTTTGTTATTTAATACGTATATATACGTATATATAATACGTTTGTGAATAAAAGAGATAAAAAAAAGCCTAAATATCTTTTGTCGGAGTTATGTGCGTTTTAAGCAATAGGGTCTTGGACTGTAGTAATAAAATGATGTGATGTTTTCTATAGCAGTAGCTATGGGGCTTTCGGATGCCGGCCTATCAGGAATTTGTTGGTCCGCCCCTTGAATAACCCAAATTGTAATCCAGTGGGAACACCGTCGATAGGAGTTTATTCCACAGTTTGCATGTGCATGGAAAGAAGGATCTGGTACAACGGATGGTCGATGCGCACCAGACACCCAGAGTGACATAAATAGGACTTCATTTTCACCCTTTGGGAAGCCTAAAACCGTCGTCTTCATAGAATCTCTAAAATCTCTATATTATTTCCCTGTCACCCAATGTAGGACCGTTATAAGCCAACACTGTACGTGGCAACTCGATCGTGTAATGTAATTATTCGACTATTATTCGAATTCAGATCCGATCTCGCTTCCGTTTGTGTGTGGCTCAGTTGATACAGCCCGAGCGCTGGTGGTAATATTTGAAGAGCTTTTTGTCCAAAGGGACTGCGATTATTATAGGTTTGTTTTATCTATAGCGTTTCAGTTTGGACATGGTAACTTACCCTTATTAGCGGAATTTTTGGCCAATCTGTTCAATATTACATATATTTGAGCAGAGTAGACATTATTTACCATGTAGGAATTCTGGTAGCTTGCTGATGAGAAGGCGTGTCTTGATGAATAAAACTCTTTTTATAATCATCATCATCATCATGATCAACCCATAACCGGCTCACTACAGAGCACGGGTCTCCTCTCAGAGTAAGAAGGGTTTTGGCCATAGTCTACCACGCTGGCCATGTGCGGATTGGTAGACTTCACACACATTTGAGAACATTTTGGAGAACTCTCAGGCATGCAGGTTTCCTCACGATGTTTTCCTTCACCGTTAAAGCAAGTGATATTTAATTAATTAAAACGCACATAACTCCGAAAACTTAGAGGTGCGTGCCCGGGATCGAACCCCCGACCTCCGATTAGAAGGCGGACGTCCTAACCACTAGGCTATCACAGCTGTAGCTTTTTATAATATCCAATCCAATCCATCAGCCTGTTTGCGTCCACTGCTGGACATAGGCCTTTCCAAGAGCACGCCACCAAACACGGTCCTCAGCCTTCCTCATCCACCCGCTCCCCACCACCTTACCGTAATCGGGAATAGCAGGGCTGCCGGGAACTGGGGGCCTTTGTCTGTTGGCGCTGCTCATTAGAAGTAATGCCCATACTGACCACGCTGGGCAGGCGGGTTGGTCAGCGCAGGGCTGTAGGCCATTTCGCACAAGTGACGCTGCTGCCCGTCTCTGGTCTGTGTTATTTAAAGCCAAGCCATTTGGAATGGTTATCCCGCCATTCTTCGGTCGTCATATCCTCGTTCGCTGATTCGCAGGGGGCACCGCGTGCAGGTGAGGTTGACATTTGGGGTGTTAAGATGTTAGTGCACCCCCTTACCCCCCTTTTTTATAATAAACACGCATTAATTAAAAATAACAATCAACACTTTTGTGCACTACGGTGGTTAGGAAGGGAGAGAGATCGCTCTGAAAATGTTGCTTTACTTATATCTTATTAGGTAAATTTTGACGTTGAACGCAACGTTGAATACGGCTATGGCGTCAATAATTAATAAATTTAATTTTATGTATATATAATTTAATGACATCACGCAAGTGTCATGGTAACTGTCCGTAGTACTTTTAGCTTTATATGTTGTATTGCTATTAGTATATTTTTCAAGCATCTTCTTTAAATTTCCCACCAGTTCTTGGTTCATGTTATGTGGCTCAGTTGAAATGTCATTGAACGACAGCCCGTTATTACCAACGCAATATGGTTTTTAGTTCAAATTAGTTTGTATGATGTTTTAGTTTTTAAAGGTTAAGATTATTTGGGTTAAATTGGCCCTTTACTGGTCACGATTTTGGTATTATGTTCGATCATTTTTGACCAAATGGTTTTCAGGGTAAATTGCCGGTTTGAAATACAGTAGGCGGGGTTTATACGAATCAAGACCTCAAAAAATAGGTACACCTACTTTTTACATCCTTACTAATATTATAAATGCGAAAGTGTGTCTGTCTGTATGTCTGCTAGCCTTTCACGACCCATCGTTGAACGGATGGGTCGTGAAAGGCGATTTTGATGAAATTTGGGACAGATATAGCTTGCATTTCGAGGAAGGATATATAGGCTACTTTTTATCCCGGAAAATCAAAGAGATCCCACGAGATTTTTAAAACCTAAAACACGCCAACTAAGTCGCGGGTATCATCTGGTAATACTCGTTCATAATATGTCATTTAGTTTCTCCTTTTCTATATTAGACACTTGTACCTATAGCTAAACTGACTGACTGACATAATATCAATATCGAAACTTGGGATTTTTCATGTAGATTTTCTTTTAATCGTCTATTATAATAGACGATTTATAAATTATACGATTTTTTTGTAATTTTTTTCGCGTTTTTTTTTTGTGTAATCATATCAGGAATCAGCAGTAAGTATCACCTGTCTTCGTTTTTGCTAGCGTTCTGGTAACACCCTGTATATCCTGCCGGTTACTGTAATGTGTCTGCGCCTTTAGGATTGACTAGGCAGTCATAGAAGCGATAGAGCTCGGGTCATAACATAAATGAATGCATGTCCAAAGATTTGCATCAGAACATAGAAGACACTGATAGATAAATCTGTTTATATAATATCTTGGATGGTCGAGACATTATTCGTAAACTAATCTACGTAAATATTCTGTTATAACCGCAAGCGTGGTTTGCATTTTGAATAGTGTATCTATCTGTTGTTGGGAATGTGTATTATCGGACTTTATTTATATTGCCTGCAGTTCATTTTTAACCGACTTCAAAAAAAGGAGGAGGTTCTCAATTCGTCGGAATCTTTTTTTTAATATACAAGCTTTTCTACACTAACATATAGAAGTAAACTTTGTAATTTTTTTTATTCAGATACAAGTTAGCCCTTCACTGCAATCTCACCTGGTCGGAAGTAATGATGCAATCTAAGATGGTAGCGACTAGCGGGGTAACCTGGAAGGGGTATGACAGTTTTTACTAAACCCATACCCCTTTGGTTCCCACACGGCATCGTACCGGAACGCTAAATCGCTTGGCGGCACGGCTTTGCCGGTAGCTAGGTGATTCGTTAACTCAGTGTCTAACACAGAATGATAGCCACCGAGGTTGGGTGGTTCTACATTGCTGCTTCACTGGGTGGTAGTAAAATATTTTTCGTAGAAAACCTTCAACGGATTAAAAAATTAACTCTGTGGCTATCGTTCAGTGTTAGACACTGAGTTAGAGAATCACCCCACAGACCGGACCAGAAATATAGAAATTATAAAATTCGCTAAAATTATAAATTTTTGATCGCTTGGAAATGCGTTTACGTATCCCCCCCCCCCCCCTCCTAGAAGCCAGCCAGCTACCAACCAACTGGAGGGAAGGTATGTGGGACTCGCCGGCCGAGAGGCGACTGGGATACCCACTAAAACCCAGCGGCGCTCCTGCGCGTCGCCTGGTGACTGGGTCACGGGAACACCGAAGCAATCAACCGTGGCCCAGTCAGCAACGTCCGCCGAGGCGAACCCTCCACCGGGGACTCAGGTCGCCCACCACACGTCCGAGGCGCACCAACGATGTGCCCCCTGGGGACCCAACGGGCGACAACGCAATCCCGCGCATGGTGTCCCCCGCGTCCCTTCCTTCGCCTCGTCCGCTGTGCCCTCTGCTAGTCAAAGGAACACGCGGAGAAACCTCTTCCCCTACCAGGTCATTTAGCCATAGCCAACTATGTCTTGCTATGGGGTAAAGCGGCAGATATTGGGAAAATATTCGTATTACAAAAAAGGGCAATACGTGCAATTTATAATTTAAAACCGCGCGATTCCCTACGAGAGAATTTAAGGAAATAGGTATTCTTACAGTAGCTTCCCAATATATTTACAATAATATAATTTTTGTACGACAAAACATTCACAGTTACAAAAAAATCAGTGATCTCCATGATAGGCAAACTAGAAACAAAAATAAGCTAGCTACTCCTGCGCTCCGCCTCTGGAAGGTGGGAAAGTCATTTGTGGGAATGAGTGTAATATTTTATAATAAAATTCCACAAGCAATTTTAGACTTGCCTTTACACAAGTTTAAAAAATGTGTTAAAAGTATGCTCCTAAAAAAAGCATATTATACAGTCGCAGACTATGTAAACGATAAAAAAGCTTGGATTTGACTCGCTCCAGCAATGCACGGGGCTGCAATGGCTTGTAAAGAACGGTATAATAACAATGTAAATTGAAAAATTAAGAATTAAAAAGAGCAACTGCCGAGTTTCTTGCTGGTTCTTCTCGGTAGGAACGGCATTCCGAACCAGTGGTAAATTAAAACTACCTGACTATTCATAAGCACTTTTAAAAAGTTTACATGAATAAAAAAAACATTCTATTCTATTCTATTCTATTCTATTCAACAATATGCCCGACGAGAAATTATTAGCCGTGTTACCGGGGTGCAGTGGTCCGCATACTGCTCTGCCCCTCGGACGTTTCCAAAGAGACCAGCAGCACCCAGGCACACTGGGAGGTTACCTTCTAAGGTTGAGACAAGTTTATAGTGTTTAGCTATGTCTCATCTCTCTGTATGGACTTACTCTGTGCTAGTAGTACGATCAAAACAACGCTTTATGAATTTCCAAAATCCCGAATTACTGATTCCTTTGAGAGCCGCGCTAATTATTTGCCCATCAAGAAGTATTCGGGATGATTAAAACAATTTTCGACTTTGTTTTTGATGTATAATTACTAAAAAGCAATGCGAATGCCTGTTTGATGGAGAGATGCCATTTACAAGTACATAATGCGGCCGAAAGTGATGAACATCGGCCTTTAGAATGACATTTCAGGTTTGTAGACCGTTGTCTGTGTCACTCATACCCACATGACATTTTGTCGGTCTTAACGACCGAGACAGTGCTCTGCAAATATACTATCTCCTTCTAAAGATCAATGTTCATTACTTTTGGTCGCGTATTGTACGTAATATTGATGAATACATAGATTTTTCACATCTGTTTAACCGATGTTGATGAAATTTGGTACAGAGTTAGCTTACATCATGATCACGGGGACGGACATGGGCTACTTTTTATTGCGAAAAATAAAAGAGTTCCTACGGGATTCGTACCCTAAAACATGTCTACTCTTAAGCGTGTAGCTTAACGTATAATTACGAAGGCTTGCTCCAAAATGAATGAGTATTTAATCGAAAATGGTGGAAACGTAAATTGTCAAATGGAAATGGCGGGAGCAATTCGCGACTTAAAAAGTCTTCAAATTGTTTCCTTGTAAATTGTTTTGTATAAAAGGGTAGACAGAGTTTTTGATAAATTACCACATAATATAACCGTTTTTAGGGTTCCGTACACTAAAAGTTAAAAAAGTGATCAACATACACGGATCGCTCGAGCAGTCAGAGTCAAAAGCTGAAGCTGCCATCGAGCAGTTAGCTTAACTGCTCGATGACAGCGTCAAGCTGCAAGCAATTTCAATGCGGGCGGGAAGCGTGCGCGACGTGGAATAAGGAGCGCGGGCGGAGGTAACTGCGCGAGAGCAGTCGACAGCTCGCTGCTCGAGCAGTCAGTGTATGTCTGGCGACTGCTTGACCGCCCAACCACCCAAAGCAGTTGCAACTGCTTGAGCGGTTCGTGTATGTACGTACGTAGAAGTCTGTAGTTCAACACGCAGTCGCAGCTTGAAGCAGTCCATCCTGACTGCTTCAAGCTGTCCGTGTATGGCTGGTCTTATAGCATCACTTCGTCGTCTGTCTGTCAAGAAACCTATTCCCGTTGACCTAGAATCAAGAAATTCGGCAGGTAGATAGGTCTTATAGCACTCGTAAAGGGAAAAATCTGAATACCGTGCATTTGTGGTTACACAAAAAAAAAATTAAAATGTGTTCATGAACAAATAATTAGTAATTTCAACTTCCAAAGTAAGATTACTATAACCAAGTGGATATCATCCGAAAGGGTTTTACAAGTACATTCTAAAACAGATTTATATGCATAATGGTTTTTGAATTATCGTATAAATGTGACTGTAGTACGGAATCCTAAGTGCGCGAATCTGACTCGCCTTTGGCCGGTTTTTTTTCGATGGTGTAAACAGGCTTGTGTACTTTAGCCTGCGTTCGTCAAGTGCCGGCTAACCGCTAAAGGCTGTCTCAACGACAGAGACAATGCTCTACAAATCCGCTATCTCCTTCTAAAGGTCGATGTAGGTACATTATTTTCTGCCACGTACCTACTGTAGGGAGATGAGTCTAAACACGGCATCCACTCGAGTTTCTACAATTCAACCAACAGTAGGTACTAAATGTAACACATTAAATCCATGTAATATTATACAGGGTGTAACCAGAACGCTAGCAGAAACTTAGCGTCATTTTTATACTACCTAAACACAATCCAATACCAAAAACCATTTACCTCATTTTGTAGTTTTAGTGATTTAGTATTTTTCAAACCCGCAATGTATATCTTGCAAAACTCGGGTCAATGCCCCGCCTACGACGCGGCATTGACTCCGAGTGGTCTTGTGGTGGTCTACTTACGGAACGTTCGTGACCTCTAGCGTTAGTCACAAGTTTTATTTGCGATATATCGTGATTTTTTTCAAATTATAGGTTTTTTTTCGCGTTTTTTTCGCGTTTTTTTTTTTGTAGTAGCATATCACTGATCAACAGTACAGTACTATCCTATCTTCGTTTTTGCCAGCGTCCTGCTTACACCCTGTATCGATAGTGAAGAACCATGTAGGAAGATGTCTAAACACGGCATGGTCTGGAGGACTCGTTGCCACCAGCAGCACACAGTGTCAGAAGCCTCTGGCACATTATTGCGGTTTCTGTTGCTCTACAAACAAACACCTCACTGTTTGGATACATTTCTGTGTCGTCTCCCTAAGTCTTGTGTCAATATTTAAAGAGCTCACCTCATTCCTTGGTTGTAGGGATGGAAATACTAAGTATATCGATGTAAATAATGAATTACTTTGTGCTGTTTCTCAAAAAGGGATAAAAAGGGATAGGTAGGATTGGCAAGAAAATATTTTATTCAAAAAATTAACTACACAATTCAAACAAGTTTTTTTTTATGACGACCTCCCTAGCGCAGTCGTGAGCGCTGTGGTCTTATTACTGGGAGGTCCCGGGTTCGATTCCTGGCAGGGGTTTGGAATTTTATAATTTCTAAATTTCTGGTCTGGTCTGGTTGGAGGCTTCGGCCGTGGCTAGTTACCACCCTACCGGCAAAGCCGTGCCGCCAAGCGATTTAGCGTTCCGGTACGATGCCGTGTAGAAACCAAAGGGGTACGGGTTTAATAAAAACTGCCATATCCCTTCCAGGTTAGCCCGCTATCATCTTAGACTGCATCATCACTTACCATCAGGTGAGATTGCAGTCAAGGGCTAACTTGTATCTGAATAAAAAAAATAAAAAAAAACTTCAAAATATTTTATTTCAATACAAAAGAAAACTATTTATAGTATATACATACAGAAAAAACTTATCACTAAAAATTTTAAATTAACAAAAAATGAGAAGTTAGAAATAGTTAGATATTTTAAAAATTTGGAAAGAAATATAAAATGACTAGCTTATGCTCACGACTTCGTCCGCGTAGACTACACAAATTTCAAACCCCTATTTCACCCCCTTAGGGGTTGTATTTTCAAAAATCCTCTCTTTACGGATGTTTACGCCATAATAGCTATCTGCATGCCAAATTTACAACATATCGTGGACTGAACATAGAACCAACGTCTCAATACTCAACAAGCTAAAAATAAAAATGAGGCTATCTAACATCTGTCTGCGGAGGACCCTCGAGTACTTCGGTCACATCGCAAGAAAGGACGCCAGCAATATTGAAAAAATCATGGTCACTGGGAAGATCGAAGAAAAGAGACCCCGCGGACGTAGCCCGAGACGTTGGGTAGACCAAATAAAAGAGGCGGTCGGGTCGACACACCTATCTGCAATGCAATCCACGCGGCGCGAAACAGAGGAAAATGGAAAAACATCGCAGCAAAGATCATATCAAAAGGGAGCCACGATCCTCAAAATTGAGGGAGCGACGCAGGAAGATGCCAAATTTAGCCCGATCCGTCCAGTAGTTTAAGCTGTGCGTTGATAGATCAATCAGTCAGTCAGTCAGTCGCCTTTTCCTTTTACATATTTAGATGACGCTGGGACTTAAAATTATTATTTTCTTAGACTTCTTGATTTTTTTTACTAATTTCGTGTAGCTACCGTATCCATCGTTTCTTAAATAAACTTATTAATAGGTAAATAAAGCACTTCTAAATTTTCCTAAGCCAGATTTAGCAGTTTGGTGCTAGTGGTTTTGAGCATTTTTACTTAGGTCAGTACATCTAAATATGTAGTTACAATTTTTTAGTTTATTATGCATAGCGTAAAACAATTTACTTACCTACTAAAAATCAGAACTAAAAAATTTATTCGTTTCCAAATAAATTACCATAGTTTTTATTTAAGTTACACCTATCGATATTTTTTTCCTATTTTGGAACAAGGCCATCCCTATGTTTGATGCGAATTATAAAAATCTGCACCGACGGGTTTCAACTTGAATGCAAATAGCAGTAAAGCACCTCTGCTGCGGACTTTATCTGAAACGGAAAAGTGGAAACACTGGACTGCTCCTGGGATTACACAGTGTGTAAAGTATTTAAGTCTGTATTTGTGAACAAACATTTTACAGTTTTACCTCAAATTATTAGTTGTTTCATGTTTGGAACATTCTTGTTCTCTAATGATTTTAAGCTTATTTCGTAATTTACGGCCCAAGACCCGGGTCTGCCTGCGAAATCCAAATTTAATTTGGTTTTTCACAATTTGTAAACTAATGCGACAAAGTAGATTTATGGCATTTATATTGAGCCCCTAGCAAATTCATCTTCACAGGTTTATATAAAAATCTTTACTTGAAAGTGTCCAGCTTAAGAAATTAGTCAAAATAATGAGTTTGACGTGAGCTACTCACAAATTAGTAGATTTTGAATAATTTCTTAAACTGGAGACTTTCAAGTAAAGATTTTTGTATAAACCTGTGAAGATGATATTGCTAGGGGCGAAATTTGAATGATTTATGATTTATTTATTCATTTGCTTTCATGGTTACATGAAGCCCCGTTAGGGCATTGCAAAGTTAGGTACAATTAACAATACATACATGCTAAATATATAATTATTATACAATTACATGCAAACTACGTGTTACATTATTTTATAATAGATTTTATCAGGTAATTATATAGAGCATTCATTTTGAATCGAAATTATTTTTATTTATTGATTGATCGCACTAATTCATTAAGTTTGTTATAATGTCAATTAGTTTCTTCTTTGTTAATAATTAAGTAATATTAAGTAGGTACAAGTATGTTAATATAAAATAGTTTCGATTTTCAGTAAGAATGCCATGAGTCTACGTTGTCGCATTAGTTTACACATTATGAAAAACCAAATGAAATCTGAATTTCGCGGGCAGACCCTGTCTTCCACCTAGTAACTGGTACAGCACGCGACAAAAAGTAATGTACATCGGTCTTCAGAATGACATTTCGGCTTTGAGAGCGTTGTCTCTGTCACTCATACCTATGTGACGTTTTGTCGGTCGGACAGAGACAATGCTCTACAAAACAACTACTCCTTCTAAAGGTCGATACACATTATTTTCTGCCACGTACTGTAATCAATTAATCCCAAAACCAAACTACTTTCACTGCAAGCAAGAAACACCTCAATCTAAGGGGAAAAAACTCAACAAATTACACGGGAATAAGTGAGTTAAAAAGAAAACACGAAGTTGGCTAATCAAACCGAATGGGGGGCTCGAAGATAAATTTATTATTATCAGCTTAGTTTCCTACTAGAGAATTCTGCTCCTTGCAACGTTTCCTCCAGAAGGCATCTCTCTCGCCGCAATTACATCGGGCTGGGAATTTCATTGGCAAATATTTTCCCTTTTATCCGTAACTATGTGGCCCAAAGTGAAATAGATATCAGACTTTCGCTGTCTGCTTTCCTTTTCAAGATGTTTTTGTGAATATATTCTTTAGTTTTTCCTTTACTAGCGACCGATGTCAGCGTGGGAGTGCACTCCCGTGGGCATTTTGAAAAATTCGACCTTATACCTTGACTTAATAATATTATAAACTAGATATGTACTAGATTACTGATATATGATACCATAGAAAAAAAAACAAAAATATTTTTTAATAAAATCTATATTGCAAATAAAACATCTGACTGATGCTAGAGGTCAACGGACGTTACGGGAGTAGGTCACTCGAAGTCAATGCCACGTCGTAGGTGGGGCGTTGACCCGATTTTTGCACGCTATACATTGCGGGTTTGAAAAATACTATATCACTAAAACTACAAAATGAGGCAAATGGTTATTGGTATTGGATTGTGTTTAGGTAGTATAACAATAACGCTAAGTTTTTGCTAGCGTTCTGGTTACACCCTGTATAATATGTAGATACATCTGTACAACAATACAAAAATGTGCCTGTCTGTCAATCAATAGTCGACTCGTTTGATGCCTTCAGTCCACGCCATAGTGGAGGGTCTACCAGCTCTGAGCTTTCCAGACGACATCATCATCATCATCATCATCAACCGATAAACGTCCACTGCTGGACATAGGTCTCTTGTAGAGACTTCCACACGCCACGGTCTTGCACCGCCTGAATCCAGCGGCTCCCTGCGACTCGTCTGATGTCGTCCGTTCACCTAGTGGGGGGGTCTTCCAACGCTGCGTCTTCCGGTGCGAGGTCGCCATTCCAGAGTCTTGGGACCCCAACGTCCATCGGTTGTACGAACTATGTGCCCTGCCCATTGCCACTTCAGCTTCGCAACCCGTTGAGCTATGTCGGTTACTGTAGTTCTCCTACGGATCTCCTCATGTCTGATTTGATCACGTAGAGAAACTCCGCACATAGCTCTCTCCATCGCCCGCTGAGTGACTCTGAGCTTTCTTATGAGGCCCATAGTCAGCGGCCATGTCTCGGATCCATATGTCATCACTGGCAACACGCACTGTACGACAAAATTATGCTAATCCTTTCCATACTATCTGTAATACCAGTGGTCTACCGACAAGACCCAAAAGACAAAAGGGGTATAATTAAGGCACCGCATCAGCCTATTCCTTGCACGGATCAGCCGAACTTCCCCCAGCCTTCATTATTGAAAGGTCGCAATAACCCCGCCTATGTCGCGTCCCTTTAATTAGTACATCAGCTCTGATATTACGCCGAAAAGGTGTGTGCGCAACGGCTGACAGGAAAGTGCTGCTGGGTAAACTTAGAACTAGTTTCGACAAGGAACAAGCTTTTTTTCATGACTGGCTAAAAAAAGGAATGTACTGTTTCAGGGTTCATGTACCTATGTATCTATCAGCCGTACTCAGAGTCGCTTAATCGTTACTTAAGTTTAGTTAAAACGAGACAGAGCTATTATCTCTCACATAAATCTTCCTCGTTTTAACTCAATCTTAAGTAACGATTAGCGACTCTGAGTGCGGCTGTATGTGAGTTTTTATTTATTTAAATCAGAGCAACTACTGACCTTCTTGCCGGCTCTTCTGAGTAGAACCTACTTTCCGAACCAGTGGTAGTCTTGACATATGGCACCATAAACCACTTATATGATATTTAATAATAATTTATTTATTTCTACATGAAATGAATCAAACAATTTCAGTTCATTTTACGACGTAGGCACTCAATAACAGAGATTTTTTTGAAATAAGAACGCCCAAGGGGGTTAAATAGAAATATTAAAATAAAATTATTATACCAGCCCAGCCCGCTGAATCGATAACCTGAAGAACGTGGCGGGAAGTGGGTGGGTGAGGAAGGCAGAGGACCGTGTTTGGTGGCAGGCTCTTGAAAAGGTCTATGTCCAGCAGTGGACGCATACAGGCTAATTTATTGGATTGGATTTGGTAAAAATAAAGGAATGAAATATGTTTCAGGATTTACGAAAACTCCAGCCCCTTACTGATTTTTTTTTAAATAGATATAGCGAGCAAACGAGCAGGCGGGTCACCTGATGTTAAGTGATGTTCAAAAATATCACTCGATCAAAACTTGAGCCTAGGTTAGCAAATAGGATAAACTTAGGTCAGTAGTATCAGTGGTCGAACCATACCCAATATTGTTTCTTGCTCTAGTGTTTGATGAAATATCTGTTAATTTGCCCATTTTCCCAAACAGCCGCACTCAGAGTCGCTAACAGTTACTTAAGATTGAGTTAAAACGAGACATATTTATGTGAGAGATATAGCTCTGTCTCGTTTGCGACTTTGAGTACGGCTGTTAATGTTATTGTGAATTAGGATGATGCCTATCTCAAAAATAAATTATTTCTTAGGAATTATTAAATAGTGTGTAATTATTATTTAATTAAAAAAATCTTCCAAAATTCGTTAAATCCACGTCCGTCTGCTAACCATTTTTAAAATTAAATTATCAATTGAAATAAAAAATAGTTATAAGTCCCGCAAATTGCTAATGCGCGTGGCCGCCATTATAGTGACGTCAGCTAGACTAAAGTTTCGAGCTGATGGTATATTTTTTATTTCGGCTGACGTCAATATGACGTCATTTCGATGTTAATAAGACATCGTTCCAGCGCAATAGCAATCTGCGGGACTTATACGTCAAAATTCAAATGCCGTCAAACATTTATGACGTCACTTTTCATACAAGCTCCCTTAGCGAGCGTTTTGAATATTGATAAAAAATCGCTATACGGAACCCTGAAAAGCACATCATGGTCAAAAGCCATTACAAGCCCATAGAAATAAAACTTTCCAAATTACAATCCAAAAGTAAAGTTTACTAGTTTAATTTAATTACTCGACCCTTCGGCCCTTTTACTTCATGAAAGGCTCAAATTCCGTTTTATCCCGGATAGGTTTTCCAATTACGGTGACCGCAATGTTTGCACTTAAAATTGGTAAAACAAATTATCGCGCTAAAGTTTCTGAGTCGATTAATATAACCGCTTAAAGTTCATTGCGGTTAATTTTGTACGAAAGTCAACAGTCAGTATTAAATAAATAAATAAATAAAAAAGCCTTTATTCTAATACGTTACAAATAATAAAAAATTTAAACAATCTTACATTTCGTTTCCCTTATTCCATTAGCAATCAAATTACCAATCAAATAAAAATAATAATAATCGTTCATATTTTAAGTATAGTTCTATTCTTTTTTTTTTTCCTTCATAAAAAAAAACAGTCAGTATTATTCATAGAAATAATGTTGTAGTTAGTTAATTACCTACCAGAGTAGACTCCACTGTCCATCCGTCTGTCACCAATGACCAAGCTGTATCTCATGAACCGTGATAGTTAGACAGTTGAAATTTTCACAGGTTTTTTTTTTTTTTTTTTTTTTTCCTTATTGTTGAGTGCCAATTAGCTACTCAATTATATTACGATCTAGCCTAATGTATGACTAATAAGTAATTTTATTTTAACCTAAACTTATAAATTATCTTATATACTAAGAAATTGTCCACTGACGCATCTTAGTCTTTCTTGATTTGAGATATGACACTTTGTTCACGTGTTCTTTCAGCACTTACACTATGTACACTATCACTAATCACTATACACTAACTCAAAAGGTTTGGTCCTTTTTAGTCTTCTCACTGTCTCCGTTACGTCAAGCAGCTGGATTGCTTCAACGTTAACGTGGTGGTGAAGCCTATAGTCGTGGGCTTTGGCAGATTTGGTGATAACTTTATGGACGTATTCAATTTGAAGGTCCCTATGAATATCATCATTTCTGATGTACCAGGGTGCATTTACAATATTCCTGAGTACTTTGTTTTGGAACCGTTGGATGATTTGGATGTTACTTTTTTTGGTACAGCCCCACAGCTGTATGCCATAAGTCCAAATGGGCATCAGGGCATTTTCACAGGTGATGTAAAGGATTATTTAAATGATAAGCAAGCTTGGGAATGAGTTGCTTAACGGCTTTGTGATAGTTCTAATAAGTTTCAATAATTTTGTAAAGTGGTGATAATAAAAAGAATACCCGGCTGAGTTTGTTGTGGGCTCTTCTCAGACCTGGGCGCGTTTGGAACCCTCGTAGCTTTCGTTTTAACGCGAATAATTATTGCGTAATAATTATCACCACTATATCGTACAAATCCAACATCAAACTATCAAAAAGAGTAATTTATTACCTATTTTGAATAAATCATTTGACTTTGACTTTGACTTTGATGTATTTCTGTTGCCGCTAACGAAATACTAAAAAACAGAATAAAATAAGTATTTAAGGAGGCTCTCATACAACAAACGCGTTTTTTCTCTCGTTTTTATAGATAACTAGCTTATGCTCGCGACTTCGTCCGCGTGGACTACACAAATTTCAAACCCCTATTTCACCCCCTTAGGGGGTTGAATTTTTAAAAATCCTTTCTTAGCGGATGCCTACTTCATAATAGCTATCTGCATGCCAAATTTCCCGATCCGTCCAGTAGTTTGAGCTGTGCGTTGATAGATCAGTCAGTCAGTCAGTCAGTCAGTCATTCAGTCAGTCAGTCAGTCAGTCACCTTTTCCTTTTATATATATAGATTTTGAATAAATCATTTGACTTTGACTTTGATGTAGGTATTTCTGTTGCCGCTAACGAAATACTAAAAAACAGAATAAAATAAATATTTAAGGAGGCTCTCATACAACAAACGTGTTTTTTCTCTCGTTTTTATTTAACTAGCTTATGCTCGCGACTTCGTCCGCGTGGACTACACAAATTTCAAACCCCTATTTCACCCCCTTAGGGGGTTGAATTTTTAAAAATCCTTTCTCAGCGGCTGCCTACTTCATAATAGCTATCTGCATGCCAAATTTGAGCCCGATCCGTCCAATAGTTTTAGCTGGGCGTTGATAGATCAGTTAGTCAGTCACTCAGTCACCTTTACCTTCATATATTTAGACTAGCTAGAAAAGAGCTGGATTTAGGTTTTATTAATACCAGTGAGCAACCCTAACGTCTGTACACTTTGACTTTGCTCAGACTTAAATTTCAGTTAAAATGAGACAGTGTTAAGTCAGAAATATTCCGTTGTCTCGTTTTTTAAGTCCAAGCAGTCTTCCTTCAGTTATTTAATACTAGATGATGCCCGCGACTTCGTCCGCGTGGATTTAGCTTTTTAAAAATCCTGTGGGAACGCTTCAATTTTCCGGGATAAAAAGTAGGCTATTTTATTTTTATTTTTCATGTACCAAAATTGTAGTTACAAAGTAATAATAAATTAAGTTACATTGGAAATGCTTATCTCTAAACAGAGATTTCTTCCAGATTCCCAAGTCTAGGCTATGTCCTTCCCCGGGATGTAAGCTATCTCTGTACCAAATTTCGTCAAAATCGGTTGAACGGTTGAGCCGTGAAAAGCTAGCAGACAGACAGACAGACAGACACACTTTCGCATTTATAATAATATTAGTATGGATTTATCACTAGTTGAAGTAGTTTATTCCTGCAACGTTGTCTGAGTGGATTTAATTTTTCAAAAACCCCGTCGGAACACTTTGATTTTGATAAAAAGTAGCCTATGTCACTCTCCAGGTCTTTAACTACTTATACACATGCAAAAACTCACTTCGATGATAATATGGGCGGTGATGGATTTAGCAAAAAAAAAACCACTGACAAAAAAAAAGTACACGAAACGATAAAAAAAATTAACTAAGCCCTACTAGTTAAAAGAACAATCGGAGAGAGAGAGAAAGGAAAAGAAAAAAAACAATTTACTCCACTAATCCGTTATCACAATGGGTGTTTTATGCTGGAATTGAATCCCCCAAAAGTTCCAACATAAATTACCCGGGAATCTCGGGGGGACGCGATTTATGAAGACCACTTTTATTGTTTAAAGGTAAACGCGTATAAAGTTTGGTGTGAGGTAAGGCTGAGTGTTTATATCCAACTTATAAGTAGATATAATAATAAAACCAGTTAAATAGTTCTACTTTACTTTGGACTTTTACAATAAAAAACGGCCAAGTGCGAGTCAGGCTCGCGCAATGAGGGTTCCGTACTACAGTCGTATTTTTTCGACATTTTGCACGATAATTCAAAAACTATGATGCATAAAAATAAATAAAAATCTGTTTTAGAATGTACAGGTGAAGACCTTTCATATGATACCCCACTTGATATAGTCACTCACTTCGAAAGTTGAAAATACTAATTATTAGTTCATGACCACAATTTAATTTTTTTTTGTGTGATCTAACCCTAAATTCACGGTTTTCAGATTTTTCCCCAAATGTCAGCTATAAGATCTACCTACCTGCCAAATTTCATGATTCTAGGTCAACGGGAAGTACCCTGTAGGTTTCTTGACAGACAGACGGACAGACAGACAGACAGACAGACAGACAACAAAGTGATCCTATAAGGGTTCCGTTTTTCCTTTTGAGGTACGGAACCCTAAAAATGAAAATCTATAATACAGATAGCTATTATGGCGTGGGCATTCGCTAAGAAAGGATTTTTAGAAATTCAACCCCTAAAGGTGTAAAATAGGGGTTTGAAATTTACGTAGTCCACGCGGACGAAGTCGTGAGTATAAGCTGGTATCTAAACATATAAAAGGAAAAGGTGACTGACTGACTGACTGACTGCTTGATCTATCAACACACAGCACAAGCTACTGGACGAATCGTGCTAAAATTTGGCATGCAGATAGCTATTATGCTGTAGGCATCCGCTAAGAAAGGATTTTTGAAAATTCAACCCCTAAGGGGGTAAATTATGGGTTTCAAATTTGTGTAGTCCACGCGGACAAAGTCGCGAGCATAAGCTAGTTAAATATAATTTCACCCAATAAAAAATACAAGAACATTACTAGGTATATCAATTTACCGTTTAGAATTACTTGCTAAAAATAAACTCCGTCTCAAACGCTTCGCCCCAGGATCTATAGCGAATAGGTTACTAGGCGAAATTCTATTAAATCTTTTCATACCAAAAATAATTTACCCTTATAAAACGTCAAACTATCAGCCCCCTGGAAGAAAAATGGACGTAACAAAACAAAGTTACCTTTTCTATAAATAATGTTCAAACATAAATACACCCTATGCTGTAAATCTTAAAGTACAAAATGTAACAAACAGTTTCATATTTCGCAATTATGTAAGGAATAACTTTTAATATAAGTTTACAGGATCGTTCTTTTTTGCGTTCAACGGGGAAAAACTACACGTAATCGCATCAAGTTGTTAGATATTTTGAAATTTTTTATATTCTATAACTTTTTATTCCATATTTATAAAATATGTTTTTAATGATATAATTGCACATAATATTAGTTAATAATACTAATTCACACTAAACAGAAAACAAGATACATATTATGTTTTAAAGATGCAGCATTTAAAGACCCTAATTCAGTTGCCAGACGATCATAAGCGAGATACTGCGAGCCGCTGAACATAAGCGGTAAAATAACTGTTCTGTGTAAATGCAAGATTTTTGGACTTATGTCGTGATTTAACGATATTATTATTATATTGACAATCAAACAATCTCGTATTGATCGTGGTACGTACCCGTTACTTGCATTATACTTACGACACCTATGTCCAGCAATGGATGTCTATCGTCCGAAAGGACGTCGGACGAATAAATAAAATTAAATGCACTATCAGCATGTTTTCCCCTCCACTTTTAATACAGATACCTTCAAGTCTAGAGTGAATAGGTAAGCGTGCACCATCTTAGGTTGTATCGTTTCTTGCCAAATTCTTCTCTGATTACAGCGAAGAGCTAGTCAATGAATTTTAAAAAAATCTAAGAAAAAACGATTAAGTGTGGTCAGTCTCCTAGGTCAACACTTTAGACAATTTTCCATGCGATGTATTTTCTTGGAAAATTTGCTATGTGATACAGCAAAATCAAAATTTGAATCATTTATATAATCCATAGATTGAGAAAATCCTTTAGACACCATACGAGCGTGCTTCAAAAAAGTGAACTGCGAGTTAGACTTGTACAAAAGGGTTTCATATTTTCATGGTGGTCATTTTGAACTCTAACTATATAAAAAGAAAAGGTGACTGAGGACTGACTGACTGATCTATCAAGGCAGAGCTCAAACTACTGGACGGATCGCACTGAAATTTGGCATGCAGATAGCTATTATGACGTAGTAGGCATCCGCTAAGAAAGAATTTTTGAAAATTCAACCCCTGGGGGTGAAACAGGGGGTTTACAATTTGTGTAGTCCACGTGGACGAAGTCGCGAGCATAATCTAGTTTTTATTATATTTTGTTCATATAGCGGCAATAGAAATACACATTTCTGTGCAAATTTTAACTCAACGTATTACGGTTCACGAGATACAGTCCGTGACAGACAGATGAATGGATGGACGGATGGACGGAGAGCGGAGTCTTAGTAATAGGGTCCCGTTGTCTTCGGGTACCTACGGAACAGCAAAAAGTGTTATTTAATAAAAATACACGGTAATTTCTCGAAAGCTGTGTAAATTACAATTAAATATTTGTATGTCAGAATACTGGGAACTGATTAAATATAAAATATTCAGCTCATCACCATTTATGGTCATTCATTGTTTCGTGGTGATCTCATTATCATATGGTGACATGTAATTTAAATTATTCGTCATCTTGATAAATATCTGGACAGACTAGAAGATTTATTTATAGAAGATAGAAGGTAAAAATTAAATTGTTTGACGATTCAAAAGAATTTGTAAAAGTTTACTTGAACAAAAATATATGCTATTCCATTATATTCTATTCCATTCCATTCCATTAGGTTTTTCATTCCAATACAAGTTAGCCCTTGACTGCGATCTCACCTGGTGGTAAGTGATGATGCAGTCTAAGATGGAAGCGGGCTAACCTGGAAGGGCTGAAGAATGGAAAAGCACCTATCTGTCTTTATATGTAAAATTCAAAGTCCTGACTGACTGACTGACTGACTTATATATCAACGCACAGCGTAAACCGCTGGTCCTAGATCGCTGGAGACTTAAAATTTGGAGGGTATGTTTTATGTAAAGAGTAGGTATCCACTAAGAAAGGGGTTTTCGAAATTCCACCCCAAGTGGGTTAAATGGGGGCTTGAAATTTATGTAGTCCACGCGGACGAAGTCGCGAGCATAAGCTAGTTAAGTACATAAGTACATAATAATATTACAAAATAGAAAAACGAATTCACAGAAATCTGTTCGTTTTTTCATTTAATTTTCCGTGTAAACCCGGGCGTTATCAAATTATATCATTTTCTCGGTACTCGCCGCAGCATCGCGTGATTGTAGCCCAAACAATCATAGTATTTACATATAGCATACTTCAGATAAGTTCCTAGTAATTGTTATCAGTTTGAATTCCGCGCGTACTTGGGACACGAATCCTATGGAAAGGTATGCAGGAGTCGATCATGCCTGTTATCAGATAATGTAATCGTTTAGGGCTGCAACACACAAGACGCGAGACGTCAGCGCGTCGCGATGGCAATAGGCAGTACGTCACATTGTACTATACTCTGCCCAAGGAAAGAAGCTAATATAGGGCTTTCTCTGTAACGTAATCCTATACAAAAGACATGAAAATTTCGGTGGGCGTTAACCATTTTGAGGCACCAACCAATCACAAACGAAAGCATGTTTTCTGATTGATTTTCGAATGTTTTTGAAAATATTTTCGAATTGAATTTCGAATGTTTTTTGAAAACATGCTTGTGATTGGTTGGTGACTCAAAATGGTTAATGCCCACTAAGAGTTTTATCTTTATATCAATTATATGGGATTACGTTACAGAGAGAGCGCTATACTAACTTCTTCCCGCTGATAAGGTATAGTAAGTAATTGTTATCAGTTTGAATTCCGCGCGTGGTTGGGACTCGAATCCTATGGAAAGGTATGCAGGAGTCGATCATGCCTGTTATCAGATAATGTAATCGTAAGTCGCTGCAACACACAAGCCGCGAAACGTCATTGCGGCGCGATGGTAAGTGTTCGGCAGGACATCACCCCGAAGTAGGATCTCCAATCGTACTCTAAAATAGAGTACATATATTGCATAAATATCATACATTTTGAGAACTCACTCGCCATATTTGCTCTGTGTCATGTCAAAAGTACCACCCTTAGATTAAGGACTAAAATCGTACTTTTGACATGACAGTTGACACAACAAATATGGCGAGTGAGTTCTCAAAATGTATGCAGTATAGGCACTTTATAATATAGGCTATATATTATATTTGTACGAATCACGTGGCACCCACGCTACTGTATCACCTGTACAAAGTTTCAACTTATCGGGTAAATAATGCATGAATACACAGACAAAATGAACAGACAAAAAGAAAAAATGTAACACTAGTAAAGTACATACGCTAAAATGCTTATTTTATTTTTATTAACCGTCTCTGTTTCTGGCACAAAGTTCACTAATGTCGCCCATAACAAAAAAAACTGTTTAAGTTGTTACTTAAAACATCAGTTCTTGATTTTATTAACAGCTCAATACTGCACAGGTACAGCTAGCTTTTACGTGAAATAAACTGTGCAACTCCTTGTATTCAAACATTTACGAGTAGGAGCCGCGTTGCCACGTTGTCATCGTGTCGCGCTGCCACCACGCGGCCTGTTTGTTTCTACCTTAAGACATTTTTGTTCTTAGCGTTTTCGTTCAAGGTCGCTGTAAAGATGTGTCTTGTTCGACATGGCAGTTTTCCGGCTATTAGCCAGATCTTGTTAGTTGTTATCGACAGGCAACCAAGCTTCTCATAACAATCACAGTCTTAATTTAAGGCTAACGTCAAAGTAAGTAGTAAATATGCACCGCTCGCCCTCCTACTGCTAAACATGCAAAGTGCACTTGAATTTGTGCATTGTAAGGTCTACATCTCCTGAGGATGCTCCAGTGTCGAGGCGAAACGTACATCGAGTGTGTTTGGGATTTGTGTGGTGCTGCGTGGTGGTGGTGCGTATTGCTTGCTTGGTGGCTGGCTTTTCCTGCAGTTTTTGGCAGTGGGAGGGCGGGCAGTGCATATCGCATGCTGCCACCATACAGATTTTTCTATTCCAGCGGATTATAGCAAATGAAGCTTTTGGTTTCTTATCCATTAATGCTTAGTTTTATAAATGCGAAAGTGTGTCTGTTTGTCTGTCTGGTAGCTTTTCACGGCCCAATCGTTCAACCGATTCTAATGAAATATGGTACAGAGTTAGCTTTATATCCCGGGGAAGGACATAGGCAAGTTTTTATCCCAGAAAATTAAAGAGTTCCCACAGGATTTTTGAAAACTTGAATCGCGTGCATCATCTGGCACATACTATTTTTTTTAGCTTATAAGCAATTTTAGACTCTGGTTAAAGAATAAATTTTACTTAAAAATATTACAATATCCTTAAAAATTCATGTCAAATGTATTAATATCTGTCTAGACAGTTTCGAGGCGGATTAAGAGTTATGCAAAACGTCAGGGTGTCTAGACTCTAGACACGAAAAGTCTAACAACGCCTTTCAAGCGTTTCTGCTGAAATATTATACCTATAGTACGCGACAGGTCGAGATGGTAATCGGGGTATGAGGCGGGGGAACGCCCCGCACTGCCCCCGGTGCGGGTGACGTGCGGGTTTGCGGGGCGACCCCACCCTGATTGCCATGTCGACCTCACCCATTTATATTTCTCTTAACTAGAACTCTATAGAACTCTTTAATTTTCCGGGATCAAAAGTAGCTTATATGCTCTATATGCTCTAACGACCTCCCTGGCGCAGTGGTGAGCGCTGTGGTCTTATTAGTGGGAGGTCCCGGGTTCGATTCCTGGCAGGGGTTTGGAATTTTATAATTTCTAAATTTCTGGTCTGGTTTGGTGGGAGGCTTCGGCCGTGGCTAGTTACCACCCTACCGGCAAAGCCGTGCCGCCAAGCGATTTAGCGTTCCGGTAAGATGCCGTGTAGAAACCAAAGGGGTATGGGTTTAATAAAAACTGCCATACCCCTTCCAGGTTAGCCCGCTATGATCTTAGACTGCATCATCACTTACCATCAGGTGAGACTGCAGTCAAGGGCTAACTTGTACCTAGCTGAATAAAAAAAAATGCAATGCCCCGGGATGCAAGCTATCTCTATACCAAATTTAATCAAAATTGGCTAAACGGATGGGCCGTGAAAAGCTAGCAGACAGACAAACAGACTGACAGACAGACAGACCGACACACTTTCGCATTTATAATTAGTATGGAAGTATGGATGAAGTAGTGATTGATGATGTCCTGGATTTTGTTAAGTAGTAAAACATGACCCACTTACCATCAAGTGATAGGCAAGTGTTAAAACGTGATCCACGTGTTGAGAACTACCAGGACCTCATAACTAATGCTAGTACGCAAACAACAATATTTGAATCCTCCATTATCGTCGCCTACAATATAATAATAGAACACGAGCCAATTGTCTGCTCTAATTTGTGTTTGATGTAGGTGACATGCATAGAGATATAAAGGATAGAGCCTCTATTAGGTGCGTCCCTACTTAGCCATACTAATATTATAAAAGTGTAAGTGAAAGTGAAAGTGAACGTGAAAGTGAAAGTGTATATATTTCAGTACAGAGATTTTTAAATGAAGTGACAAACATCATTGGCAGCCCGTTACTAGGGTTCGATTGTGTTTAAAAAGTACTGCAGTTTAGAAACTAGAATGACAAACCCCATGAAATATTTACAATAAATTATATTATGACCTTATGTACTTACGTACAACCCTGTATTGAGATTATGTCTCAACCCCCAATAAAAAAGCCCCGAAATTTGTTTGAAAATTTAACTTTTACAGCCGAATTTTCATGGCAAGATACGCTAAGATAACTAGCTTATGCTCGCAACTGGAATACACAAATTTTAACCCCCTATTTAACCCACTTAGGAGTGGAATTTTTTAAAATCCTTTCTTAGCGGATGCCTACGTCATAATAGCTATCTGCATGCTGCATGCTTAGGCCGATCCGTCCACGGTCCAGTAGTTTGAGCTGTGTTTGTGGTTACGTCACAAAAAAATTAAAATGTGTTCATGAACTAATAATTAGTATTTTCAATTATCAAAGTACGATAACTATATCACTATATCAAGCGGGGTATCATTTGAAAGGGATGTACCTGTACATTCTAAAACAGATTTTTATTTATTCGGTGCGCGACTCTGACTCGCACTTGGCCTGTTTTTCAGAAGTCTGTCTGTCAGTACAATAAGTTTAAATGTCCTTGTCATATCAAAAGCACATATTGGCAGAGCCCAGTTAAATGTTATCTATAGCAAATAATTGTTCGTCCGTCGGTGGGAACGAGTGTTCACTGTCCAAGTTTAACCAATCGGGTCAGATAAAGCGCACTACTAGATAAAATGTTGTGAAAATGTTGTATTCTAACGGACTGCAATGTATTATTATCATGAATGGAGGCTTTGTGCGTGTATGCTTTATTTTCAGGGTTCCGTACCTCAAAAGCAAATATATACACTGCCAAAATCATAATCCTTCCTTTTTGGCTTTGCCGTAGTCGGGTAAAAAAGATCACTTCGTTTTTAGGGTTCCGTACATGAAAAGGAAAAACGGAACCCTTATAGGATCACTTCGCTGTCTCTCTGTCTGTCAAGAAACCTACAGGGTACCTACTTCTCGTTGACCTAGATTCTAGAATCATGAAATTTGGCAGGTAGGTAGGCCTAATAGCAGGCATTAGGGGAAAATCTGAAAATTGTGAATTTGTAGTTACTTCACGCAAAAAAAAATTTAAATGTGTTCATGAACAAATAATATTAGTATTGCTATTGTCAACTTTCAAAGTAAGATTACTATATTATGAAAGGGCTTTACCTGTACATTCTAAAACAGATTTTTATTTATTTTTATGCATAATACTTAGTTTTTGATTTATCGTGCAAAATGTTGAAAAAATACGACTGTAGTACGGAACCCTCGGTGTGCGAGTCTGACTCGCACTTGGCCAGTTTGTATTCGAAAAATGACTAAAATAAATGACTGTACCAGCAACATCGACCTTTAGAAAGATATAGCAGTTTCGTAGAGCTATGTCTCTTTCTCTGAGACCGACAAAACGTTACATAGGTATGAGCAGTGGCGTGCAGCTCATAGAGGCATAAACACACTGCTTACCCTCATTGTAAGAAATCAATGCTTATTTTTCATTATAACCTGCCGCAAAATAAGTTTATACCTAAATGCATACCCTGACTTGAACTCCTGTGCACGCCACTGGGTATGAGTGACAGAGACAACGCTCTACGAAGCCGAAGTGTCTTTCTAAAGGTCGATGAGCAATATTTCTTGCCGGCTACTGTACCAAGTTCTCATAAATCCACTTCAATACGAGCAGATTTTTGAACCTATTCCAGTTAACTACGTAAAGCTAACATTTGTCTAACCAACTAATTTCATTAGTAAGCCAATAATAACGAAGTTTAAACTTTAGGCAGTGGTCCGACCGCCGGCGAGAAAACGACTAAGCTATCGGCGATTTTCTGTCTCAAAAAACGCACAATAAATGTACATTCCGTGTAAACGAAAGAGATGCATATATCAAAAGTTGCTCTCTGAATGTTCACACTGCCGGCGACGACTCGCTTTACTAGTTGTTTCACTGAGCGACGAGCTTTCAAAAATAAACTCGCCCAGCGATATTTGTTCAGCGATGCTCACTCGCTTGAGCACGTGTCACGCGCGCGCAGGTTTGCACAGGACTGAGCGACCGCAGGCGAATGGCGCGAGTAATCGTTCGTCGCACTTGCACACTCGTTTATAGCCTGGCGACAAAACTATCGAAACTACACACTCGCTTCCCACTGATCGCCAACTCGTTTATAGTTTCTAGTTCTACTCGTTTCTCGTTCATCGTCGGCGGTCGGACCACTGCCTTAAACCAATAAGACAAATGAACTGAGATTCATTTGATCTTCACACGCCTGTTCTCTGCTCAGATCTAATTACCACTGATTAAGAAGTTTAAACCTTGTTACTAATAGATTAGGGTTTAAATTTGAATAGTTGTGAAATGAAATGTGTCTATAGTTTGGAGCGGCTCTTATCAAGGTACTAAGTAAGTCAGCTGCTGCGTGAATTGATGATAATGTAAAGTTTTTTTTTTCAGATACAAGTTAGCCCCTGACTGCACTCACCTGATGGTAAGTGACGATGCAGTCTAAGGTGGGAGCGGGCTAACCTGGAAGGAGTATGGCAGTTTTTATTAAACCCATACACCTTTGGCTTCTACACGGCATCGTACCGGAACGCTAAATTGCTTGGCGGCATGGCTTTGCCGGTAAGGTGGTAACTAGCCACGGCCGAGGCCTCCTACCAGACCAGACTAGAAATTTAGAAATTATGTATGTATGTAGGTATGGGTTTAATAAAAACTGCCATACCCCTTCTAGGTTAGCCTGCTATCATCTCTTACCACCAGGTGAGATTGCAGTCTAGGGCTAACTTCTGCATCTGAATAAAAAAAAATATACTTTACTAGATGATACCCGCGACTTCGTCCGCGTGGATTTAGTTTTTTAAAAATCCCATGGGAACTCTTTGATTTTCCGAAATAAAAGTAGGCTATGTCCCCCGGGATGTAAGCTAGCTCTGTACCAAATTTCAACAAAATCGGTTTAAATGTTAGCACGCAGACAAAAAGACATACAGACAGACACACTTTCGCATTTATAATATTAGTATGGATATAGATGAAAGGGAAACAGTCCGTTGATAGACAGACGGAAAACGGAGGCTTAGTAATAGGAACCCGATGGCACTTTTTGAGTACAGAACCCTAAAAAGCTTTTTGACATTTAATTTACATCGCAATTGATAAAGCTTGCTCGTGCATTTGTTGTTATCTAAAAGTTAAACATAATAAGAGCTACTGTTAACTGTAACGCAACGATTTATATAATGTTATAAACGAAATCATTGTACAACTAACTACATTGTTTATTAATAACAAATAACATTGTAACCTGAAACTATAGGTACGGTAGATTTACGCTGAATACTAATATAGTATTTTGGCTCTTAACCGGAGGGAATAGTGGTTGTTTTTGTGTGGACTAATTTATGAATTCATGTGACTCTATAATCGTAGGGTTGGCAACCGTACTTAGGAAAAAATAAGTTAACACATTTTAATATAATCATCATCATCATGAACAAACCATAGCCGGCGCACTACAGAGCATGGGTCTCCTCTCAGTATGAGAAGGGTTTGTCCAAAGTCCACCACGCTGGGAATTGGCAGACTTCACACACCTTTGAGAACATTATGGAGAAGTCTCAGGCATGCAGATGATATTTAAGAAATGAATTAATTCTTTAATTCTTTAATTCTGTAATTAATATCACTCGCTTTAATTGGAAAGGAAAACATCGTGATGAAACCCTTAAATTATTTATCTTACTGAAGATCGTGACACCATCCACCAAAGACCCTCTTGTGGAAGATATCCTTGCTATCGAAAATGGTGCGGATTTGATTCGACCAACGCATCTGGCTACATCACCGATTTTTTTTTTATACATATAGCGAGCAAACGAGCAGGCGGGTCACCTGATGTTAAGTGATTACTGCCGCCCATGAACATTTGCAGCACCAGAGGAGCCATATTTTCCGTCCATATTGGCAGTACGTAATTACAAACTTTTCAAGGTTATGTCCTGTTCTGGCAATTGGGCCGAAATAATCGAAGAGTTTTCTCTCTGAAACTGTTTTTCTATAAGTAAAGTAAATAGGCAGTTATTTTAAGCATTTTTTTTCCAGTAAGTGAACAGGCAACCCTATGCGATAAGTCATGAATTCGAGAACCTCAAGTGTTCTTAAGTTATAGTATGTTGATTCAATGGAGTGATTTGTGGCTGTTATATTTGTGGCTGTTATATTTCAATACATATTATAATCAAACGTTTTGTTACTTGAGTTGTATTATATTACTAGCTGATGCACGCGACTTCGTTCGCGTGGATTTAGGTTTTTAAAAATCCCGTGGAAAATTGATTTTCCGGGATAAAAAGCATCCACCAGGTACCAACCATTTTTCTCGACAAAATACTAAGAGAAAAAATAATAGACTGTTATTATACCATCTCTATAAATTTAAAATAAATACAGACAGAGTTAACAACTTTTTATTATAGTTATTATTTAAAACAGCGCGGTTCCGTAGAGACTTATCTTAGATCTGAAGTCTCGAGAAGTTCCAAAAGGTCAACAAGTGGGTTAATCTTTTATATCTTATCTTTTTATCTGTTATGTAAAAATAGCTATTTTGTAAAGATAATAGGCCTGTAATAGCTGGTGGTAATTTTATTTTATAAAATTAATTAATCAATACTAATATAATAAAGAGGAAAAGTTTGTAAGTTTGTTTCAAGTAAGTACCTAGTGAAAAATCTCTGGCACTAATGAGCCGATTTTGAAAATTCTTCTACCAGTAGAAAGCTACACTTTTCTGAGTGACATACGACTAATATTATAAAGGCGAAAGTTTGTATGTGTGTGTGTGTGTGTGTGTGTGTGTGTGTGTGTGTGTATGTTTGTTACTCCTTCACGCAAAAACTACTGGACGGATGTGGCTGAAATTTGGAATGAAGATAGATTATACCCTGGATTAATATATTATACTTTTTATCCCGGAAAAAGATTATACCCTGTATTAATATATTATACTTTTTATCCCGGAAAACCCAAGAGCTCCCGCGGGATTTTGGAAAACGTAAATCCACGCGGACGAAGTCGCGGGCATCCGCTAGTAGGCAATAATATTTTGTTTAAAAAAATTATAGATCCCTACGAAAATTGTAATAAGCTACCCGTGCGAAGCCGCGGTGCGTCGCTAGTTGTAGTATAAAACGTTGATAGCCTAGTGCTAATAACTTCTGCCTCTTATTTTGATTCCGGAGTTCAATGAGGAAGTTTCCAGGCAGCGCGGCGTTCCATAAAATTTTCAGAGATGGCTCTGAATACTATCACCACTAAAGACGAAAAATAATACCTATATCTATATGATCTATGCTTTAATGTTTAGGTCGTGTCAATCAATGACATAGATTAAGAGTAAGAGGCGTGTACTGCAATTTTCCATACATTTCTTCCCCACAAAATCTAAACTAAATATAAATAAAAAACTATAACAGAAGTTATTATTTAATTTCGCATCGGATTTAAATTTTAAGATTTAGTCGCCGATTTTAAGGCTGGCTGAATTGTGAACCACCTCCTTTTTGGAAGTCGGTTAATGATGACCGATAATGACTACCTCCTGCACCCTAAAGAAACATTAATATAATATAATATAATATAATATAATATAATATAATATAATATAATATAATATAATATAATATAATATAATATAATATAATATAATATAATATAATATAATATAATATAATATAATATAATATAATATAATATAATATAATATAATATAATATAATATAATTCAAGCACCTATTAAGTACCTACCTATTCACATTAGCATTTGAAAATATAATCCGTGTTCTCTAAAACTTCTAACTCAAGCCTCAAGAGCAAGAATATAAAGTTTTGATCCCAACCCACTGAACCAAATGACTCATTGATCCACAAGAAAGAAAAACAAAAAAACTCGTAGATACCTATTACCTACCTATAGAAGGCTCTACAAAAAAGTTAACATAAAAACACGGTATCACCTCTAATCTTACAAGCTTCCACTTTCCTACAAAACGTGCCCGAAAGGACCGGTTAGGTGTGCGAGCGAGAAAACTATAGCACCCTCCATACGTGTGAAAGAGAGAAAAAACCAACAGGGACCGCAACACAAACACGCTTGCACGAGATAAACTATCTAATATTCCTTCTTGGATCTGCATTTATTTCCTCCAATCTATTTTCAACCCTGGAACTTGTTAATAAGGTTGAATTCCAAGTGTGTTTAGTCAGGATATAAGCTGTTTAGGTCAGGGTACAAGGTGTGCTGACAGTACACGCGTTGGTCAATTCAATTCTATCAGGGTTTCGTGCCGTGAAGTAGGTGGATATTCTTGGAACAAATTTTGTCTCAAAAATATTCAAAGTTCAGCTGTTATTGAATTCATTGGTTTTTGGACATGGTTTTAGCAAAACTTTTGCTATGTACAGTTTATAGTTTCTCATCATCATCATCATCATCATCATCAAAAAAACAAAAAGTGCTTACAGTACGCGGCGGATAGTAATGTACATCGACCTTTAGCTAATAGCAGATTTGTAGAGCGTTGTCTCTGTCGTTGATACTGACAAAACCTCATATAGGTAGGTATGAGTGACAGAGACAACGCTCTACAAAGCCGAAATGTCATTCCAAAGGCCGATGCACATTATTTTCTGCCGCGTACTGTACATCAACCCATCGCTGGCTCACTAATGAGTACCTACGGGTTTTCTCTCAAAAAGAGAAGGGTTTTGCTTTTGAACCAATGCGGAGAACACACCTTTGAGAACATTATGGAGAACTCTTAGGAATGCAGGTTTCCTCACGATGTTTTCCTTCACCGTTGAAGCAAGTGATATTTAATTGCCTAAAACGCATGCTAGTTCCTAAAAGTTAGAGGTGCATGCCCAGGATCGAACCCCAAAGCCTCGAATACAAGGCCGATGTCTCAGCTACTGTGTTATTACCGCTTCTTTTCATTTTACTAGGGAACCCTAAGAAGATATTTTTCTAACTGAGAATCCGAGATTTTCATCCGCTATTCTAGACAGTCATAAAGTCGAAGTCTGTTAATACTTAATATTATCTGCGCGTGCCTTAAGAGTATTTGTATGTATCAGTGATGTAACGAATATTCGCATTCGCGGATATTCGCATATTTTTGCGTATTCGCATTCGCATTCCGTAAAATTACTGCGAATGTTTTGCGAATATAAAAAAAAATTGTTGTAATAGTTAGTTAATAAAACAAAATCCATAATTTTTTATGTTTAAAAATATATAATGTAACATAAATTAACTTTACCTCGTAATCACATTATCAGTCTACTCTTTACCATTTAATAACGGGACTGCCGCCAAGGTCACCATGCCATAGACAAATGGCGCCAAATTTATATAAAAACTGAATATTTGCACATAGTTCGTTCAACCGATAGACGTTGGGGCCCTAAGGTGCTGGAATGGCGACCTCGCACCGGAAGACGCAGCGTTGGAAGACCCCCCACTAGGTAGACGGACGACATCAGACGAGTCGCAGGGAGCCGCTGGATCCAGGCGGCGCAAGACCGTAGCGTGTGGAAGTCCCTACAAGAGACCTATGTCCAGCAGCGGACGTTTATTTGGTTGATGATGATGATGATAATGATGAATATTCGCATTCGCTTTCGCGATTGTTGGCAGCAGATATTCGCATTCTCATTCGCGTCCGCGAATGTCCAAAATATGACATTCGTTACATCACTAGTAGGTACAAAAACGCCTAAGCGCCAGGCGGGCGCATTATAAGCCGTTTTAATTTGCTCAAAACCATTACAGTAACTGTAGTGAAGTTCCCGCGACTAAGTTACTTTATTGCACTATTACTTGGATAAATAGCTGGAGTGCTAGTAACTTAGTAAGTAACTAGTGAAACAGTTAAAGTACCGTCATGCATGAATTCAAAATATCTGAAACTAGCCAATGCCCGAGACTTCGTCCGCGTGGACTACAAAAATTTCGAAAGCCTATTTTACCCCCTTAGGGATTGAATTTTGAAAAATCCTTTCTTAGCGGAAGTCTATGTTATAATAGCTATCTGCATGCCAGATTTTAGCCCGATCCGTCCAGTAGTTTAAGCTGTGCGTTGATAGATCAGTCTGTCACCGTTTCGTTTTGTATATTTAGGAGATGACAACCCCTTCTTACAGTAGCCGGCAAGAAATATTGTATAGTTCGCGACAGGTGGAGATGGCAATCGAGGTGCAGGAGTGCGAGGCGGGGGGCGCTTCGCACTCCCGCACAGCCCGGCGGGGCTTGAAATTTTTAAATCTCTAGTTCAGTTTGGTGGGATGTTTCGGCCGTGGCTAGTTACCACCCTACCGGCAAAGCCGTGCCGCCAAACGACTTAGCATGCCGTGTAAAACTAAAGGGGTATGGGTTTAATACAAATTGCTAAACCCCTTCCAGGTTAGCCCGCTTCTAACTTAGATTGCATCATCATTGCAGAATTTAAAAAAAAATTGGAAAATCGCTGAATGGAGTTGATTTCGCATTCGATTCAGTTCGCATGAAAAACCCGTGTGAAACAGATAGTTTCAACAATCTGCTTATTCAGTAAGGCTTTGAGTTTGAATATCATGATGTCACCCTTGACCTAATGCCCGGATGATTCAGTGACACATATTGATAAACGATATACGATATTCTGTAAACTTTGTATCGAATTTACTCACGATTATATTATGTTACATACTTACTTGATTCTTCGCGTTCAATACCTACTGTAGATTAATTCTTTAAGTAATTAGTTAATAGGCACCTAATCGTTGCAGCTATAGGCGCTGAGGACAAACCTCTGTGGTTTTTTCAGTGTTTCTTGTTTAAGCTTTTGATTTGTATTTTGATTGGATAATAAATAAATTAAAAAAAAAAAAATAGATTTATATTATTAGGAAAGTATGAGTAATATAATAAGGCTTAGGTACGCAAGTTTTGAGGATCGTATTCGATCGTAGATCGCTGCAGTACAAATAAATACTTTAAAAAAATTTTTTTTTAATTGACATAAGATTAAAAAAAACCGACGTGCGAATCAGACTCGCGCCCTCAGGGTTCCGTAGTACAATTGTATTTTTTTTGACATTTTGCACGATAAATCAAAAACTACTTGCTAGATCTCGTTCGAACCAATTTTCGGTGGAAGTTTGCATAGTAATGTACCTACATCATATATTTTTTTTAGTTTCATCATTCTCTTATTTTAGAAGTTACAGGGGGGGACACACATTTTACCACTTTGGAAATGTCTCTCGCGCAAACTATTCAGTTTAGAAAAAAATGATATAAGAAACCTCAATATCATTTTTGAAGACCTATCCATAAATACCAACCCCACACGTATGGGTTTGATGAAAAAAAAATTTTTTTGAGTTACAGTTCAAAGTATGGGGAACCCCAAAATTTATTGTTTTTTTCTATTTTTGTGCAAAAATCCTAAGTAGCTCTTATAGTTTCGGAAAAAAGTGGCTGTGACATACGGACGGCCTGCAGACGGGCGGACAGACAGACAGACAGACATGACGAATCTATAAGGGTTCCGTTCTTTGCCATTCGGCTACGGAACGCTAAAATCGCGTCAAACCGTTGCTTTGTTGATTTACATGATAGGTATTTATTTTGTGGTTGCGACGTGATTGAGGGACAAACCAACAAACAAAGACACTTTCGCATCTATACTTATAATGAAACATGGCTGTTCAGATTTCAACATGGGGTAAACTTCCACACGCCAGGGTTTTCAATCAATCAATCAATCAATCAATCAATCAATCAATCGGCCTGTTTGCATCCACTGGACATGAGCCTTCCCAAGAGCACGCCACCACACACGATCCTCCGCCTTCCTCATCCACCCACTTCCCGCTATCTTCTTAAGGTCGTCAGTCCAGCGGGTTGGAGGTCGTCCCACACTGCGCTTGCTGATACGCGGTCTCCACTCCAGAACACGTCTGCCCCAGCGGCCATCGGTTCTGCGGCAGACGTGGCCTGCCCACTGCCACTTCAGCTGGCTAATTCGTTGGGCTATGTCGGTCACTCTGGTTCTTCTACGGATTTCCTCGTTACGGATTTTGTCCCTCAGAGAGATACCCAACATAGCCCGCTCCATAGCCCGCTGAGCGACTTTGAACTTGTGGACAAGGCCAACTGTCAGTGTCCACGTTTCAGCGCCATACGTCATCACGCCAGGGTTGTACACCGCCAGAATCCAGCGGCTCAGCAGACGGCAGCATCTGTCCAACTAGTGGGAGGTCTGCCTACGCTGCACTTTCCGGTACGAGGTTACTTAGCACCCCAACGTCTACCGGTTTTTCGAACTATGTGCCCTACCCATTGGCAACCCGTTGAGATTTTTCGGCCACTCTGGTTCCCCTACGGATCTCCTCATTTCTGTTTTGATCACGAAGAGAAACTCCAAGCTTAGCTCTCTCCATCGCCCGCTGGGTGAGTCTGAGCTTTCTTTCTTAACAAATTTACATCAATATTAAGTACAATTTACAAAAAACCGGCCAAGTGCGAGTCAGGCTCGCGCAACGAGGGTTCCGTACTGCAGTCGTATTTTTCGACATTATTTACGATAATTCAAAAACTATGATGCATAAAAATATATAAAAATCTGTTTTAGAATGCACAGGTGAAGCCCTTTCATATGATACCCCATTTGATAAAGTTATCTCACTTGAAAATTGAAAATAAGTACTAATTTTTAGTTCATGACCACAATTTAATTTTTTTTGTGTGATGTAACCACAAATTCACAGTTTTCAGATTTTTCCTAAATGTCTGTTATAAGACCTACCTACCTGCCAAATTTCATGATTCTAGGTCAACGGGAAGTACCCTGTAGGTTTCTTGATAGACCGACAGACAGACAGACGTGATTCTATAAGAGTTCCGTTTTTCCTTTTAAGGTACGGAACCCTAATAATCGTCAAAGATTGATGATTGTATTACAGTAGGTCACGCGTTCAATTGCCGAGTAAGCTTAAATGCATATGACTCAATACTTCCTTTTATTTAATTTGTTATGACGAATCGATTGACTTCCTGAATAATGTATATAGGTAATTATGAGATAACTACCTATATATTATCTAAAATCTAATCTAGCCTAAATAAGTTCATTAGGATGAGGATGGGGCACGTAGAGAGGTCAGAGATCTGTTTGATAAATTAGGTGGGCGGTAATCCTGCAGCATCAGAATTGAGGAGTTGGATCCAGAAATTTTTTAGGGACCACCACGGGAACGTCCTCTGTTGATAAAAAAAATTAGCAAATCGGTCCAGAAACCTCGAAAAAATCGATGTAAGTATATGTTTAAAAAAAATGGGCCGAATTGAGAACCACCTTTTTGGAACTCGGTTAAAAAAGTGGGGGGGTCTCCAAATTTTTTTTGCTATTGTATCGAGTGGGATGTCAAACGAAAGAGGAAAAAATATTGAGTTCATAAATATAAATATAGTGTAATATTAAAATATACCAAAAGACAGAAACCCAATTTTACTACTCATATTATTTAGACATAACATACGTTATCTTGTATAATGCGCATTTATAGGCCTACTGGAGAAAAAAATCCAAGGGAGGATATATTATAAGGGATTTTCCTCCACAGAAAAAAAACAGAACTACAGAGAAGAAAATTGTAGAGGAAGTCTAAACTCACTAAGTTATAGTGCTAAAGAAAGTACCTACTTTCTTTACAAACAAAGTTATCACACTATATTTATATTACAGTAACCATAAAAATAATATTATATTCTATTTTATTCTTAGAATAGAAAACATTTTTTAACAAACAATGAAAAAAATATATAATAAAAGCAAAATAATAAGTGCGCCTGCGAGTATAGCGACACTATGTTAGTGTTTACCTAAGTTTACAAAAACCCCTTTGAATTTACGGGATAAATCTATGTCAAATTAGTTAAGTTTTAGGACGGGTAACGGGTTAAGACAGTTTTAATTTACTAGATGATGCCTGCATCTTCGTACGCGTGGATTTAGACTTTTTTTAATGAAATTGAGAAACTGTGAATGCAAAACCCCTAATTAGTTTAATTAATTAGTTAACCTTGATATTATTTCAGTCAGTCAGTTTTAACATTAGTATCCTTTTATAAAAGGAATCCTATTATTTACGAGAAAAATATCTAAATATAAAAATGAATCTCTTAATGTGTTGCTGATCGCAAATCTCGAGAACAGCTAAACCGATTTCGCTAATTCTTTTTTTATAACACATCCTTGAAGTACGAGGATGGTTCTTACGTGGAGTAAAATTTAAAATTTGAATCGACTGTTAGGTGGAACGAAGTTCGCCAGGGCAGCTAGTAACTAAATAAAAATATCCAGGTTCACAAAACAATATCTACTTGCGGGATTTCAATATTGGAAAACGTTTGGAATATTTTTTCCGAAAGGCGATTGCCGATTCAGTAATTCCATGGAATTTTATTTCACGTTCCAATTTATTTTCATTACATTTCAACAATAAAGTGAAATTCTTTATGGAAAAGCTCTCTTTGAATTTCGACATGAAATACATATTTCACTAACCGCACTCTCAATTATTTTATCCGATTGAATATTACAGTAATAATGTTATGACGTAGTTTGTACGTCATTCACTGTAATTAAGTTTAATGGACATCAGACTTATTATTATGCATGTAATTACCAACTCTCTGAAAAAGAAAAACAACAAAACTAAAAACTAAAACTCTTAGAAACTTTTTTCATAAACATAATTCAAATCTATAAACTCTGAATTTTCTTTTAGTGTATGATTTTTTTATCATAAAAATATTTTTTTTCATTGATGGACAGTTATCCATACGCATATTATAAATGTGAAAGTGTGTTTGTCGTTGGTTTGTTGGTTTGTCATTCAATCACGTCGCAACGGAACAACGGATCGACGTAATTTTTTATATGGGTATAGTCAAAGACCTGGAGAGTGACATAGGCTACTTTTTATCCCGGAAAATCAAAGAGTTTCCACGGGATTTTAAAAAACCTATATAACAGCCTATCAGCTATAAACCGAAATATAACATTACTAGCTGATGCCCACGACTTCTTACGCGTGGATTTAGGTTTTTAAAAGTCCTGTGGAAATTCATTGATTTTCTGGGATAAAAAGTAGCCTATGTCACTCTCCAGCTCTTAAACTATTTACTATACCCATGCAAAAAATCACGTCGATCCGTTGCGACATGATTGAGGGACAAACCAACAAACAAAGACACTTTTGCATTTATAATATGGATAGTGATTATCTTATTTTTGTTATTTGATTTCACTTCCCTATTAATTTTTGTGACGCCAAAGAGTTGAAAAGGGAAATTTTTATTGAAAACTCTTTGAATTTCGATGTATTCGTCAATATTTCGGTAACCACACACTGAATTATTAATCTGATACAATATTTCAATAGGTATATGTAGCTTGATCGTCGACTGTAATTAAGTTTAATTGATCGGTGTGTACATTTAAAGCAATATTAACCCTAGAAAGATAACCATAGCCAGACACACTTTAAATATTCATACGCTTTACCTATTTTTACCTAATTTTGTTACTATAGTAGACATTTTATTTTACTATCTTAGAAGGTACATTTATAGCTTTACGAAAAACATACAGTAAAATTTTAATTAATTTATCTTATGGAATTAAAAATTAAACAAGCAGACCTCTAGAAAAAATAACAAAAATCAACAGCCTTCTAGTTTATCAACTAAACCCGGAAGGTTAGATTGATATAGGTATAAATCTGTAGAAAAGCATAGAGGAGCCATTCACCAGTATTCAATGATGGCAAACGTTTGAAATTATATTTTTATTTCAAAAGCGACCCCTGTGGGCGATCCCTTATTTATTAATAGGACGCCATTTTATTTCACGTTCCGATTTATTTTTATTATATCCACGAGTGAAAGAGGAATTTTATTTATGTAGGAAATAACTGGTCAAGTACACGTCAGAACATTTATAAGACAAGGTTCCGTAGTTTTTCTTTTTCCTTTTCAGAGTTCCGTACCTCAAAAGGAAAAAGGAAGCCTTATGGGATCACTTTGTTTTCTGTCTGTCTGTCCGCCTGTCCGTCTGCCCGCCGTGTCTGTCAAGAAAACCTATAGGGTACTTCTCGTTGACGTAATGAGGGGTTAGTCAGAATGATAAAGTTGGCTAATATTCTTATTTTTTAAACACACTCGCTTCTCGTTGCTCGCCAACTCGTTTCTAGTATTTAGCTCAGCTCATTTCTCACTAATCGTCGGCGGTGTGACAAGTGCTTTAGGCAGTGGTTCGACCGCCGATGATGAACCAGAAACAAGTAGAACTAGAAATTATAAACGAGTTGGCGATCAGCAAGAAGCGAGTGTGTAGTTTCGATAGTTTTGTCGTCGGGCTATAAGCCAGCGTGCAAGTAAGTGCGACGAGCGATTACTCGCGGCATTCGCCCGCGGTCGCTCAGTCCTGTGCGCGCGCGTTACACGTGTTCTGTGTTCAAGCGAGCGAGCATCGGTGAACGAATATCGCTGAGCGAGTTTATTTTTGGAAGCTCGTTGCTCAGCGACAAAACTAGTAAAGCGAGTCGTCGCCGGCAGTGTGAACAGTCAGAGAGCAACTTTTGTTATATGCATCTCTTTCGTTTACACGGAATGTACATTTATTGTGCGTTTCTTGAGAGAGAAAATCGCCGATAGTTAGTCGTCTTCCCGTCGGACTGCCGAAGTAAATAAAATAAAAGCTTAATTTGAGTTGTCATCAAGTAAGACTCCGCGTCTCGGACCTGTCGGTATGATTTGCGGGTTTCTTATTTTACTACAGAATCCTAAAAATATCGCTATTTGCATTCCATTGTAAAATATTTCGATAACCGCAAATTCATATTAATTTGATTGAATATTTAGTTTACACGAATGAAATATTGATGAACTTATTTGTAAATTGAAAATTTGCGGTTACATAGCGGCGCTTTTTCTTCATGATGGTGTTTTCACGTATAAGTACCGCAAATTGCAAATGCGCGTGGCCGCCATTTTAGTGACGTCAGCACTAGACTGATGTTTCGAGCTGATGGTATATTTTTAATTCGGCTGACGTCAAAATGACGTCATTTCGATGCTAATGAGACATGGTTCCAGCGCCATAGCAATTTGCGGGACTTATACAAAGCGGACTTTTTGTTCATAATGGCGTTTTCACCTTCACGTACCTTCGGAATTATTATAAGGTAGAACCGAGTTTTTCAGTTGTTGAATTAATACGTGCTACAATAGTACTGATTCTGAGCGCACCTCCTCTTCTTACTAATGTAATATGAAAAAGACAGACACAGTTTGACAGTGGTACGCATTCTCAGCACACCTAATTTGTAGAGTATTCGCATCCTTTTCTTAATTAAATTAAATATAATACTACTTGACGATTAATAAGCGCCGTCTCCCTGCTATTTTGCAATAAATGCAATTGCTGTGCCATACGGGGTTTCAATATTGCAATTATAAAAATAATTGTTCAATAAGTTATATAATCAATATTGGAATGCATGAATAATAAATGAAACAAATTAGTACTTAATAATATGAAAAGGGCAGACTTCAATGTGGCATGTGACACCAAGAAGTAAATTTTACGCCGAGAGTTGATTCGGATTATTGTACTTCCTCCTTACTCTGAGTATGTGCATTGATACGGAATGAAGCTACTGCAGACTTTTTACTTGGGATAAAGTTAATACGGCTCTAGTCCATGATTATTAATAAGAGTGATTGGGTACGAGCCTTAATCTCAATGTGAAGGAATATTTGCGTAAACAGGAACTTAGTTAAGACGAAGGAAGTGATACCGAATTGGGGCAGCATCCGGTACTCGGTAATCTGTGAGATTGTTTAGTGAGAGATCACGTGTTGCGAGATAATGGACGTGCTTGGCCGTAAACAAAGAAGTTCTGTCCTTACCATGCATAATTAGGTGGCTCGTCTCATGATCTTTTTTTTTTGTTTATTCAGATACAAGTTAGCCCTTGACTGCAGTCTGCAATCTCACCTGGTGGTAAGTGATGATGCAGTCTAAGATGGTAGCGGGCTAACCTGAAATGGGTATGTCAGTTTTTTTTATTAAACTCATAGGTACCCCTTTGGTTTTTACACGGCATCGTACCGCTAAATCGCTTGGCGGCACGGCTTTGCCGGTAGGGTGGTAACTAGCCACGGCCGAAGCCTCCCACCAGACCAGACCAGAAATTTAGAAATTATAAAATTCCAAACCCCTGCCAGGAATCGAACCCGGGACCTCCCACTAACAAGACCACAGCGCTCAGCACTGCGCCAGGGATGTCGTCAAAACCCATTACTACCCATATTATAAATGCGAAGTGTTTGTTTGTTGGTTTGTCCTTCAATCACGTCCCAACGAAGCAACGGATCGACGTGATTTTTGCATGGGTATAGTTTAAGACCTGGAAACTGACATATATATACTACATTTTATTCCGGAAAGAAAGTTCCCATGGAGTTTTTAAAAATCGTAATCCACGCGCACGAAGTCGCGAGCATCAGCTAGTTTTGTTTATAATTCCCGGTAATAAGCCAAGTCAAATAACAAATAGCCGCGATAGCCTAGTGGTTAAGACGTCTGCCGCGACGAGAGGTCAAAGCTTCGATTCCGGTACCTCTAAGTTTTCAGAGTATTATGCGTTTTAAGCATTACTTGTTTTATGGTTGAAGGAAAATATCGCGAGGACATTTGCATATCTGAGAGTTCTCCATTGTCAGAATCAAATCCAAATAATTTATTCAATTGTCGAATTTGTAGGAAAATAATATAGTGGTGATGAAATGCTGTCAAGGGTGTGTGCAGTCTGCCAATCTGCACTAGGCCAGCATGGTGGACTATGGTCTAATTTCCTACTCATTGTGAGCGCAGACTTGTGCTCAGTATTGGGCCGGCTATGATCATCATGATCATGATGACTGTGATTAGATGTCTCATCGTATAATTTTTGTATTAATTTTAGGGATTTGCGAATATATTTTTTTTTTATTCAAAAAACTTTTACAAGTGCTTTTGAATCATCAAGTGAATCTACCACTAACTAACTGGCCTTTCCTACCGAGAAAAAACTTAACGGTGAATTTTTTGAAAACTACAACTCATGGCTCGATGGTACAAAAAGGCAAAGGGGATCCAACAGTTTGAATAGAGTAGAAAGTCAGCCATTTTGTAGCAAACATGGCGACATCATAATATATTCCTTAGATCCCTTAGGGAACCCTAATAATAGTTGTCAATTGACCCATATCATTTGCGAAATACGATGGGTATCTGTACACCTGACGTTTTTGTAAACGAATTTCAACCATCGCTGTAATGTAATAAAGACTAATATAGGATGAACATTTTATTTTTTTATTTTTCTAGTGCTTAAGCTCTTAATAAATAAAAAGTGCGCTTATATTATGCGGGTAGGGAAGCAGATGGTACTAAAAAATACATGTGTTGAAGAATAAAATGTACGTACAAATTCTATAGGTAGGTAGGTATACGATTAAATATTTAAAAATGTTTATTCCTGCTTACTTAATAATTAAATAAAATCAAATTCATTCATCTCTTCTCTACATTTTTGGAATTAGTAGGTACACTTTTTGAGCAACCAATAACGGATTTTCCTGCGACTTCGTCCACATGATGTAATTTGTAGTCTAGTAGGTACTTAGATTAATCAAAAATTGCTAGGTATTTCAATTATTTCATGCATCAAGATTCTCATCAGTACAGAAAAAGATTTTATATGGTAACTAAAACCATAGGTAATAAATCATAATTGAGTTCTGAAGTTCAAAAAAACATGAGATTCTAAGCTTGTTTCTAAAAAAATAATAGGTAGGTATCTACCTACGTTACGTAGTATCACAGTTTTACGATACTATTCTATGGTTTTTAGTCAAGTTACTTGGTCCTAAGTACCTAGCAAACTTTTAAGAAACATCAGTTTTTCTAAATTCCCATGGTTTTTGACGAGATCAGTATGTTTTGCAGTTGGTTGCTATAGGACGGCAGTAGGTATGTCCTAGCAACATAATAATTGTAGCGAGCGTCATTTAACTCATGCAATGATACATCGAGTCGGAGACCATACACACATGCAGTCGCGGGCAAGGGCCGCGCGAGAATGAGGCGCGGGGCGGGCGGGGCGCTTGCGCGCGGTAGGGGCGAACAGCTGAGCGGGTATATTGACAGCACTCTGCACGTTGCCGACTAGTTAGTAGGTCCTCTGACACCGCGGAGTGCAGATGTGCGGAGTGTAGCCGCTACAATCGTAATGCCACACTTTGATAACTGAGCGGTCGCGTCCCGCAGAAATTATGACTTATGGACCGCCAGCCGAGAAAGAAAGTGGCCGATTTATAATTCTAGAGCGAAAATTAAGAATAGTGTCCAGATATTGGGAGGTCTTCGGCGATACGTCCGCCGTGAGGCTCCCGCGTCCAAAGGAACTCGTCTAAACTTTTCAGACTTTTATTACTTTAGTGTTTAGTGAAATAGGTGAACTGTGTTTTTTTGTGTTGAGTTTTTTCGGGGTTTTATTTTGCACGATGGTACCCCAGCAAATTTCGGATGTGCGTTCTCTGACGCCCACCTCGAGCGGCGTTCCTGTGTTCGGATCGCAACTGGTGGACAAAAACTCCTCAACGCCATATACTGATGCTACTCAGGTAAGCTAGATAGGTTAAGTGTTTTGGATTAGGTTAGTTTGTGATAGGAATTAGGAAGTGAAAAAAATAATAAAAACAGTCAAAATATAAATTTACAAAAAAGTAAAAAAAAAAAATGAAAAAATAACAACTGAAATTTAAAAAAACCGAATACATATCTACATAATATATCTATAAATAAAAAATACTGCAGATATATTAAAATATTGCATAATAATCAAAATTATATAAATTAATATTAATGATAAAATATGAATTTTGATGAATTTACATCATTAAAAATATTGATTCACTATCACTACAAAATTATCAATAATAATACTAAAATCAGCAAATATACGACTATTCTAACACGTATTAAAGAAACACGAGAAAATACTGAATAATTTAAAAGAAATAACAATAAATATATTAAATAATTGGATCAAAAAAATATTGTGCAAATTTATTCAGAAAGCACCCCAAATTCGACATGAAAACAAAACATACTCAATCTAAGGTCTATTAAAATATGAAATAAAATCAGCAAATATAGATTTAGCTAAACAAACATGAAAAAGTACAGAATAATAAAAAAACGATTACTTACAATAATTATTAATAGGATCAAAATAACATTGTGTAAATTATTCAGAAAACACTTAAAATTTATATAAACATACGCTCAATAGAGAACAAATATCAATCTAAGATCTATTAAAATATGAAAATTAAGTGTTCCAAAATACAAACTTTAAAATTTATTTAAAATGCCTTAAACGCTGAAACATCTAAAAGGCAAGAAAACGGTACCCTCTGAAATAAAGTAGCTACGCCAAGAACTTCCGAACGTTAGCAAACTTCCGTAAACGCTACCTCCCGATTAAATTACCGTTGAAAATTCAATTCTGAACTTTCGAATAACGAAATTGAACCATTTTAATTTTCTAAAACGTCACAAGCTCACTACGCTGCAGGAAAACAATAATAAACAAAGTGCGTAATAATTTTATCACCCAAGTTTTGAGCACGTAGAAATTTGTAAACATGTTTTTATAGATAATCATAAATTGAAGAAAATACCTTAAGATATAATATGCATACAAAAATATACATATATGCAATTACGTAGATATTGTGGTTTATTTTTCTTTCCTGTTTTGACGTTTTCTTTTTACATTTTCCGTTTTATTCATTTAATCATCAAAAGATGATACAGATAACACATAGATTTTTGAAAAAACCAAACTTCTTATAGGTAGTTTTCTAGTCTGCAGTGAAAAAATGTAATGACACCCCTTACCATTAAACAAGTGACACTTTAAAAATTTTGGACATCCATCTTTTAGAGTGTTATTCTTGAATGTTTTCGTATTTTATGATCTTCCACTCGATCAAAAGATTCGCAGTAATATACTATATAATATGTAATATTATAAAACAAAAAAAATTATATATTCAATCCAATTTGTTTATTAAACTACGAGTAGGTAGGTATTAATAAATATGTATTAATAAATTGTGTCAAACAACGCAGTTAAAAGACGATTACAATAATAGCTTGTTTAAACATCATTAATAAAGTTAATGTTAGTCAAAATTATCTAGTGTTTGTTTAGCTATAACTTATAAGTAGGTATACCTACTACCTTCTTACTCTACCATCTAGACAATTAATTTGATAAATAGTTCGTTTGGATAACGTTAATAAAATTTAAAATTTTATAACTTTAAAAATCTCACACTTTTATTAAGAAAGCAACATTTGAAAATCTATAGCATGTTTTTGTGAAAATGTTTAGCTGTAATCTAGTTATATAATTGTATAAATATAATGATAAAATAAATCACAAAAATACAAACACACAGCGGTTCATTAATTAATAGAATAACCTAATAAAAATGCTAAAATATAGCAACGTAAAAATATAGTGTATTAAAAAAGTGTCGGTCATTAATAAAATGTGAAATTAAACCTCAAGTTCGCGAGTAAAATTATTTTTCGCAGCTTACGTGGTTATTACCCGTCCATAAATTAAATTTACTAAGCGACTTGCTAACGAAGAAAAATTATTATAAAACATGCGAACTTTGAGGGGAAATGCGGGAATCCCGCGTTGATAAAAAATGAATCATGTTAAGTAAATAATATTTCAACTACTTATAAAGCATACGCTCCTAATAGTTTTTAAAGATATAGTGAAAAAGAAGAATGAAATATTTACATAAATGTCAAACTGAAATTTTTTGCAGTACAAGTGAAAAATTTATCAAAACATTTAAAAACTTAAGTGCCTAACATAAGATCTTACTTACTTAGTCCAAAATAAAGAGAAACAAAATGAGTTTAACGAAGAAATATCGATATTAGAAATAAATGTCAATTTGCATTAATTCACAAAAGAATATACCTTTCAAAATGTTTAATTTTTCTCCAGTACCTACTTAATCACTGCTTAAATTTAAGCCAAAATTCGGAATAAAAATAAATTCAAAAAACGTTTAGTTAGATTTTCAGAGCATTAAAAATTTTACTTAATTATGCAAAACACTTGAAATATGTCTCATTCTTGTAAATACCGTTTTTAAATATTAAATCTGTGAAAGAAATTATAGTTACTGTTTTATGCTAAAACGAAAGAGATATTTTTTACAAGATTTATAGTTTTAAATTTTTGATAGCTGTGAAAGGTTATTTATCACGTCTCAACGTTAAATAAAAACCTAGGAATTAGTTTTTTACGTCTCGTAAGACCTAGGTAAAGTGTTTATGAGCTGCGTGAGTGAACCTATTAAAGATATAAAATCTGAACTTTAAAAAACACTCCGTATCGAGTCGTGCGTGCAAAGCTAATCAAAGTTATGTTTATTTAAATTTTAGTATACAAATTAACATAAAGAGACTTAAGGAACGGAATAGTATCATTTTGTTTACTTTTTTACTAGAATTCCTCTATATGATTCTGAAATAATTAATAACAAGTATTCATATCCTACTAACTATTACTATAAATAATGATATTATTTGAAATTCATGAATAGTTCTTCTAAAATTGTGATAATCACATTCAGATCCAAGTTTTTAAAACCATTTCCGTGATATAATTCTGCTGAAATAAGATGATAATCTTTGAATTAATATGTTTGACACGTGTATATTTGAGACATTATTCTAGAGTTCAAATATAATTTGTCAGAACACATGGAAATTATTTAAGATGTTGTGCAATATCACAATATGTACTTACACGATTCTGGTCACGTACCTACACAGAGCTCTAATCAAAAAACCACCGATCTAAGAATATTACGACGTAAATCCAGTTTTATTATTCACCGAAATAAAAAGAGGTGTAACGAATTTAGTGCCCATAAAATAGAAGGATCAGCTTAAAGACTTAAAGTATAAAAGTGGAAGGCGGGTTTTTGTGAGAGTTTACTTACCTGAACACCGTGAATGCTGGATGATGGATCATAATAGTTTTCTTTTCAAAAAAAGATCGATTCTCGGAAGCAAAAATCTCCGTAAAACTCTGATTCAATTTAGTAATTTAACAGAAACGCAAACCTATTGTCGGCTTGAAAATAGATAAGTAGATTCCAAGCGTTACAAATGCATAATATAATTCAGAACTGTATGACTGTTACGAACGGATAAAGCTCGAATTTCAGAAAATAGGAAAAAAAGAAGTGAAATGAATAAATGAAGTGGACTGCAGTCGAATGACGTAGGCGTGTCTGCGTTAAACACGACGAGGAGCGACACACCACGTTATATTTTTCATTATCGCATTAAACGTTATCCATCACGCGATAGCTGCAAATGTAGCTGTAGGAGTCAAAACAATCGATAATGTAGAAAATAAGGAGTTTTTTTACTTTATTGCCGAACGGAGGATCGATCGAAATATCCGTGAAATGCGCCGGCGAACCCGAGAGTGCATTAACATTTCAATGTCAACTCGTAATATTTTTAGTCATCCTCTCTGCGTGTGTGAGTGGCCTTTCACGTACAGGCGAGTTCATGCGCGTACAGTACACGTCTGTGTGTGTTATGCGTTCGCTACTAGGAAATGTTAATCTCAGGTCATTCGCGCCAGCAATTTTGCCGAGAATATTAAAGGGAAATGAATTTTCGTACGCTTCTTCTTCTACGCTCAATTTTCCGCTTACGTTTTTTCTTTATCGGTTTTATCGGGTCTGGGACGTTCGCTATCGAAACTACCGTTGTACGATAACAGTATCGGGCATTTGTCATTGTACAAAACAATTTGTACAGAGGCCTTTGACCTGAAATAATGGACGATAATTCAATAGCGTATTAAATATTTTGAAGCAGTAACAGAATCGTGATTGTAACATAAGGAAACGATTAATCAGGATTGTAATATTGTACTGTAGTTTGCAGCACAATGGGGTGGATAATTAATACTATTTCATTAGTCACGAGATGATATTATGGTATGTAAAGAGCGTGATTATCATTATTTAACAAGGTGTCACGCTTGAGAAATGACCTATTCTCGAACGATTTATTCCTCGTCCGTCAAGAAGTTTTTTTCATCAAGAGGAAAATATAACATCACGAATGTTAATAATTTAGTTCGAACCGGCCATTCGTTTACATTAGCTTTGAAATATTACGCTGTGAATTGTTCTTTTCACGAATTTAATACGGACTAAATTTTCGTGCTCAAATTCTCTCGGTTTGTGTAGCGCAGTGGTCCAGTTTACAAAAAATACTAAAAGGGCGGAGTTTCGGACGGTTATAATCCGAACGGCGAGCAACAGACTTGTGTCGAGTCGGTTTTTGTTGTATTTTTTATTGGACATGTAGCGCAGTTGTGTATGGCAACAGATCTATTTCCAAGGTTACAGCGCCTCGGCTTCATTTATTACTGGAATTGTGATTGTTACGTTCTCCTAACCGATTGTTAGATTAAACATAATCTGAAAAACTCGCCTCGCCCGCTTTTAATTTACTTCAAACACTTCCTTGAAATAAAAGGCGCTACATTTCTAAGTCAACTTTTTCTTCGTGTCCGTCTGCTATAATGCTGAATACAACCTCCACTCACGAAAGGCTAGGTTTCGGTATTTAGGGAATTCTCATTAGGTTCGCCCTCAGTTATTTTATTTCTACTTAACGTTCGCGATAACATCTGAGTGGCGATTTCAAAAGATTACCGATTTCCTTGCACTTTCACAAAAGAAAATATAACTGCCGTCTGGCTGCGTGGCGAAACAATAAATTAAATGTTTAAGGCTGCCCGCTTTCAGAATCAATTTCGTGTGAATCCTTTACTCGAGTTTATCGTTTAAGTAAGCAAATTTATGTACCCTAATGCGCTCTTGGTAGCGCTGGAAATCAACGTTTGATTGTAAAATACGTACCCATGTCGGCAAATGCAATTTGCTCAGCACTTGTGGGTGGTGGTTTAATGGTGCCATTATACAGGAGAATGGCGTTTGTTGCACAAGAATTACCTTCAAGTACAGACAAACATTACCTGGAAGTATGTTTAGTATTGAAATTTTAATGTGTTTCGAGTGCTGACATTTATCTTTTTCGTTGATAACGCTGTGATAGTTGTTCTTCTGTTAAGTACCTTAAAACTTTGTTCTGTTTGCTAAATAATATTTTTATTAGTAAGATAGTATCATTTAAACAAAACATAGAGTACTTATAATGCTTAGGTAATCGAAAAATCTCAAGCGTTTTAAAAAACTTCAAAAAACACAGAATGTAACAAATAAACAAGTAAGCAACGTAAAATTACTGATAAAAAAATAAGTAAGCATATCTAATAAAACGACACTAAGTACTCCAACTAATTAATATTACCACAGTCGGTACAGTTAATTCCAATAAATTACCTCTTGCTAGTAATATAAAACCGAACCTATTGTTTAGACTATAAGGATTCAGATAAGTAAATAAACAAATAAAAAACCTAGCCCCACTTGAATTAATAATAATATCGAAGCTGAAATATCACACTAAAACATCAACATAGAAATTTCAACCCTGTGACATTCGAAAACACAAAGTCCAGCAAATAGCAATAAATTTAACGTCACGTTGACACCGCCTGAAAATCGCTACGACCAACTTCTAGGCGAAACACCAAAACTCGGCCATATATCTTTCAATTCCGCATAAGCTTCAGTTGGCTATTTGATTGTAAACATACCGGACTTTAGAAAATTTAGTTGAAATTCATCCGAAGTATTCGCGTTGTTTTCACTAACTGCTATAAATTGGTGTTATCACCAAACTTATGTCAAAGCGAACGAAAAATATTGATCTTAGTATGTGTATATGCGTGTAACTTTGTTTACCAAACTATTATTGTACATCAACTAACCTAAAAGAACACACTAATTCTTCTTCTCAATCGTTCACTCTTGACAGAGTGGTCGTGGCTATGAATATTTCACTGCTGCTCGTGCGATCTTCCTCCAGCGATTTCTGTTGGCGGCATTATGTGCACACACAGAGACAGGCATGTTTGTTGCAGAGAAAAGAACACACAGAACACGCAAAAAACAGAGTTGTTGTTGCTTCTCTATTTTTGTATTGTTGTAAATTAAGTTAAAGTTTTTAAATCTATACAAGATTCCAAAAATACCTATAATAATAGATTGGTATATTAGTATACAATGCAAAAGTAAGAAAGAGGTTAAGTGGTTGGAATATCGTTTAGGATCGTTATCATTAAGTGTAGCCAATTGTAATAAATGTAAGTTCTATTTGAAATATAACAGTACTAATAACATTTCTCAAAATTTCTTCACCGTCATTCTTCATAATTAACGGGTGACAAATTGTTTGTTTATCCTTAATGATCCATAGCATGGATTATCCAGTACATTTAACTATTCAGTCTTGTCTCTATAAATGCATAAAGAACCAAGTAACAGGTTGTGTTGTTGGACGGTATCAAATGTAACATTATCTTTACTTTTAATCCTATTACCTTCTTAGTTACATATTCATATTAAATTTCTATGACTTATTATAGTCTTCATACTCACAAACTCATAATTACGTAGATTTTGTGTTTTCTAGTCAACTTACTGAAATTAGACCCAGATTTTATTTTAAATCATCATGCTTTGATGATAAGACTTAAGTACTTTTTTGATCAAAAATTTGAACTAAAAAGTAAAATTTATCTGCAAACAATATAATAATTAAAATGACTTTAGTATTTGTATAACAAAGATAATCATGAAAGACATGAAGGGTAAATTTAATCAATAATATGATTAAATTGGGACATAGTAATAATATAATAGAAGCTGTAAATACTCATGTAATAAATTTGTACCAACGAGGTAACTCAGTAGATTCGAACAGTAATAATGTCTTTACAACTATTGTTAGACCAATAAACAAATCGAGGGCGTCAGACACTGGAATAAGCAGAAACTTAAGTTCATCTTCAGATTAGCTTAGCTGCGTGTATCTACATAGTTATTGCCAAAAAAGTAAGTAGTAAGTCTCTGCAAAATGAACAGACTTAACTTTTAATGTACCTGTTTAATATTCTTATATCTTAAAGAGATTGATTTAGGCTACTTTTTATTCCAGAAAATTAAAAAGTTCTCACATGAGTTTTATAGAACCTAAATCCATGCAGACAAAGCCGTATATCAACTGAAATAGACAAGTAACGTATATTGTCGGTATTAACTCCTAGAAGCACTTTTCAGAATCTATCAAAAACGTGACTTGAAACGTGGCGTAACAACTAAATCGTGCGGCTTAATAACAAATCTGTTAGAGCTCTAACATCCAGCGCTGTTTACCCGCGTAATCCGAACGACTGGTACAATCTTACGCCATTAACCGATTGCTATTACTGCTGACTGTGCACAACTGCAAGAAATCCCCGAGTAAGTGGGAAATATATTTTAACCAAGTCAGCGAAATCGTTGCTGTTATTAACAAGAGCAATTGAAATTTTTGTTAAAACAGCGAAAATATATACGATTGGTGAACAGAATCAAATATCAGTCGTAGTATTATACTAAAAAAATATAAAGTATTTTATGTGATATCAGCGTATTTTGTGGGAAAAGTCTTTTAGGTAGGTAAGTGTGAATTATAAACAACAGATAAAGGATATTTTTTGTTGAATAATTTTTATCTGTGTCGAACTATTTTGATAGTCTTCCTGATTAAGGTTTGAAAATATCCATTACTAGTTGCAATACAGTATAAGCAGATGTATGCCAATTAAAGTCAATCGAAATAAAGAATATTACTTAATAGGTATAAGGTACCCACTTATTCTGAGTTTGTGCTTCGTCGTATGTTTCTTTAAATTTAAATACCAGCTTTATTTTTTACATTAGCAATAATAAAACTCGTATTCTGAAATTATTCTCGCATCACTGACAATTATGGCGGTATTAAAAAGTCGCAGCCATATATTTGTAGAGTCATTAAACTTACTTTGAACTTTTAAAAATATTAATGTCAATATAAAACTTAAAGGTTGCTCGAATAATGCGTAAAGTTTTGCTTTAATTTTTTTTTTATTATGTGTGAAAGAAATCTGTATTTGTACAATCTTAAAGCAATCGTGTTTTAGAATCGTGAAATGCCACAGGCTAAAAGTTTCGTGGTTAACTACTTAGGCGTTGTACATTTTGTAATGAAATGTTAAAATATTGAATACTTTAGACTAATTAGGTCGTTTTGTAAGTGATTGCTAATAAAATTAGTTGTTTGTAAAATTAAGTAGGTTTTTAATTTTGTCCTGCTCAATATTATAAATGTGAAAGTGTGTTTGTTTGTGGGTTTGTCCTCAACGAAGGAATCACTTAAAGTGACGTGATTGTTTGCATGTATATATAGGTAGTTAGAGACTTAGAGAGTTATAGGTACATGTTACATTATATCCCAAAAAATCGTATTATGTAAATCGCTTCAGGTATTTAGAAGTTATGGTGGAATAAACAAACTCACATGTACATAAATCCTGAAAATAATAGATACCTACACTCGTTTTTTTGAGCAGTCATGTAAAAATCAGTCTGTATAAAAATAAATCAAAATCCTTATTATGCTTAAGAAAAGGTTTACTTTACATTTTGCAATTAACAGGGACGAACAATCATGGGTAATTGCCCCCTTTTTCATTTAATTCCACGCGATGGTACATCGAAAATCATAAAGTTTACGACTGCCGAAATTACGGGACGCTCGTCCTCTGTACGCTTAGTACAAGATTTTGCATCTCATCAACGTTGATAGAATTCGAGTTTCGTTGACTCCAGTGTTGAAGTAAAATGAACTTTAACTGCCTTGTTTTAAAGTTCAAATTTGCCCATACATCTACAGCCAGCGCTCCAAACGGAAACTTTTTCTTTAATTTTAATTTATAGATTAGCGCTAGGCTGAAATCAGACCTGCGTACAAGAGATGATGCAACGTAAGATGAAGCGCGCTTGTCTAGAAGATACCTATTCACTCTTGATTTAAAGAATATGGATATGAATACCTACTTTATTAACGGAGACAAATGATGTCAGCGCGTTTCGAAATTAAAATCGGTGGTACTGAATTTTTGACTTTAAATCAAGAACTTTTCGATTCATTTTAAATTGAAATGATTATATTTAGACGCTCGATTTCTGCCAAAGTTGGGTGAGATGTGAGATCTCATACTAAGGGCAGTGCTTTCGAAAAATTTCTTTAAAACTAGATTTTGCTGGGCTTCCTCTCTCCTCGGTTTTACGACCCCTTCCTTATCAGCCGCGTCGGTTTATGGCGTAATTAATTCTCTTATATGCCCTTCTGAGACCGCTGTTTTTAATGTCCACTAAACTTGAGTGAGCTTCGTGAAAATTTTCATAATCTCTCATGTATATTAAGTAGATATATGTTTAAGTTTATTACTATCATTAATTCAACTTTTTTATCCTTAATTAAGTATAATAACATGTAGTTAATTTAACAAATTATACCAATATTTAAGATAGTATAATCATAAAATTTGACATATTTTCCGATAGCTGTTGATAGTCAAAACTATTTTTGGTTTCATGTTTTAAACAAAACCCACTGAGTCATGAGTGTAGAATCTTTAACAAGTGTGTATAGACCCCGCATATAAAAGGATATTTACCTATAAATTTCAGCTAAATGCAGCTGTGGCGAGTACCGTTATCAACGGTAAAAAAACTCATCATCATCATTATCATCATTTTAACGCATTGCCGGCCTAGGTGACTTTTTTCAAAATAAGTACCTAAGTAAGTAGATAAGTATAATCTTAGTATAATAACCTTTTATAACGAAATTCCGCAATCTATTTTGGACTTGCCTTTACACAAGTTTAAAAAATCTATTAAAAGTATGCTCCTGCAAAAAGCATATTACCCAATCGAAGATTATGCAAATGATAAAAGACATTCTTCTTCAAAGAGTTTCTTGCTGCTTGGATAGGAAAGGCATTCCGAACCAGTGGTAGAGGCATTTGACCATTCAAAATTAGTACTTGTAAAGTTTAACTGAACAAAAAAAAGCATTTTTGTTTTATTAATTTTAAACATCTTTTATCATTCACAATGATTTTATCACACAGCTAGCTCGTTCCTACGACTTCGTTCGCGTGGACTACACAAATTTCAAACCCCTATTTTACCCCCTTAGGAGTTGAATTTTCAAAAATCCTTTCTTAGCGGATGTCTACGTTATTATAGCTATCTGCATGCCAAATTTCAGCCCGATCCGTCCAGTGGTTTGAGCAGCGCGTTGATAGATCAGTCAGTCAGTCAGTCACCTTTTCGTTTTATATATTTAGATTAGGTGGAACTGTATAGAAAGAAATTAGAAGGAGTCCAAAGGCGACTTGCTATAGGTATTTGTGGAGCATATCGAACAGTTTCCACTGAAGCCGTGCTAGTGATAGCCGGGCTTGTGCCTATTGCAAAACTGGTAAAAGAACGTGCTAAGCTGTTCGATAGCAAGGAGAAAACACTTTTAGAAGTGCGAGAAGATACCTTGAAGGAGTGGGTAAAGGAATGGTCGGGAGCAGGCAAAGGGACCTGGACCAGAGAACTCATTACCGACTTGAAAAAATGGCACACGAGGAAGCATGGGGAAGTAGACCGCTGGCTGACACAAGCACTCAGCGGCCACGGGGTGTTCATCACCTACCTCTTCGCAATAGGGAAAGCGCCTACTGAAAATTGCTACTTTTGCGGAGAGGAAGACACCCCGAGACACGCGATTTTTGAGTGTCCCGCGTGCGCGGATCTTAGAGAAGCAGCACAGGGAGCAAGCGACAGTGTCAACGCCCAAAATCTGGTAGCCCGTATGGTGTCAAGCGAGAATGAGTGGCACAGATACGGTCAGATGCTGAGAGCCATAATGTTGAGAAGGGAGGATAGAGAAAAACAAGAAAAAAAGGAGAGAGAGCAACCAAAGGGTCAGCACGAAGTAATGTTACACGGTTCCGTGCTGATCTCGCAGAGGGGGAGGTCTTTTTAGTCCGTGCGAGTCGGACACACCCTGTCGATAGACAGAAGTCCATTAGGGATTTTTCCTCCTCCTAGAGAAAAAAAAAAAAAAAAAAATATTTAGATTAAGTTCATTGTATATCATGGATTGCCGCAAAGTACCGCCTGCTTCTATACAACATACAAGATACTGTATTAGTTAGGTTAAGTTCGGAAGTAAAAGGCTATTTTATTTTTGACTGCAATCTCACCTGATGGTAAGTGATGATGCAGTCTAAGATGATAGCGGGCTAACCTGGAAGGGATATGGCAGTTTTTATTACCCCTTTGGTTTCTACACGGCATCGTACCGGAACGCTAAATCGCTTGGCGGCACGGCTTTGCCGGTAGGGTGGTAACTAGCCACGGCCGAAGCCTTCCACCAGACCAGACCAGAAATTTAGAAATTATAAAATTCCAAACCCCTGCCAAGAATCGAACCCGGGACCTCCCACTAATAAGACCACAGCGCTCACGACTGCGCCAGGGAGGTCGTCAAAGATCAAAGGTATAAACATTTTGTATCATTCAAAATGATTGTATCATACAATTTTGTGTAGGCATTAGTAACAACTAACAAGCCTAAGTCTAGTCGTGATGTGTTCGCTAGTGCCAGCCGTATAATCGGCAATGACCTTTAGAACTCTTATTTCGTTCAGTCGGAACCGGTTCGTGATCTACGCCAAGACCTGTTTCGTGTTGCTACGAGTAAGTTCTACCGGGCGAGCTCATGTTTCTTAACTAACCGTATTATTAAATTTAACTAAACAACGCTTCAGATTAGTTAACTACAATTAAATCCTTCTAATATTATAATTCACTCAGAGTCACTCAGCGGGCGATGGAGAGAGCTATGCTTGGAGTTTCTCTACGTGATCAAATCAGGAATGAGGAGATCCGTAAGAGAACTAGAGTAACCGACATAGCTCAACGGGTTGCGAAGCTGAAGTAGCAATGGGCAGGGCACATAGTTCATACAATCAATAGACGTTGAGATCCCAAGGTGCTAGAATGGCGACCTCGCACCGGAAGACGCAGCGTTGGAAGACCCCCCACTAGGTGGACGGACGACATCAGACGAGTCGCAGGGAGCCGCTGGATCCAGGCGGAGACCGTGGCGTGTGGAAGCAATATCAATACGTAACTCTATGAAAATTTCAACTCTTTACTTAATACGATTCAAAAGATACAGCTCGCTGACAAACGGACGGACGGACGGCGGAGGCTTAGTAATAAAATCCCATTGCCACCCGTCGGGTAAAGAACCCTAAGTGTTATATCTTGTAAGAATGGTACGGAACCTTCGTGTACGAGTTCGACTTGCGCTTTTTGCACTTCCATTGGGTTTAAATTTTAAGTTAAGCAGGAATGCTCAGCTCGACTAACACGCCATTGCAGCTGGGTGAAAAGAATTTTGTATTGACTTTATTTCTTTAACTGCTTCCACAAAATACCTACTTGCGTTTTCTTTTCTGCAGTTCAAACGTGGAATTATTAATGCTAGAGCCTTAAGAAAAAATGGCCAAGTGCGAGTCAGGCTCGCACACTGAGGGTTCCGTACTACAGTCGTATTTTTTCGACATTTTGCACGATAATTCAAAAACTATGATGCATAAAAATAAATAAAAATCTGTTTTAGGATGCACAGGCAAAACCCTTTCATATGATGCCTCACTTGAAATAGTTATCTTACTTCGAATATTGAAAATACTAATTATTAGTTCATGACCACAATTTAATTTTTTTTGTGTGATCTAACCCTAAATTCACGGTTTTTAACTTTTTCACCTAAAGCCAGCTATAAGACCCACCTACCTGCCAAATTTCATGATTGTATGTCAACGGGAAGTACCCTCTAGGTTTCTTGACAGACAGACAGACAACAAAGTGATCCTATAAGGATTCCGTTTTTCCTTTTGAGGTACGGAACCCTAAAAACAAAAGTACTTTTACATTGTTTTTGTAAAGCTAACGTCAGCAAAAAACCGTTTCTGAAATTATAAAGGGCTCTGTTTTTAATTTAAAAATTTAATAAAGATAAGAAACAAAATTGAAAAGGTACAATTCACTTTAATCCATCATCTACGTCACGCTAAAATACTTGGGTAGTCCAAAAGCGATTTTTATATTAAAGAGAATACTTAAGTGCATTCGAATAAAGAAACTAGAGATGGGAAATATAGCTAAAGAAAAATATATCACTCACTCATCTGGCTCAATAGCTCAATTAGCTCAGTAACCTATCTCAGTGAATCCGTATCCCCCATAGCATAGGAACCCTGGACCTAGCTTATGCTCGCGACTTCGTCCGCGTGGACTACACAAATTTCCAACCCCTATTTCACCCCCTTAGGGTTGAATATTTAAAAATCCTTTCTTATCGGCTGCATACGTCATAATAGCTATCTGCATGCCAGATTCCAGCCCGATCCGTCCAGTAGTTTAAGCTATGCGTTGATGGATCTGTCAGTCAGTCAGTCACTCTTTCTTTTTTTATATTTAGATTAAATATGTCAATAAATATATTGCAAATGGCTTGACTAAAAAAAACAGTCCAGAATATGTTTAATTAATAATTTAAAAATTAGTTTATTTTAAACATTTCATGAAATATAAATATCATGTTTGTAGTTTAGTTCGCAAAGTAAAACACAAAGTTTTAACTGACTGATACTTACTTTTTCAAGTACATAAATTAAAATTTTGCTAAATTGTTTAAATATTTAAAATTATATCCACTCACCTTGAATTATATTTTATAAATAGCTTCATGTTTATTTGCAAATAATACGTAAGAATAATTTTATGTAGCCTAATACTACAGAATATTTAATAGTACCTACCTTTCAGGTACAGAAGATTCACCTGACTATTCATAAGTACTTGTAAAAAGTTTACATGAATAAAAAAACATTCTATTCTATTCTATTCACCCCGAAAAATATTTAAATAAATAGAGCCTCTTGTCAGAACCAATAAAGTGCAATTTGGTTCGCTCGTGCTTCGGCTTACAATAGGGTATTTCACACCAAGCGAGAAAAAAATCAAAAAATGTATAAACAAAGTAATAGTTATTAGCAATAAGCAATCGAAAAACGTCAACTTCAGTTCATGAAATTATGTAACGAATTTTATAATTCAAATTAAAAGATACCAAGTGGGGTACCATATGAAAGGACTTTACCTGTACATTCTAAAACATATTTTTATTTATTTTTATGCATAATAGCTATTAAATTATCGTGTGCAAAATGTCGAAAAAATACGATAGTAGTACGGAACCCTCGGTACGCGAGTCGGACTCGCACTTGGCCGGTTTTTATTATTCACTCACGAGTAACCCACCTGTTTGTCAGACTTAAGATTTAGTTAAAACGAGACAGATTTATGTGAGAGATATACATCTGTCTCGTTTTAACTCTGTCTTAAGTCTAAGCTAAGTCAGAGTGTGCTCTATAGATCTCGCCTTTAGTGTTAAAAAAAAAATTCGATACATTTCACCGCGCTTAATAGCCTTATATGGTGACAGAAGGGTTGACTCATTTTTTGCGCAACGGAACAGCCTGGCTGTCCAGCGCAGAAAACAGAACCCTTATAGGATCACTTTGTCGTCTATCTGTCTGTGGGTCTATCAAGAAACCTACAGGATACTTCCCGTTGACCTAGAATCATGGTAGGTAGGTAGGTCTTATACCAGACATTCAGGGAAAAATCTGCAAACCATGAATTTGCGGTTACATCACACACAAAAAATTAAATTGTGGTCATGAACTAATAATTAGTATTTTCAATTTTCGTAGTAAGATAACTATATCAAGTGGGGTATCATATGAAAGGGCTTCATCTGTGTATTCTGAAACAGATTTATTTTTATTTTTGTGCATCATAGTTTTTGAATTATCGTACAAATAGTACGGAATCCTCGTTATGCAAGTCTGACTCGCACTTGGCCGGTTATTTCCAATTCAATAAGAAGTTAATTGTATAAAAGGTGCTGTCCGCAACTTACACGGCTAACACAATTACTGAAGCGAGTGAATATCAGAGGAAAAAGTTCGTTGGGCAAGAAAACTTAGAGAATTCTCTTACGGAGAATTAGTTGCAAACAGCGTAGACTGAGTAATAAATCTAGACAAAGGAACGTTTGCTTTCTCATTCTCATTAAAAAGAGAGCATAGATAAAGTTACTAATGTGATAAACAGAGACGCAGCTAACCTATTTTTGTCCCTTATCGTGTAACCGGTTTTTTTCAAGGACTACAACTTTAGTTGCAAATCAAACTTTGAGAATTTGTGGCGTCATTGTATTTCTCATTAGTTATTTACTTGTTTTCACATAAAAAACGTTTAATATAAATATTGTTGATCGGTTAATACAAATATTGACTACTACACAATGGTATTCATCGTTACGTCGTGTTATCGCTATCTCAGACGCGGTTACACAGTACTTTAGTCTAGCTTTTTTACTCAGTCTATGACAAAGAGGCTCAGCATGGCGGGGAAAAATAACTACCCTCATAACTTTTTATTCGTATTACAAATATTATTATGAGAGTCATTTTAGTGAGTCTATAACAAAAGATTACCTACACAAGATTTACAATGACGCTGATTCTGTTGTTTTTTGCTAAACTAAATTTAGAGTATTTTTTAGAAATATTAAAAAGAAAAGTATGCAGCCCTTACTTTTTAATATTGCTAAAAAAGGACGGAACATGAATTTTTCATTTAAAGACTAAATTTTAGTGCAAGCTCATCAATATAAATGACAAGATATGCCCAAGCGAAAACACACACACACACACCTAAATTTAAGAGTATTCGCATCCTCTTCTTACTAATGTAATATGAAAAGGGCAGACATAGTTTGACAGTTTTAAGTTTAATTTATTGCTGTCAAACCTAGTCACTTAAGCTGTCAGTAATCCATACTAATATTATAAATGCGAAAGTGTGTCTGTCTGTCTATCTGTTTGTCTGTATGTCTGTCTGCTAGCTTTTCGCGGCTCAACCGTTCAACCGATTTTGACGAATTTTGGTACAGAGATAGCTTGCATCCCGGGGTACATAGGCTACTATTTATCCTGGAAAATTAAAGAGTTCCCATGGGATCCACGCGGACGAAGTCGCGGGCATCATCTAGTTTTATAATATTAGTATGTCAGTGTAGATTTAAAAGTTATTATGGAAAATTACTTCATCGTTTTCCATTGAAGTTAACCAATTATTTTTTATTGGTGCTAGTAACAATAACAGGGCCCGTCGGGTAACGTGTTCCGCTGCACGCATGGTATAAGTTATGGTCTAATTAAGTATCAGTACTGAGCAATCTAATCGCCCATCCGTTTTACAACTTGAATCAATTTTGATTAACCAATGCAATCTAAAAGGAAACTTTTTAATAGAATACTAGATGAAACCCGCGGCTTTCTCCGCGTGGAATTAGATTTTTAAATGTCCCGTAGGAACTACTCTTTGATTTTCCGGCATAAAAAGTAGCTTCTGTCACTCTCCAGGTCTTTATCTATACCTACCCATGCAAAAAATCACGTCGATCCATTGCTCCGTTGCGACGTGATTGAAGGACAAACCAACAAACCAATAAACCAACCAACAAACACTCTTTCGCATTTACAATAGGGGTAGTGATAGATTATTTGATTTCATGATTTAAATCATAAGCCTGAAATGGCGGAAGGGAATTTTATGAATGAGAAAACAGACTACCCCAGCCTGCAATGCAACAGTAACAAAATTTAATTAAACAAGAAAATGCCTTACGGAACCCCAAAATCGGCATGAAGTACGGCATTCGGATGATTTACATCGCGAATAGCGTGACTCTAAGAACGAGGAAAATCCCTTGGATGCCTGTGATAGTGATGTAACGAATATTCGCATACGCGGATATTCGCATATTTTTGCATTTTTTTTTATACAGATACAAGTAGGCCCTTGACTGCACTCTCACCTGGTGGTAAGTGATGATGCAGTCTAAGATGATAGCGGGCTAAACTGGAAGGGGTATGGCAGTTTTTATTAAACCCATACCCCTTTGGTTTCTACACGGCATCGTACCGGAACGCTAAATCGCTTGGCGGCACGGCTTTGCCGGTAGGGTGGTAACTAGCCACGGCCGAAGCCTCCCACCAGACCAGACCAGAAATTTAGAAATTATAAAATTCCAAACCCCTGCCAGGAATCGAACCCGGGACCTCCCACTATTAAGACCACAGCGCTCAGCACTGCGCCAGGGAGGTCAAAATTATTCATATTCGCATTATGCATATTCGCATTCGCATTCGCGAAATTATTGCGACAGTTTTGCGAATAAAAAAAATATTGGATGTACCTAATAGTTGGTTAATAAAACAAAATCCATTAATTTTGTATGTTTTTAATTTAATAAAAAGTATCTTAATCTTATCTTCTCAGTCTTCTCTTTATCATTTGGTATCATTTATTTATTTTACTTTGGGCATGAATTACACTTCAATCGGATGCGTTCGTAATTTGTATTAACTCGGCTATTCTCGGATCAAAAAACAAACGGAACGCCGCCAACGTCACCAACCAAGCCATAGACAAATGGCGCTAAATTTATACAAAAACTGAATATTCGCATTCGCATTCGCGAATGTTGCCAGCATTATATATTCGCATTCGCATCCGCAAATGTCCAAAAAAAAATTTATTTTTTCATATTTTATTAGGATCACCAACAAACAGCTCTCTCATCTACATCAAACACAAAATTAGAAATACAAAAATTATTAGATAAAATGACGAGCTAATTAAAGGTAAATTACACCGCATGCGAATAAAGTCTCAGGTAATTTTACTACAAAAAATAAGTTAATTATAAAAATAATAATATTAATTACATAAATAAACTCTAAACTAATAAACAAATATAGGTAAGCATAGGTAAGCAAGAGTTAAGTATGTGCGTTTTAATTAATTAAATATCACTTGCTTTAACGGTGAAGGAAAACATCGTGAGGAAACCTGCATGCCTGAGAGTTCTCCATAATATTCTCAAAGGTGTGTAAAGTCTACCAATCCGCACATGGCCAGCGTGGTGGACTATGGCCAAAACCCTTCTCACTCTGAGAGGAGACCCGTGCTCTAGTGAGCCGGTAATGGGTTGATCATGATGATGATGATGATAGGTAAGCAGTTCAGCCCAGTTAAGCAAAATATGGCATTCGTTACATCACTAGCCTGTGATATTAATCACCCGCCTTGAGTCCCCCTTCCCAGGGTTCAGGCGGAATTCCCTCTAACGAACCATTTTAATACAATAAGTAGATAAGCTTCCGTTCTATGAACTTTTTCGTATCCTTTGGATCAAGTTTTGGGTCCTAAATTGAAATCTCCATCATTATTCTGCTATTATTATAATCATGCCAACGAATTCCATAATTTGGCTCCAGTTAGATATTTCTCCATTATCTTTTTTTATTTTTTTAATGAAAATATTACAATAAAACTTAAATTTAAAACTAGCCTTATCTAATTACTATATAAATCATGCCCGCGTGGAATGGTGTCAAGAATACTGGCTGCATTTCCGCGCTGGACAGCCAGGCTGATCCGTTGCGCAAAAAATGAGCCAGCCCTTCTGTCACCAGATGAGGTGAAATGTCTCGTAAAAATTTTTTTGCACTAAGACTCCATGACTCCATTATCTATATTATACTAGCTTATGCCCGCGACTTCGTCCGCGTGGACTACACAAATTTCAAACCCCTGTTTTACCCTTTTAGGGATTTAATTTTCAAAATTCCTTTCTTAGCAAATGTCTACGCCACATTAACTATTTGCATGCCAAATTTCAGACCGATCAGTCCAAAAGTTTGAGCTGTGTGTTGATAGATCAGTCGGTCAGTCAGTTATTCCTTTTGCACAGATAAAATGTAAAGCCGACTGAGTGATTGATCTATCAACGCACAGCTGAAATCACAGGACGAATCGGGGTGAAATTTCGCATGCAGATAGCTAGTATGACGTAGGCATCCGCTAAGGCAATTACGGATTACAGACAATTATTAACGGATTTAAAAAAAAAAAAAAAATAAGAGGGTTAAATAGGGGTTCGAAATTCGTGTAGTCCACGCGGACGAAGTTGCGAGCATAAGCTAGGGTTTACATAAACAACTTCAAAATTTCCTTCACATCGAAAAGTTTGCTTTATTTATTACAATTTACAAGTCAAAAGGTATTTCTAAAACGGATTCCGAAGAGACGAGCCAGTTTGAAGTTCTTGAGATAACAAATGGAAACTCAAAGACCTTTGACAATCGTAAGTAGGTAACTGAACATTTATTAATTCGAAACATTTTCCTAATTAAATATTCAGAACAATACGGCGCTTGTAATCAAAAGAGAAGTGATACGAGATACGAGATAAAAGTAGGTAATACAACATTTTTCTATTTATCTTTTTCAAATTGACTTGCCCCGTGATAATTTCCAAAAGTCTTGTAAAACGTATTTCTTCATTTTTAACCGAAAGCTTAAATTCTAATTTTCATAGATATAGATAACTTGAAAAACGACGGACTTCTCTTTTTATATGTACTATATACTATATGTATGTACTCTTCCACAAAAATTTAGGTTTTTCATAATCCCAGGGGATCTCTTCGATTTTTAGGGTTCCGTACCTCAAAAGGAAAAACGGAACCATTATAGGATCACTTTGTTGTCTGTCTGTCTATCTGTCTGTCTGTCCGTCTGTCTGTCAAGAAACCTACAGGGTACTTCCCGTTGACCAAGATCTGAAAACCGTGAATTTAGGGTTAGATCACACAAAAAAAAAAATTGTGGTCATGAACTAATAATTGGTATTTTGAACTTTCGAAGTGAGTGACTATATCAAGTGGGGTATCATATGAAAGGTCTTCACCTGTACATTCTAAAACAGATTTTTATTTATTTTTATGCATCATAGTTTTTGAATTATCGTGCAAAATGTCGAAAAAATACGACTGTAGTACGGAACACTCATTGCGCGAGCCTGACTCGCACTTGGCCGGTTTTTTGAAATAATAAGCAGTCGTCGATCCGCGTAATGCAAGCTGCCGTGGCCATGAAAAGCTAGCAGAAAGACAGACAGACATACACATTAGCATTTATGGATATGTATTTATCACAGCCTAGCCATAACCCCGTCACTGCATAACCCTGTATAAATAAAGCGTTAATGGTAAATAAATAATTAATTTTCAGCCGCCGCTGCCGGTATCATAAAGCCTTAATCCTAATTTGAATCGTAAACTTGTAATTATTACGAGCGAAGCCTAATCTTTGTTGATACAAATTTACTTCTTTAATCTAAAATAGCCCGTTTACTGCCTTCATGAATATTTAAGACTAGTTATCCTGCCCCACTTTAGCATCATTACCAACTGATAGACGTCCACTGCTGGACATAGGTCTCTTGTAGGGACTTCCACACGCCACCGTCTTGCGCTTCCGAATCCAGCTTGCGACTTATTTGATGTCGTCTGTCTACTTAATGAGAGGGGCTTCCACACTGCGTTTTCCAGTGTGAGATCGGGACACGTTTGGATCCCAACGTCTATCGGTTTTTCGAATTATGTGCCCTGCCCATTGCTACTTCAGCTTCGCAACCCGTTAAGCTTTGTCGGTTACTCTGGTTCTCCTACGGATCTCCTCATTTCTGATTTGATCACGTAGAGAAACTCCGAGCATAGCTCTCTCCTTTGCCCGCTGAGTGAATTTGAGTTTTCTTATGATTTTTTTCTCCTTTAATTTCTGAGATATTTATAAGTATGGCGCTGTTCATAAAAAATGACTAATCTCCCTTTTCACAATTGGCAAATCGTTATCCCTACCCCCGGCTCACTATTGAGCACGGGTTTCCTCTTAGAATCAGAAAGCTTAAGGTAAAATTAAAACTTTGCGACTACGGAGTTGCTGGCAACTAACATTGGTATACTGATTCTGAGCACACCTAAATTTTAGAGTATTCGCATCCTCTTCTTACTAATGTAATATGAAAAGGACAGACACAACTTGACAGTTTTAAATTTAATTTACAGGTTTAAATTAAGTCAAACCTCGTGACTTCAGCTACCAGTCGGGAGCCTATTGTTTAAATTTGTAGCGTGCACTAAAATTTAGTCTTTAAATGTAAAATTCATGTTCCGTCCTTTTTAGCAATATTAAAAAGAAAAAGATGTACTTTAGACATACTTTAAATTTAGTTTAGAGAAAGACAACAGAATCGGCGCCATTAGCAGTTACTCTTATTTTTAAAGTCGATATAAAAACTGTACCAAATCTAACGCATCAATAATAACGTTATCCTGTAGTTCAACAAGGTTAACACAGTTCAAAAGTTAACATTTGTTATCACTAGAAGATTGACACTAATTGAAACCCGAGTGGCCTAAGTTAACACGGTTTTAGTTAACAACTGATTACTGGTACGAGTCAATAGAGTCAATACTGATTAACCAATTTAATTAAATATATTCATAGGTAAATATTTTCCATTGCTAATTTGCGAGTTTTTTTTGTGAGTTTTTTTTTGTATTACAATACAGGTTTGCGCTTAAATAATAATCATCATATTTAATATTATATGTAAATGCGAAAGTGTCTTTGTTTGTTGGTTTATTGGTTTGTCTTTCAATCACGTCGCAACGGAGCAACGGATCGACGTAATTTTTTGCATGGGTAAGTATAGTTAGACCTGGAGAGTGACATAGGCTACTTTTTATTCAGAAAAATCAGAGAGTTTCCGCGGGATTTTCAAAAACTTAAATTCACGCGATTGAAATCGCGGGCATCAGTCTGCTGTCTGATAGCTTTTCACAGCCCATCTATATGACTGATTTTAACGAAATTTGGTATACGGAGATAGCTTGCATCTCGGGGAATGACCTAGGCTACTTTTGGTCTTGGAAAATTATAGAGTTTCCACAAATATAAGTAAGAGATTTCAGATTGGTACTGATTCTGAGCACACCTAAATTTTAGAGTATTCGCATCCTCTTCTTACTAATGTAATATGAAAAGGACAGACACAGTTTGACAGTTTTAAATTTAATTTAGAGCCAGTCGCGAGCCTGCTGTTTAAATTTGTAGCGTGCACTAAAATTTAGAATCTTCAAAGGTAAAATTCATGTTCCGTCCCGTTTTAGCAATATTAAAAGGAAAAGATGCAGATACTCTAAATTTATTTTAGAGAAAGATAACAGAATAGGCGCCAATATTTGGCAAATTCTTTCATGTAAAAAAAATCTAGGTTCAAGTTTACCGAAGCTATTATTTTGAGTAACAGATGTTGAGGTTTCAATTTAATATAGCTAACATATAACGAGTTCTGGCTTGAAAAGCCTAGGGCGTACCGGTCTGAGGCGAACATGTACAACATTTTTTAAGTTCACGGTCTTACAATTGTATTTATTGCACATGTCGATGCTTCCTTCTACCGGTTTGCCATATCTTGTTCTTAATGTGGCGCAGAAATGTTTTTCAGTTCAGCTTATTTTAGTGCTTTGGTATTTTAAGGTCGTGTTTCGGCGTGGCGATTCCAATGATTGATTTGATAAATTTATCAGAATGAATGAAAATGACGTCGTTGTTTTTGTTTGCGCTTTTATATTTCGCTGTAAGTATAAGTAATTACTATACAAATCATATCCGTGTGGAATGGTGCCAAGTAATGGCCGCATTTCCGCGCTGGACAGCCAGCCCTTTTGTCACCAGTTGAGGCCTAATCGCGGTGAAATGTCTCGTAATTTTTTTTTGCACTAAGACTCCATGGCCCTAGGGTCTCCACGGTAAACGGAACAAAAATGTAACACTTGATAAGAGAGGCATTATTATAAATGCGAAAGTGGGTTTGTTTGTTGGTTTGTCCTTCAATCACGTCGCAACGGTGGAACCCATTGTGATTTTTTGCATAAGTATAGATAAAGACCTGGAGAGTGACATAGGCTATTTTTTATCCCGGAAAATCAATGAGTTCCCACGGGATTTTTAAAAACCTAATTCCACGCGGACGAAGTCGCTGGCATCTGCTAGTACTTTCATAAATTCATTTCGTTTCAAGAAAATGTGGTCTCTTATGAAGTGAAACGCTTTTGGAAAGATAAAATCAAAAATAACCTCAGGAAATATCTGTCAGTGTTGGACTGTTACTTTGATAATAAACTTAATATATCAGAAATTAAATCAGATCATAAATCATTCTATATTCAGAGTTATTTGGTTCGGCATGTCGAAATTCGACGTTAGAATAACATAAATTTACAAATACATAAAACACTTTACACGTGTCGGATTGGTTTTCATGCGGTTTGAGGAAATGAAACATTTTGATGAAATGTGATTCATCAGGAGGATTCATCGAAATTACGGCGTAGATGATCTTAGAATACACAACTGCGTTATAAGTCCCGCAAATTGCTAATCCGCGTGGCCGCCATCTTAGTGACGTCAGCACTAGACTGAGGTTTCGAGCTGATGGTATATTTTTATTTCAGCTGACGTTAATTAACGTTATTTCGATGTTAATGAGACATGGTTCCAGCGCAATAGCAATTTGCGGGACTTATACGTAGGTACGTAAGAGGACTTACTAAATTAGCGAATCGCTTCGCACGGGCAGTTTGAGAGAAACTACATATTTAATTATAGATCAGGGAGACAGCATCAAGACTGGGAGCTGCAGTAGAAATGGCTAAAAACGGCAAGCGGCGCAAGTATGCTTCTCTTGTCGAGAGTTAGTTTGCCGTGGAGACCCTGGGGCCATGGAGTCTTAGTGCTAAAAAGTTTTTACAGCACGCGATTAATAACCTCATCTGGTGACAGAAGGGCTGGCTCATTTTTTACGAAAAGGATCAGCCTGGCTGTCCAACGCGGAAATGCAGCCAGTATTCTTGGCATTCACGCGGGCATAATTTGTATTAATTAGATAAGGCTAACTTTAAGTTTTATTGTAATATTTTATAGATAGGTCCCTATTTACATAATAATATTATCAAAAAATATTTTAGTAAGTAGGCTAGAAATCACCTTGAAGTGTAAGTAAAAACACAATAAAAAAAAACTATAAAGTACTTTCAGGTTATATTTTTATTACTCTGGTAAAACTAATGAGGCCACGGAAAAAATTAATTGCTGCAACAATTAATCTTGTTAAAAAAAACAACACTTAAATCACCAACGCATTAAAAGGATCTAATATATTCAGTATAAATGACACTTTTAAAAGAATTATAAATCATTCTGCTAAATTTCAAATATGGAAGAGTGCATCTCATGATATTGTTATCTGCATCTAAGTTGTTAAACTTGTATAACCGGTTTTTTTGGTAATGGTCTATTTATACGGACCACAACACAACCACGTCACAGCTACAGTCACACGTTGCTCGTTTGCGGTAGAATGGCAGCTACCAAGTCACGATATCGTAATCATCTCTGATTGGTTGACCCTCGCTCACTACTGGCTACAATGCATTGTTGCAACAAGAGTCGCGCAAATTCAGCCAATCACAATAACTGAGACTGTAATAATGATTGATGCAGGACGAAATCGACCAGCTGGTAACAATACTGATAAACACGTTACGGTATGATTTCGCGTAGACACCGATTAAGGGTATGGATTTAATTAAAATTAGCTCGCTTCCATTTTAGACAGCATCGTCAAATAAAGCACCAAGTGAGATCACAAAAGTTAAGAGTGTACCTACTTGTTATGAAATAAAAAGTGCGACCTAAAAGTCGTAGGTCATATTATAATATGAAAACATGACAACTGTAGAGAACGACCACAAACATAATAACCACATTACGACAGTACCTATTCTTAGTAATTTGTGGCTGTAACATCTCAACTTCAGGCACCTCGGCCACTGGCTGGCAAAATTTTAAAAAAGCTTTGCCGCTGTGATGTGGTCCGTCTGAGTAGACAAAAACTTTAGTATTGATTTAATAGGTATATCAAATTGATTAAGGTGACATTATGTATAATGATAATATGAATTTAAATGTTCGCTAAATTATGACAGAGAGATAATATTTTATTAGAGAATACTAACCTCATAAATCCGGCGCCAATAGATTTCCCACCAATAAATTTTACAAAAAAGTATTTTGTTACCTACTAATTTCAGTTTAATAGATAACTAAAACGGTGATAAATGGATAATTTGCCGAAAAAAAACTCAAAAAAATATTCAAAAATATAGGTAAGTTATAGTGCTTATTTATGTTTAGTTTCCAGTAGCAAAATTATGGGGCATTTTGAGGTTGACTTAGGAGCCCCATAATTTTCCATTTATCACCGTTTTTGTCTGCCTTTACCAATTTGTGTATTCCATTCTCCCTAGTCCTACGTGATTTCCACCTAATGCGTTTTTGGTTGAAATACCTAAGTAGTTTGTATCAGTTATCAGCAAAGCGCTGGATAAGGTCATTTGTGTACTTATCCGTGATTTCACGGATCCGTCAAAAAATGCGAATCGATGTAAGTTTTTGTATGACGGCCACTTCGAAAAATCACGGATACGAACTGAATACGGATGAGTGCACAAATGCTTTATTATGCATACTTTGATTAGTAAAGATGACGTATTTTTGCTGGACATTGGAGGCTCTAGTATCTTGATATCTCTATGTAAAATGACATTAGACAGGTCTACAGAAATCGACGTAGGACATTAGGTCGTTAACACTATATATCCACACGGATATTATGAACATTAAGCAGCGATGAAATGCAAATAAGTAGGCCAGTTTGATTAAAGCGGGTGATAACTAAATCTAGCTATACACTAATGTGACTGGTTGGCGAAGTCAAACAGAAATGAAAGCTAATTTGAACTGCAGCCTTCCTGTGGAGACGGCTATATAAAACACTAGTAGATAAATTACAATTCCAAACAAATTATACATTTCATTAGAATATGATTATTATTTTTTCAAGCAAATGTTTTTGTTTCTCTCTTTAACCTACCATTTCTATCATGGTTCGACTCCATTATCGGGCTCGGCAAATTGAGTACTAGCGGCAATGCTATCGTTCCGAACATTCGCGCTAACCCAAATGATTGGTGCGATTTTTCAAAAATCTCGCGGGGACCGTTTGGGTTTTCCGGGTAGGTAAAGTAAAGTAAAGTAAACGTAAATATTCTTTTGCACACCAAAACCATAACAATAGAATTATAATAACAAAGATGTTTGCAAGTACAATAGGCGGCCTTATCGCTAAAATAGCGATCTCTTATTATAAAAATTAAAGAAAGCGGAAGGGGTGTACTAATTAAATAAAGTAAACACATAAGATACATATTATGTATATGTATAAAAATACAACAGTAGATAAGAGAGGATAGAGGGATGTATATCTAATACATCACAGAGAGGACTATTCGATGTCACAGAATGTCGCATCTGTCAACCGGCTGATTTGCCAAACTTATTTAAAAATTCGCCAGACACAAAACATTCGCCGTAGGTATTTCAATAGTGGAGCCGCACCATTACAGATAGGTACCTACACGTCGCCGCACGTGTAGAGTGTAGACATGTGATAAAAAAACCAATATTTACCTAAGTAAAGGAATACTTTTCAAGTTAGCTTTGCTTACGATAAAAGTGTTATTTACATTTCAAAAAGAAATATAGAAAACCGGGTGGTCTTGCGCGCTCTATTTGCGAATTTATCTTCCATCGAACGGGAAGCCATTGATATTAAATCGTCAAAGATTCGTAGCCTAGCTAAACCTAGTTATTATAAAAGGAAAAGGTGACAGACTGACTAACTGACTGATCTATCAACTCACAGCTCAAACCGCTGGACGGATCAGGCTGAAATTTTGCATGCAGCTATATAACTATTATGACGTAGGCATTCGCAAAGAAAGGATCTTTTAAAGTTCAACCCCTAGGGGTTGAACTTTGTAGGTAGGGGACATAAATTTTTCTGGGTAAGAGCGGGAGCACACGATGCGTTGCGGTGGCGGTGCGGCGCCGGTGCGGTGTCACTGCGTCGTCTTACATAGAAATATCTGTGGCATGTCACACGATGCGCTCCGGTGCCGCACCGGACTTGCAACCACCGAGACGAGGCGGGGAGGGGTGAATGCGTTGCGACGTCGGAGCGGCACCGCTCAGTTGTTTATGCGTCACAAGGAAAGACACTGTCCAACGCTGCTACGGCGCCGCTGCGACATAACAACGTTGCGGCGGCGCACCGCACGTGTGCCTGCTGATACGGTGAAATCTTTGCGGCGCGGCGCCGCAACGCATCGTGTGCCTCCAGTCTAAGTTTTCGATGCGAGACAGTATTATTATTTATTTTATTTTTTAAATTCTTTATTATCAATAAATATTTTACAAAACATATATAACGTTATATTATAATGTTTAACTTAAATTATTAATACTTACAGGCTAAGTCGCGCCTCTTAAAGTTTATAAAGGAATATTAATGCGATGCGAGACAGTAAATCTTGGGCATCGGGTATCATTGTGAAGGAGAAGCAAAAAAAGTTTGAACGGGACTGTCGCGACGCAGCGATATTTCGCCAGGCCTTCTTCATAAATCGTCAGAACTGATCTACATATCCGTGTATGTACGCCCTTTCCAGGAATTTGGCTTTATCTTTTTTTAAAGCAGCCCCGTTTGAAAGCCATTTCTCAAAGAGTGGAATGAATTTTCGAGGAAAACATGGCCGCGAATCGCTAACAGAAATATACTTTAAACGTTCAAAGACTTTAATCTATCTAAAAGTAAAATACTTAAGTGCTTCTAGAATCTAGATAAAAGAAGAGAGCGCTACAGTTCAATCTCTATCTAAAAAAATGTTTTACAAATTTATTTGGGGATTCAAACAATGTTTTCTGAACTAGCATTTTGCTTTGAGCGACTTCGTCCGCTTGGATTTAGGTTTATCAAAATCCCGTGGGAACTCCTTGATATTCCGGGATAAAAGTAGACTATGTCTTTCCCCGGAATGCAAGGTATTTCTGTACCAAATTTCGTAAAATCGGTCGAAAAGATCGGCCGTGAAACGCTAGCAGACACATTTTCGCATTTATAAGTATTAGTATGGATGAGAGATCTGATGAGAGAAAAGACCTGCAGTTATTTACTAATTATATTTCTTATAGTAATCTATGTTTCTGTCTATGTCAGAATAATTTAATTTAAAGTAATTAAACATAAGCACCCACTAGTCACCCAGTGGGTAATGAGATTTATGTTTAAGGCAACAATACGCAAACAGAAGCAGCAAGTCGTCTCGAGAGATCGTATCAATAAACTTGTGTCGATTTGCGTTGACGCGGCGTTCACTTTACCAACTTTCTAGCGCTTTATTTGCCAAATCGAATACACTGTAGAGAGAGAGCCAGCGCGGGCCAGATCTTCGTTATTTGATAAATGCTGAAAGTAAGTAAGAAAGTTCTCTGCGCATTGTCCCCAACACTGGGAGGAACGTTTGTTTGAATATTTGTTTGGATCATGATTGCTTTGGGATCTAATCCATAGTTAATATTATAAATGCGAAAGTGTGTCTGTCTGTCTGTCTGTTTGTCTGCTAGCCTTTCACGGCCCATCCATTCAACCGATTTTAACGAAATTTGGTATAGAGTTAGCTTATATACCGGGGAAGGACATAGGCTTAGGCATAGGCATAGATGATGCCGCAACTTCGTCCGCGTGGATTTAGGTTTTTTAAAATCCCGTGGGAACTCTGATTTTCCGGGATAAAAAGTAGCCTATGTCATTCCCCGGGATGCAAGCTATCTCTGAACCAAATTTCGCCCAAATCGGTTAAACTGTTGGGCCGTGAAAAGCTAGCAGACAGACAGACAGACATGGAGTATGGATTAGTAACTTATGGATTTGGGCAAAAATTATCTTTCATGCATTCTAGTCAGCGCTTCCAGGCAGTTTGATCCACCTTTGGTATAGTGCATTCAATATAAACTGGGGTGTTTCCACTTGAGACCGTCATTAGGAATAACAATAGGATTACATTCGACATGCCACGTAAACAATAGGGATATTAAACGAAACACTCATAGAGTCCAGTCATTTTTAAAGGAGCCGGTTCAACCTCATACCTATATTTTGTTGCCAACCAACCAGTGTTGATACTTTTGAATTCACCCGCCACGACTTAATCCTCTTGTTATTGCTAATGACGGTCTCAAATGGAAACACGCCAGTTAATATTGAATGCACTATACTTGAAACCACTTGTAACAATCGGTATAGGTGTTACATTACAAGCCACGTCTAGCTTCAAGCAGACAGCCACCAGATGCAGCCAATCAATAAGTTGGTCCCAAATCCGACGCAGATGCGACGCCGTCCGACACTTTGTTACCTATCGGACGTTTTATAGCTGCACATTGATACACAGTGGCGTGCACAGGGTTTGAAGCCAGGGTAGGCACTAGTTAAGTAGGAGCCTGTTCACTGGCAGGTTATAATGAAAAATATGCATTGAGCTAAAAACTGGGGTAAGCAGTGCATTTATGCATCTATGACCTGCACGCCACTGTTGATACATATACATACATATAGCATCCTAGATTATCAGTACCCTTATTATAAATGCGAAAGTGTGTTTGTTTGTTGGTTTGTCCTTCAATCACGTCGCAACGGTGCAACGGATTGACGTGATTTTTTGCATGGGTATATGGTATAAAGACCTGTAGAGTGACATAGGCTACTTTTTATCCCGGAAAATCGAAGAGTACCCACGGGACTTTTAAAAAACCTAATTCCACGCGGATGAAGTCGCGGGCATCAGCTAGTCAGCTAGTTATTAAATAAATAAAAGCTGTGATAGCCTAGTGGTTAGGACGTCCGCCTTCTAATCGGAAGTCGGGGGTTCGATCCCGGGCACGCACCTCTAACTTTTCGGAGTTATGTGCGTTTTAATTAATTAAATATCACTTGCTTTAACGGTGAAGGAAAACATCGTGAGGAAACCTGCATGCCTGAGAGTTCTCCATAATATTCTCAAAGGTGTGTGAAGTCTACCAATCCGCACATGGCCAGCGTGGTAGACTATGGCCAAAACCCTTGTAACTCTGAGAGGAGACCCGTGCATTTGGTCATGATGAAATAAAAATGCTTACAAAAATTCACGTCATTTTATTACTACATTCCAAGACCATATTATTGTAATTTCCTGTATATTATTGATGTACATATCTTTGCTTATTTATATCACTGGTATTGAACAACAAAGTACTAGAGTTTTCAGCGTTGTAAATGTTGAATTTATAGCTCGCTCGCTTACTAAAAACTGACTCGAAATATGTATGAAATGTGCGCGCGTTTTGCACCATATAATTTAAAATAGGTATGACAATGGTATGGGTGGCTTCGGTTGTGGGTAGTTACCGTAATACGGGCTTATATGTGCCAAAATGGCCAGAAAGCGATTTCATTGACTTTTGGCAGACTTCACACACTTTTGAGAATATTATGGAGAATTCCTAAGCATGCAGGGTTTCTAACGATATTTTTCTTTGCCGTTAAATAATTTGATTTTTTTAACTTTTTAGTTCGTATTTAAACTTTTTTAATAATATAATGAACTGTTTAAGATAGGTGTACAAATACTTTATAAAAAAAATGCTTACACGCGTTGTAGCAATTATAACATCTGTTGATACCACAGTATAATGAATGCATAGAGGCTAACAGCAATAAAACACAATTAACGCCTCAACGCCCAGATAACTGAGATCTTTTGCAACGAGTTATAATTAGCTAATTAACTATGATCGTGTAAACGCAACGTTTGAGCCCGATAGCCTCATTGAGAATACGCATACGGTTTATTCGGTTAGAAAATTCCAAAAAATAAGTTAAAAAAAGTTCTACCATCGTTCCGCAAGGCATTGTCAATGTCTGTATCCATATTCCATACGCGCGAGGTTCTGTTTTTGAAATTGCATCGGCACATATTTTAGTACAGTAGTCCGTACAAAATTGGTTCTCAGACGCCATTTTAACTGTCAACTGTCATGTCGTACTTTTGACATGACAGTTGACACATTAAGTTAAAATGGCGCGTCAAAACTCATTTTTTACGAATAAAAATACTTGGTACTCGTATTTAAAAAAAACATCGATAAAATATGACGGTCTCAAAACAGCTGTTCTGTTTGGTGGCCATTTTAAATTCAGACGGAAGCAACGATCTTTGGATACTTATGTAGTACGCCCACAAGACGGGTCATTCGGAATAAAAACTTTTCCGTGTTGCATCTCGTTGTCGTTCTTTTGACAGCTTCATATGCACATGATTTTTGATTGGCCCTTCGTTTAAGTTTTACTTCAAAACTGAATTGTTAATAAGTAACTAAAATTGGCAATTTCTAACCGCACAAGCTATACCCTGATCGGTATTATCAACGTAGTCGCTCGCCGGAACGGTCGGATCCAAAGACAGAGGGGCTCTGTTTACACAAGGAAACGTCCCACAGGACTCGACAGAGCAAACATTGGAACAAATATTGGCCGTGTATTACCAACTGTAACCGTAACTTCTGAACTGCAGTGTGCACTGCAAGTTGCAATTGAGATCGCACTGATATTTTGGATCGTTCGCTTCTTTCATGGTTCTTGTTCATTTGATTCAATGAATCTCTTCATTTGTTTGTGTATTACTCTGTGGATTTTTATGTTTTTTGTATTGTTTAGTTTTGTACTAGCTGATGCCCGCGATTTCGTCCGCGTGGAATTAGGTTTTTAAAAATCCCGCGGGATCTCTTTGATTTTCCGGGATAGAAAGTAGCCTATGTCACTCTCCAGGTCTTTAACTATACCCATGCAAAAATCACGTCGGTCCGTTGCACCGTTGCAACGTGATTGTAGGACAAACAAACTCGCATTTATAATAAGGGTACTGATGTTGACCTCTAGCAGAGTGAACTACCTCTAGTCATAGAATCAGTACCCATTATTATAAATGCGAAAGTGTGTTTGTTTGTTGGTTTGTTAGTTTGTTGGTTTGTCAGAAGACCCGTGCTCAGCAGAGAGCTGGCAATGGGTACAAATGATGATGATGATTAGTCAATGTGGAAACATCAAACCAGTATGTTTGTTCATTCATACTATTTTTTTTTGTTTTTTATTTAGAAAACAAACCGCTAAAGACATTACATAGTTTTAACCATAATCTAGAAATTTCTTTAAGCCAGTGAAGTTTTCACAAAAAATTATTACAAATTTAGGTACTTTAACGCGCGTATCTCGATTCTCGTTAGTTACATTAGGGCCTCTGATCTCAAAGTAGTGTACATATAGTACGCGACAGTTTGAGATGGCAATCGAGGTGCGGACGCCCCGCACGCCCGCACAGCCCCCGCGCTAACCCGTATGGTGATTACGTAAAATGTTGCAGTAGCGACAGCAACGCGACACCAATAGCAATGCGACAGTTCATTTGTGTCTCTCTTCTTCTTATTATTGTTTTGCTTTGTGGCTATTGCTGTCTCTCTCTAGCTGGAAGTTTGACAGCAATGATTGCGAGATTGACGCCTGTCGCGAGATACGTAAGGTAATCACCCAGGCCGGTGCGGTATAGGGCGGGTGACGTGTGGGTGTGCGGGGCGTCCCCCCGCCCCCTACCCCGATTGCCTTCTCAACCTGTCGCGGATTATACTCACTTGAGACTGCACCATCAAGTTGAAGTAGTCAACATTATCCCGTTCGGTTATTATTCGGCTCTTTCGAGTTCACGGTCAGAAACCTATTAGCTACCGTAGTTTAGCAACTATACAGTTCGGAAACTATTAGCAAGCTGAAGTGGCAGTGGGCATGCCTGTCGTAGAGGCGATGGCCGTTGGAGCCAAAAAGTCCTTGAGTGGAGACTGCGTAGTGTGGAACGCCCTCCAGCATGATGGACTGACGATATAAAATTATAAAGAGGCTGGTGGGAAGTGGCTGGATGAGGAAGGCTGAGGACCGGGTGTGGTGGCACTGATGTGGAGGGATGGAACTCTTTGATTTTCCGGGATAAAAAGTAGCAGTAGTAATTTTATGTTAATTTAAGGTAATATTCTAACACCAGTTACAATCAGTACCCTTATTACAAATGCGAAAGTGTGTTTGTTTGTTGGTTTGTCCTTCAATCACGTCGCAACGGTGCAACGGATTGACGTGATTTTTTGCATGGGTATAAATAAAGACCTGGAGAGTGACATAGGCTACTTTTTATCCCGGAAAATCAAAGAGTTCCCTCGGGATTTTAAAACACCTAATTCCACGCGTACGAAGTTGCGGGCATCAGCTAGTGGTAAAATATATAAGGCTCATCAGACATTGTTTCAACCTATTGTACCTGCATTTTTTTAATTAAAAATTCATTCATTCATCCATTCATAGCCTATGTCACTCTCCAGGCCTTTATCTACACCCATGCAAAAAATCACGTCAATCCGTTGCTCCGTTGCGACGTGATTGAAGGACAAACCAACAAACAAACACACTTTCGCATTTACAATAAGGGTACTGATATTCAGTTTATTAGATAGGTAACGCGTTGAAACAACGAGGGGTGTGGGTAAAAATAAATTGCAGTGCAGCGCAAAAACAGTGCATTTCATAACTGTGTGGTCATTAAACTGTGTTATTAGAGTGATCACAGCTCTGTCACGAACGACGAAACATAGACACACGTCGTATAATTATAAACGCATTAGTGTAAGAGCCTTACTGTATAATGTACATTATACATTTTGTGTATAATGTAGGTACATTATACATTTTATGTATCACGAGCACAATTCTTTGCCTAATGCGGCTTATGGCCTCGCTCGAGAAAAATACGTCGCTGATACCTTATAATTCTTAAACGAATTTGTTAAGCGAAATATTAGTATTAGAACACATTAGAGACAATAATATCGTGAGACCATTGACTTGTATATTATTTCATTTGGACAGGGCTATTGAACAAACAAAATTTCACCGACTTAGTGGTGCTTTAGCACCAATGCAACCTCAGTGACGTCTGGATTTCAAACGTGTCGTTCATTAGTATGTAAGAGGTGGCGCTGATATATATTATGGTTCCGTGAAAAATTTATCCGTATATTAATTATCCGATCCGTAGGCGAATCAGAGTAACCGACATAACTCAAAGGGATGCGAGGCTGAAGTGGTAATGGGCAGGGCACATACTTTGAAAAACCGATTGAATTTGGGGTTCCAAGGGCTGGCAACACTGTTCATTATGATATATCAATTTATTAATAAATAAAAAAGCCTAAAATATTCATCCTTAATAAATCGGTTGACAAATTTACTTTTTATACTTGCATTTTAATATATTTATGATAATAAAAAACTTAATAATTAATAACGTGTTAGCGTGGTTAAAAAAATCGCTGATATCAATTATTGTTGTACTTTAAGTTTTTGTGGCCAAGTTTTTGTGCATAAATATCTTTCAATCTATGTGACGAAGAACCAAATATCAGTGAAAAACAGGACAAAAAGTTGCAAGACAAAAAGTCGCATATCTGTCTAAGGTCTTTATGGCACACCAATTTACTGAATAGGCCACTCGACACAGCTTTATGTTAACGCAACGTACTGTAAATATAGAAGAAATAAAAATGTCGGGACGGGGAATGAAAAAAAAAGAAAATTCTTATGTTTCGAAATTCAATATCTCCTTATCTACAGGATACAAATGAGAAATGAGGAAATTTCGAGGAAGCTAAGCTGGAAGACAGGATAGAGGGAGCATTTTTTTTCATTATAGGCGCACGCTTGACCACGATCACACCTGATGGGAAGTGATGATGTGGCCTAAGATGGGACGCGTCTGCCTAGAAGGTGCCTATTCACTCTTGTTTTAAATATGTGCTATTGCGCTGGAACCATGTCTCATTAACATCGAAATGACGTCATTTTGACGTCAGCCGAAACAAAAATATACCATCAGTCCGAAACTTCAGTCTAGTGCTGACGTCACTAAAATGGCGGCCACGCGCATTAGCAATTTGCGGGACTTATATTCACCAAAGTGCTCCATACGTTTCCTTCTAGTGTATTAATCTTCTAAAGCCGCTGCTGTGAAATTATGATGATCTCAAGGTTCATATTGAATGCAGCGAAGAGCTAGGAAATAGGAGTGGGTGAGGGGGGGGGGGGGGGGGGGGCGCAGAGCAAGTGCAAAGTAATTACACTAATGACGCCATTACAGAAAAGGGCATACGGGTAATGATTGATGATTCATCATTACGTATACTTGTTCACGATCATGTCTACACAATCGCGGAGAAGAAAAGTCTTTACTTTAATTAAGTAAAGACTTTTCTTCTGTTGCTCGTGCTGAATTTTAAAGGTGGGAACTTGGGTCTCATTGTAGCATTGAGTCTAGACCTTAGGCGTGGCATTATTATTAGGGTTCCGTACCTCAAAAGGAAAAACGGAACCCTCATAGGATCACTTTGTTGTCTGTCTGTCTGTCTGTCTGTCGGTCTGTCAAGAAACCTACAGGGTACTTCCCGTTGACCTAGAATCATGAAATTTGGCAGGTAGGTAGATCTTACGTTAGGGGAAAATCTGAAAATAGTGAATTTGTGGTTACATCACAAAAAAAAATTAAATAGTGGTCATGAACTAATAATTAGTATTTTCAATTTTCTAAGTTAAATAACTATATTAAGTGGGGTATCATATGAAAGGTCTTCACCTGAGCATTCTAAAACAGATTTTTATCTATTTTTATGTATCATAGTTTTTGAATTATTCTGCAAAATGTCGAAAAAATACTACTGTAGTACGGAACCCTCTTTGCGTGAGCCTGACTCGCACTTGGTCGGTTTTATATTTAAGAGCCTCAATAGCTCAATGGGTAAAGGAGTGGAATGAAAACCGAAAGGTCGACGGTTCAAACCCCGCCCATTGCACTATTGCCGTACCTACTCCTAGCACAAGCTTGACGCTTAGTTGGAGAGGATATAAGAGGAATATAAGCCATGTTAAATGACTAATATTCATTAGTCATTTAACATGGCTTATATTCTTTATTAAAAAAAACACTCGCAGACGTCAAAAGATTTACGAACCCCGTAAAGTAATCTGTCACTACGCGTAGGTATGTGTTGTTGAACCGAACTGTGCAGTGGGCTGGCTATGGGTTGATGATGATAATGATGATTACGTTTAATTAAGGTGGTACGATATATCGCTTCCATCTTAGATTGAAACGATATATCGTACCACTAAATAAAATGGCAGGCAAGATCTTATTTGTCAAAAAACTACACTCAATCATATAGCATGGTTGACCTAAGTCATTTTAGTAAAGACTAGCTTATGCTCTCGAATTCGTCCGCGTGGACTACACAAATTTCAACCCACTATTTCACCCACTTGGGGTTGAATTTGCAAAAATCCTTTCTTAGCGGATGCCTACGTCATAATAGCTATCTGCATGCCAAATTTCAGCCCGATCCTTCACTGAGTTTGAGCTGTGCGTTGATAGATTAGTCAGTCAGTCAGTCAGTCAGTTAGTCAGTCACCTTTTCATTTACATATTTAAGAAGATAACATCCCAAATGGGAGTCAAACCTTGGACCCTAAAGCTCACTGGATATTACTCGTACGCCATATAAATGGGCGTTATGTATGTAACTAAATCCCCAGTGGGTGTTAAACGGGCGACCATGGCTGCGCGTGTAATAAACAGTCGATGAGTACCCGGTTTGGCAAATATACAGAGGGGTCAGTAAATGTACTTGCTTAGCTTATTATGTTGCAGATTATGGCTCACAAACTCGCAATTTTTTTTACCGCAGTATTTGCTACAATTAAATCGAGTACGTTTAAAGAGACTTTCGAATTAATAACATTAACCAACGATGTCAGTATTTTTCAGATTAAAAATATAACTCAATCAATCAAATGCAAAGATTTGTGTTAAATTTTAATTCTAAAAAGTAGTGATATTGTAGGGTAATTTTATCAGTTTGTAAGAATTTTAATTGAGGTCCATTCGGGATAGGTTGATGCGTATTTTTTAAACAAGTTAATTACCATCATCGTTGTTTCATCCCAATCCTCAATCACAAGCACAGTCCTCTTCCTTCTCCTTTCGTTCCTATATTTTAACTCAAATGTAGTTGTGATGCTTAGCTACCTTTCTCTACTGTATGCTGGTTAGGCTTTGTCGCTAGGCTACCGCGTAGATGCAACACAGACCTCCGTTAGAGCAAATATAGTGCGTCGGTCTAGAATTAACCGAGCAATACACGGAAAATTTTAGTTGTTTTAATCATCATTCATCATTTAATCATTTATTTATTTTGCTCAGATATGGTAGGTGCATGTATAATATTTACATGGGGTCTTAAAAGTTAGGTAATCAGTTACATATCCTGCCAAGGATGGCGTGCAAAATTATTTCTAAATTATCTAATTTCATTAATATTGTTATGTCATCATGTACTCATACTCATCATGTAAATGTTTTTAATAATTCAAATGTCTATGTCTATTTTTATGTAAACTAAAGCTACGAGGGTTCCAAACGCGCCTCGTCTTAGCAAAAACTCGCTCACTTTCCTTCGATCACGACCATAAACGTTTCCTTTCTCAACTGTATGCTAGTTAAACCTTGTCGCTAGGCTACCGGGTTCCCATGCGGCTCGGAGATGCAACACAGAGCTCCGTTAGGGCAAATATAGTGCGTCGGTCTAGAATTAACCGAGCAATACACGGAAAATTACTGTTGTATTTGCGGGCGTGCATTTTTATTTCTCATAGCCGACACTGACTACAGATTAATGATAGACGGAGCTGCGTGATTGGTATTAAAAGTGAAGCCAATATTGTCATGCTAAAACATGTTCTACATTCAGAGAAAACTTCGTATTAGTTACTTCAGTAGGACTAGCTAATGTTTTTACAAAATCCCTTGGGGATTCTTTGATTTTCCGTGATAAAAAGTAAAGCTCCAGGTTTTCATGCCCTTGAAAAAATCGATCGTTGCTCCGTTGGGACTTGATTGACGGATAACCTAACAAAAGAACCAACCACAAACCAATAAATCAACAAAACACACTTTTTCTATTTATAATATTATGAGTAGTGATATAGTTCATTCATTTATATATTTATTGGCAACCACCAGTAAAGTTCAGTGAAGGCCGGATACGTAGATGCACTTTGACCTTCTAGCTCTATTTTTCTTGCACCAATTACAGATAATATATACAGCAAGCAGATGTTTTCCAATATGCACATTACATTAAAATGTGTTACTAAAAAATCTGCTATGAATATTTAGAAATAATAACTTATTTATTTTATTCATTACTATTATTTAATTACAACGGGCATAAAGCCCAATTACACTAATTAAACTACTGACTAACATACATATAATTACAAAAAAATTAAATTGAGTAAATGTAAGTTAAAATTACAATTAATAATAAATTTCTCATGTCAAAAAGCAAAAAGTAAAATAATATATTTATTTATCCAAGGAAAAAAATACCTATTTATATAAATCAGGTTTAATCTCGTAATTTAAATTTTTCGTACACCAGTATAATGAAAGTAGAAAAATAATTCAAATAAGCAATTAGATATGTAATTTTCAATACTCAAGGTCTAACCTTTAGAATCCGCACTATGCTCAAACCATTAGACATTAATGCGGGCTGATTTCTATCTATAATAATATGTTTCCTATAGTCTGTGATAGAGACATGACTGGTTGATCTATGATGTCATTATATAATTATATCAGCTGTGCAAGCCGCTTCTGAGTAAAGGGTAATCGTTTATCATATATGACTTGTCTGTCTGTTGGATAATATTACATTAGATATCTATATTACTATCATGAACTTACTCTTGATATAAAAATTCCATTTGGCATAATAATTTTTTTTTTTTTTTTTACTATGGTAGCCTGCCTGTGATAGTGGTAATAGCCTAGTGGTTAAGACACGACGGCCTTCTGTTTGGGGAGTCGGGGGTTCGATGCCGGGCACGTACATTCAACTTTTCGGAGTTAGGTGCGTTTTAAGTAATTAAATATGGATACCTGCATGCATAAGAGTTCTCCATAATGTTCTCAAAGGTGTGTGAAATCTGCCAATCGGCATTTGTCCAGCGTGGCGGACTATGCCCTTAAGCTTTTTCATGCCCAAAGGAGACCTGTCCTCAGTAGTAGGCCAGCGAAGGGTCAAGCATGATTGATAGTGATAGTGTTACCTCGTCATGTAGGTACGCTCAACAGCATTCGGGTTACATTCAAAATGTCAGATAGGTATGAGGGACAGAGACAACGCTCTACAATGTCACTCACACACACATACACACACTCACACACAATACACACTGATACACATATGTACACACACACACTCATACACACACACACACACACACGTATTTTTAAGTTTCATATTCATATCATATCACTAAATTTAGTTTTGTATAAGTGTTTATTTGTTAATGATGGAGGAGGGAGAGCGGGGACCCTGAGATACAGGTTTTGCAAACTTACTTCAGGGTCCTTGGCACAATATTCAAAAGACCTTTTAAAACAAATAAATCAGAAAATCAGAAAAAAAAAGTTTATAGATTAATATTAAATTTAATAAAGATAAATTGTCATTCTAAAGGCCGATGTACATTACTTTCTGCCGCGTACGTAAGTTTATTTATGTTAATTACCTGACATAATAAATTATCAAAACAAATCAATTCGCGTTGTTCGGATTAAACTACTAACCGAGTTGTATTATTTGACGCAATTAAGTAGTTATCAATTAGCCGAATTTAGATTACCACCTACGACTATGCTTCTACTATAATAGTAGTATACTGTAGTAGTAGTATAACGCGTGTTTGGCACGCGTTCTCAACTCAAAACGTGTGTTTATTCACGTGATAGGAAGCCAACGCTTCTCAAACTACTAGGGGGTTCAAATTTTCTGAAAAAATAATAATATGAAAATCTCTTCTTTTTAAAAAAAGAGTTCTCTTTACAACATTATCATAGTCAAGGGAAAAGTTCACATTATAAGGTTATAACATAAAAATATGGCATTTTTTTAACAATGTTGTTTTTTCTTCCAGGTAAAACTTCACGATCTGTTGGCGTGATTGAATGCGTTCGTGTCAGTAAGTATATAACCTATTTGTCAGTACTAAAATAAGCGTTGCTGACATCTGTCTGTGACGACTCTTGTACACTCTTAAACCAGTAGGGCGATTGTCTAAAACCTGCATCAATCATTATTACAATCTCAATTGTTCTGATTGGCTGAATTTGTGCGAATCTTGTTGCAACAATGCATTGTGGCCAATAGTGAGCGAGCATTAACCAATCAGAGATGATTGCGATCGTGACACTGTAGCTGTCAAACAACCGCGGTAGGGCCACTGCTGCTCGATCGCAATCATCTCTGATTGGTTAACGCTCGCTCACTATTGGCTACAATGCATTGTTGCAACAAGAATTGCACAAATTCAGCCAATCAGAACAATTGAGATTGTAATAATGATTGATGCAGGTTTTAGACAATCGCCCTACCGTTTAGGTGCAAAACAGTTGCAATAAAAATATCAACATGTTTAGTAGGGAATGCAGTTAGTTTATATAAAATTGATTGTATTATTGGCAATCGAGGTGCTGCTGCGCGATTGCGGTAGAATGACAGCTACAATGTCACGATCGCAATCATCTCTGATTGGTTAACGCTCGCTCACTATTGGCTACAATGCATTGTTGCAACTAGAATAGCACAAATTCAGCCAATCACAACAATTGAGATTGTAATAATGGTTGATGCAGGTTTTACGAAATCGACATAATACGTTATATAGGGTTGTATGCCATCACTTTTACATGCCATTATAATTCAGGGAATGAAAGTATTAGAATTGTTATGACAGGGTTGCGTGAAAAAAAAATGGCTGAGCATTCCGTGGCCCTACCGCGGTTGTTTGACAGCTACAATGTCACGATCGCAATCATCTCTGATTGGTTAATGCTCGCTCACTATTGGCCACAATGCATTGTTGCAACAAGAATCGCACAAATTTAGCCAATCAGAACAATTGAGATTGTAATAATGATTGATGCAGGTTTCCCGCAATCGAGGTGCTGCTGCGCGATTGCGGTAGAATGACAGCTTCAATGTCACGATCGCAATCACCTCTGATTGATTGACGCTCGCTCACTATTGGCTACAATGCATTGTTGCAACTAGAATAGCACAAATTCAGCCAATCACAACAATTGAGATTGTAATAATGGTTGATGCAGGTTTTACGAAATCGACATAATACGTTATATAGGGTTGTATGCCATCACTTTTACATGCCATTATAATTCAGTTAATGAAAGTATTAGAATTGTTATGACAGGGTTGCGTGAAAAAAAAATGGCTGAGCATTCCGTGGCCCTACCGCGGTTGTTTGACAGCTACAATGTCACGATCGCAATCATCTCTGATTGGTTAATGCTCGCTCACTATTGGCCACAATGCATTGTTGCAACAAGAATCGCACAAATTTAGCCAATCAGAACAATTGAGATTGTAATAATGATTGATGCAGGTTTTAGACAATCGCCCTACAGTTGTCCACATAATGTACAGCAGCCGGCAAGAAATATTGTACATCGACCTTTAGAAAGACATTTCGGCTTTGTAGAGCGTTGTCTCTGTCACTCATACCTATATGACGTTTTGTCGGTGTCAACGACAGAGACAACGCTCTACAAATCTAATATTTTCTTCTAAAGGTCGATGCACATTACTTTAAGCCGCGTACAGTAGAATATATTTTAATATTTTTAGCGGATTGATACATTTGGGAATCATCATAAGGAATGATAAATTAAATGATCAAACCTATGTATGTCAAACCTGATAGCAGACAGACAGGACAGCGCTCTCAAGGCGCACTGGATGTCTGCATTAGTTAATAAGTATATTAATTATATTAACTAACATAGAATAAATTTCTTACTAACATACATTATATTATAATATAGTTACTAACATAGATTAAGATGGTTACTAACATAATATTGTGGGCCTTGATGTCTGTGAAATAAAGATTATTTATTTATTTATTTATATTTATGTAACTCTGTCACCAGATAGTACGGATTAATGTACGTAGCTATTCGTCCGACGCAATATCGAAGTGCGTAGTAAAATGGAGCGCTGAGAAAACACCGCGCACGTGTCGGATACGAACAGTCTATTTCTGACTGTTTTGTGAACTTTCTAAGGATACTTTGTGAATGTCCGTACACATTTCGAGATGAAATTACGCGCTACGTCTCATAATTTTATGTATGTATCTGTATATGTATGTATATGTATGTATATGTATCTGATAGTATTAAATTATTAGCTACTAGATGATACCCGCGACCAGTGGCGTGCACAGGAGTTCAAGCCAGGGTATGCATTTAGGTATGAACTTATTTTACGGCAGGTTATAATGAAAAATAAGCATTGATTTATTACAATGAGGGTAAGCAGTGTGTTTATGCTTCTATGAGCTGCACGCCACTGCCCGCGACTTCGTCCGCGTGGAATTAAGTTTTTTAAAAATCCAGAGGAAACTCTTTGATTTTCCGGAATAAAAAGAAGCCTATGTCACTCTCCAGGTCTTAAACTATACCCATGCAAAAAATCACGTCGATCCGTTGCTCCGTTGCGACGTGATTGAAGGACAAACCAACAAACCAATAAACCAACAAACAAACACACTTTCGCATTTATAATATGGGTAGTGACTAGCCGACCCGCCCCGGCTTCGCTCGGGTGGAATTTAGAAAATCGAGGTGGGTGTTGAATTTCCAAAAATCCTGAAACACGTATGTATTTCTTTATTTGTGACCGAGAACCCAAATACCAATTTTCATGCAAATAACTTGAAACTTGACGGACTTTCATACAAATTTCATCCCCTTATTAGGTTAAATCCCCTTGGTAGTAAAATTTTCAAAAATCGTGAAATATGTATTTTTATTTTTGACCGAAAGCTTAAACACCAATTTTCATCGGTGTAACTTCAAAAATGACGGACTATCAAGTGCTAGCCAGAAGTCCCTAGAAGAGACCTATGTCCAGTTGTGGATGTCTTTTGGTTGATAATGATGATTTTTTTTTTTTTTTTAATAGATATAGCGAGCAAGCGAGCAGGCGGGTCACCTGATGTTAAGTGATTACCGCCGCCCATGAACATTTGCAGCACCAGAGGAGCCGCCGATGCGTTGCCGGCCTTTTAGGAATTTGTTGGTCCGCCCCTTGAATAACCCCATGTTATAATCTAGTGGGAACATCGCCGATGAATAAAAACATGCGTTGAATTGACGAGCTCTTAGTTTGTTTAAAAAGATTACTTCTTGACCTTTTAGGTACTTTTAAAGTTATTTCGGACGTGGACAGCTGTTTTGGCGTCCGTCCGTCTGTCCTAACGGGTTGATCCGTAGCCAACTGATCGTAAACACAAACATTAAGATTATCTGCTAACAACAGCATCACTGCTCATCCATCAAACGTCCATCTCCACTCTAACAGCCGTACTCAGAGTCGCTAATCGTTACTTAAGATTGAGTTAAAACGAGACAGATTTATGTGAGAGATATAGCTCTGTCTCGTTTTAACTTAACTTAGTAACGATTAAGCGACTCTGAGTGCGACAGTAAATCTTATTGCCCTAAGAGCTTGCGCGCACTACGGAAAATTTCCGTACGGTTTTTCCCCGCAAAATCTGTGAACTATAGAACTACCTACAGCTTGATAGCCTAGTGGTGGCAAAAAACAAGAGGAAAAAATTTACGTTTAAAAAAAAAAAAGTTAAAAAAATAGAAGCCAAAAACGACAAAAAAAAAATGCTATGAAAGATGCTAAAAAAAGACAAAAAAGAAAAATAAGAATATTATTATTAAAAAAAAAAAACTAGCATAGTCTAAGTAGGTATATAAGCCTAGTGTAACGTAGTATCCCTAACGCACTGCACTTAGTGTGTAGAAGCACCAATTTCAACAAAGCAATAAGAAAGGCAAACGGAAAAAAAGCCAATCTTAGTACCGACCTAGAACAGTCTCCGACCGCCATGTCGGAGGAAAAAAAGGGAGGAACACATTAAACAAAAAAAATAGCCTAGTGGTTAGGTTAGTTAGGCCGAATTACACGTCGTTTATCGACTTATTGAAACTATTTCATTCAAATGTGTCAATGTAACAATAAATAGGTGTTATGCAAATAATTTCCGATTGATAAATATAATTCCCGACGCAGTGACCTACTGGCCCAAATAACTGAGGACCGTATTTTTCATAAATTAGCATTGAATGACCTGAAGGTACAAATGGTTAGGGATTATAATAATTCCAGAATAATTCCAGTTAGCCTGTGACTCACACTGTTTATATTGACTAAAACCTATATGGAATAATTTTGTGCTCTCGCAGGTCAAAGCCCGGACCTTAGGCATAAGCAGGGACATCAAAGCCTCAATAGCTCAACCGGTATAGGAGTGGACTGAAAACCGAAAGGTCGACGGTTCAAACCCCGCCCGTTGCACTATTGTCGTACCTACTCCTAGCACAAGCCTGACGCTTAATTGGAGAGGAAAGGGGAATATTAGTCATTTAAAAAATGGCTAATATTCTTTCATAAAAAAATATATATATATATATTAATAATCTAAATATAATATATAAAATGAAAATGTGTCTGACTGAACTATCAACGGGTATGTAGATCTATTATGACCCTGACATCTGCTAAGAAAGTATTTTTGAAAAGAACAACTCCTAAGAGGTTAAAATCATCATCATCATCATGATCTACCCATCGCAGGCTCACTATAGAACACGGGTCTCCTCTCAGAGAGAAGGGTTTTGGCCATAGAGAGTTCTCCATAATGTTCTCAAAGGTGTGCGATGCCACACATCCATCAATCCACACATGGCCAAAGTGGTAAACTATGGCCAAACCCTTCTCACTCTGAGAGGAGACCCGTGCTCTGTAGTGAGCCGGCGATGGGTTGATATAATTTTTTTTTCTTCTTCTACGTCATTGTTTGACGTAAAGTGATTGTAATACATATCTACATTTTTACATCGTTTCATATCTTAGCTATTACAAGTTCTAATCTCTTAACTACTGGAGTTTAAAAACTTTAAAACGAATGGCCTCTTTTCAGAAAAAGAAAAACACTCAAGACGAGCTCGAACCAGAAACGATTTGAGATTGCTTCCTATAAATCAGGTTTAGGAGCAATTGGATTAACTACAAACGTTTGATAGAGGTAGTGTTATAAGTGTATAACGAAGAAACAGGAAGAGTGACACATAAAACTTGTAATTTTGAACTAAAATATCATGACAAGTTGATTACGTCAGACCCCGAGGTTGCAACCGTTTTCGAGACCTTCTTTACAGATATTCCTGTTTCTACTACAAAATCATTGAACTCTTCAGCAGCCGCCGCTCTCTCACTATTGGAGGATAACGTGCCTGAATGTAATAAAATGTTTGAATTCAGTCACGTTAGTTGCTCTGACGTTATCAAAGCTTTTAAATTAATTAATAATAAGAAAACAAATGATCTGTGGGGCATTTCCGTTAACGTTGTGAAATCATTAATTGATATTGTTGCACCCGAGTTAGCATTAATATTCAATAATTGTGTTGACTGTGGTGAGTTTCCAGACTTAATGAAACATAGTAAAATAATTCCATTATTTAAATCAGGTAGTACTAGTGACCCCACTAACTTCAGACCGATATCTGTACTACCCACTTTTAGTAAAATCTTTGAAAAAATAATTTTAACTCAACTGCTTAATTTTTTCAACATTAATGATTTATTTCACACCAAACAGTTTGGTTTTACACGGGGTCGCTCAACAACCGATGCTGGTGTTGAGTTAATACTAAATATATTTGAAGCCTGGGAGGAATCACGTGATGCGCTTGGCGTTTTATGTGATTTATCCAAGGCTTTCGACTGCGTTGATCATGAAACATTGGTCGCGAAATTGCACCATTATGGAATTAGGGGTGCAGCATTGGAATTGATGAGTTCTTACCTAAATGATAGAATACAAAGGGTAGACGTGAATGGAAAGCGATCTCCCGGATCCGTTGTAAAAATGGGGGTGCCACAAGGTTCCATCTTAGGACCTTTTCTGTTCCTTATTTACATCAATGACCTTCCTTACCTCGCTAAGGACAATTACGGGATAGTCTTGTTTGCTGATGATACATCACTTTTATTTAAAATCAATCGATACTTAACAACTTTTGATGAAGTAAACAATTCTCTCACCAAGTTAGTACAGTGGTTCGAAGCTAATAACCTGCTTCTCAACGGGAAAAAGACAAAGTGTATTAAATTCACTTTACCAAATGTTAAGCAGGTGAAAACCACTGTGCAACTTAATAATGAGGAATTAGATTTAGTGGATACCGCTATTTTTCTTGGAATAACGTTAGATGCAAAACTTCAATGGGGCTCTCATATAAATAACTTATCGAACAGACTTAGTTCTGCCGCATATGCGGTAAAAAAGATTCGCCAGTTGACAGACATAGAAACTGCGAGACTAGTATATTTTAGTTACTTTCACAGCATTATGTCATATGGTATATTATTATGGGGTAATGCTGCTGATATTAATTCTACTTTTGTGCTGCAGAAAAGGGCTGTTCGAGCCATATACAGTATGGGGCCACGAGAGTCGCTGAGAACTAAATTTAGGGAAGTTAAAATTATGACAGTGCATAATCAATATATTTTTGAAAATTTACTGTACGTACATAAAAACATAAATAAATTTAAAAAAAAAGTGACTGTCATAATATAAATACTAGAAATAAAAATAAACTTGTAATTCCCGCCTCTAGGCTCAGTAAAGTTAGCAATTCATTTGCTCGTAATTCCATACGTTTCTATAATAAGCTTCCAGAAGACATATTGGAGATGTCTCTCAACAAGTTCAAAGTTTTCATAAAACGTAAACTAATTGAAAAATCCTATTACAATGTAAAGGATTATTTAAATGATAAGCAAGCTTGGGAATGAGTTGCTTAACGACTTTGTGATAGTTCTAATAAGTTTCAATAAATTTGTAAAGTGGTGATAATAAAAAGAATACCCGGCTGAGTTTGTTGTGGGCTCTTCTCAGACCTGGGCGCGTTTGGAACCCTCGTAGCTTTAGTTTTAAGTTTGCGTTATAATTATCACCACTATATTATCTTACAAATCTAACACTATACCAGACAATCAATAAGAGTAATTTATTACCTATTTTGAATAAATCATTTGACTTGACTTTGTGAACGACGAAACATAGAAATATTCTGTACGCTCCATTGTAATGTACCGACAACTCTACTGTGGTGAGTGGTGAATCACTACCCATGAAAGCGTGAAAGCGTGTTTGTTTGTTAGTTTGTTGGTTTGTCCTTCAATCACGCCGCAACAGAGCAATGGATCGATCTGATTTTTTGCATGGATATAGTTGAAGACCTGGAGAGTGAACGAGGCTAATTTTTATTCCGGAAAATCAAAGAGTTCCTATGGGATTTTTGAAAATCTAAATCTACGTATACGAAGTCGCGGGCATCAGCTAATATATTATACTCTACCGCAAGCGTCTTCAGTTCGATTGTATTGACAGCTATATGGAAGCTGTAACTTTGAGTGAGCCATTCACAGAAGCGTCGCATGACACCCAGTAGGTAAACATCAATCACGAGTCTGATACGGTGAACGCTAATTGATGTAACACATTATAACTGTTTCTGCAAAATAACTATAAGGTATTTAATATATTGTAAAAAGTAATGGGGAGACAAAAAGAATTAAAAAATCTAACTACCTACGGGACTTTGTGGCCTTTATTTTTGAAACGCGTTTTCTATGATTTGTCATTCACTTGGTGTTATTAGATCATTTGATGAGTACAAACCTTGTTTTGCCAAAAAGCTTGCTCTAAGTATAAGGCCCGCAAATTTCTAATGCGCGTGGCCGCCATTTTAGCGACGTCAGCACTAGACTAAAGTTTCGAGTTGATGGTATATTTTTATTTCGGCTGACGTCAAAATGACGTCATTTCGATTTTAATGAGACATGTTTCCAGCGCAATAGCAATTTGCGGGAGTTATAATATAATATTATTTTACCTCGACTCTATATGTATATCAATGACTTGGATAAATATTAGAGTATTTTCGTTCACCACATTATCTTTTGTCATGACCCCTTTCTTGATCTCATAGAAAAGTGCTACGGTTCAAAAATCACCGATTACCGTTACTTTTGGCTCATTAAACAGCAGTCAGAGTCACGGAACCTTAAAATGGCCTTCTAAAATCCTCCGTCTAGCCACCCCGGTATACTTGGTTATCTCTGTGAAGAATTGGACGATACGTTAAGCCATCTACAGATGTCCCAACAGGACCCGACAAGGCCAGCTAAGTTTTTATCTACACTTAATAAAATACGGAAATACATATCGAAATAAATAAATAATGATTTATTTAGCTTCTTAGAAACAGAGATAGAAAAAAATACACAAATAAACGCTAACAACTAAGTATAAGATTTTTATGAATAGGTAAACTAGGAATATTGTGTTTAATCTTTCTTTACAGGCTGAAACGCCGAACCGATAGTTATGTAGAGATAATTATAAGATATGCTTAAGTATAAATAAATATATTAATTACCCACTAAATAAGTATATTAATTCTCGAAGACAAGGTTGTTTATAACGAACACTAAAGCTAAACAGAGACTGAGTGAGGCCAGTGGCTGACCTACGTAAGAGTAATATTCACTCTTAAAATTCATTAATTTAATTAAAATATTACCACTACCCTTGGGCAGTTAAATATCTACTCTTTATGACTCTAATATTATAAAGAAGTAAAGCTGTAGTAGAGGAAATCTTCGGAACTAATGATTTTTATTTGTATTTTGTATTTATTTCGATTTAGACTCATTACGAGCGCTTACGAAAGTCAGATCGGCATAGAACAATACAATAATAAAATGATTGTACAAAATATGGCATATTATAATCTAGACAATACTAGTTAAAGATGGCATAAAAATTATTAAGTTACTCAAGCACCTTGTCGTATTTGGTAATAAAATGTCATAAATGCACTATAAAAAAAGAAAAAGATAGGTACTCAAGCAAGTACATAATCTTCATGTCAACATAATAATAAAATGTAATCAAATGTTATGTTATATAGATTCTATTCTGAATATTGTTACACTCATAGATAGCTACATTGTCCCTCAGTGCTATCCATACTAATATTATAAATGCGAAAGTGTGTCTGTCTGTCTCACTGTCTGTCTGTCTGTCTGTCTGCTAGCTTTTCACGGCCCAACCGTTCAACCGATTTTGATGAAATTTAATACAGAATTAGCTTGTATCCCGGGGAAGGACATAGGCTACTTTTCATCCCGCAAAATTGAGGAGTTCCCACGGGATTTTGAAACCTAAATCCACGCGTATGAAGTCGCGGGCATCAGCTAGTAGGCTATAAATTGCTTATGAAGTCGCAGGCAAATATTTTATAATTGTTCATTGATATGACAGGATGATGACACTATTTTTGTCAACTTAAAACTAAAACTATGCTATTTCAAAACGTGTCGTAACCTAATTTAAGAAATTAGGTCCAAAATCAGCCGGTCATACTTTGTTGGATGTTGGAAAGTCTGTAGATGTGTAAGGAATCGGACGATACGTTAGAGAAGAATGGTAACATTCGTCGATAAGGCTTGGTGGAGCGTGCCAAAACTTGAATTTATTATGTTCGGTTCGGAAATCAAAAGTTAATGTTACGTAGCTTTGCTTTTTAAACATGGCAACAGTGTGCTTAAAGTTTATTTGGTATTTTATTTCACAATTCTGTTGCAAAAATAAGTAAAAATTAGTAATTTTGTTGAGTTTGACTTTATTTTAGGTAGGTTGTGTCCAACCTATGTGGTGCCTACAGGACAAGTTTTTCCGTTAAAAGTATCCGAAAATTCTATTAAAAAAATTGGCGGATTTTTTCTTCTTTATTTATTTATTTATTTATATTTATAGACATGTCAGCCCCATTATAATCTAAGTAGGAACATGGAGAAAATATTTTTAAAATTTTGGTTGATATTTAAAAAATTTGATTGAAAATATGTCTCCTTTTTAGAAGATTTTTTTTATAGAAAATATTACAATAAAACTTTAAGCTAGCCTTATCTAATTACTTTACAGATCAGAGACAACGCTCTACAAAGCCGAAATGTCATTCTAAAGGCCGATGTACATTACTTTCTGCCGCGTACTGTACCTATTGTTTCGTAAACAAATGTATGACACATACAATAAATAGTACAAAAATATTGTTTTTCCCATTGACTTATATATTACTTCGTATAGACAGGGCTATTGAACAAACAAAATGGCACCGACTCAGTGGTGCTTTAGCACCAATGCAACCTCAGTGACGTCTGGATTTCAAACGGGTCGTTCATTAGTACCTAAGAGGTGGCGCTGATTAATTTGGTTCCTAAACCGTCAAAAATTTTGTTCGCTTGACCATATCTTGTCATTTATGTCGATGGTTTTTCCTAACATACAAGCGCAGTATGCGGCATACCACAACGCTATAAACTGCAATAGGTAAGTACAAAATCCATCATAACAATCGCCACGTTGCATCACTGCACACTGCACGCGCTCCCCTGCGCGGCGTATTAATAAACAAGCCACGTGTGCGATATACGTGCGCTTGCGCATATTGCACAGTAAACTAGAGTGAGGGAACTCTCAGTTTGATCCTGCTGCTCGATTCAAACTCAAACTCAAATTATTTATTCAGAATAGGTAAAATTTTACGCTTACTGATGGTCAAATTTTTTTTATTTGTAAGATGATAATTTGTGATAATTAATACGTACCTAAAACTAAAGCTACGAGGGTTCCAAACGCGCCAGGTCTGAGATGAGCCCACAACAAACTCAGCCGGGTATTCTTTTTATTATCACCACTTTACAAGGGGATTTGCGATTGCGGGAAAACTGCATCAATCATTATTACAATCGCAATCGTTGCGATTGGCTGAATTTCTTTCTTGTTGCAGCAATACATTGAGCTAGCATCAACCAATCAGACGTGATTGCGATCGTGATATTGTAGCTGTCATTCTAAGTAGTCGTAGTAACTAAATTTTTTTTGTGTGATGCAACCACAAATCCACGTTTTTCAGATTTATTCCTTTACTTGTGCTATAAGATCTAACTACCTGCCAAATTTCATGATTCTAGGTCAACGGGAAGTACCCTATAGGTTTTCGTGACAGACACGACAGACAGACGGACAACAAAATGATCCTATAAGGGTTCCGTTTTTCCTTTTGAGGCACGGAGCCCTAAAAACTGTTAAAACAGATCATGAAAGCAAAAAAATACACAAAAACTAGCTAGACAGGTATGAATTTGATTGCATAAATTAAGCACTAATTAATTTATTCAGTTTTAGATTCGGTGTATTTTCTAAAGCAATATAAACACTGTTGATTGCAGGCGGTAGGTAACTATTACTAAACAACACTGTTAATTAATTTAATTATTCATGCAAATTGTGGCCGCTAATCGACGGCCAACTTGAACCAGCCCGTTTATCTCGCTCGCGCATGTCAGATATAATGTACTAAAACTGGGGGCACACGATGCGTTGCGGCGCCGCACCGCAAAGATTTCACCGTATCAACGGGCACACGAGCGGTGCGGCGCCGCAACGTTGTTATGTCGCAGCGGCGCCGTGGCAGTGTTGGACAGTCTGTTAGTAAAAATAACTGAGCGGTGCCGCTTCGACGTCGCAACGCATTCACCTTCCCCGCCTCGTCTCGGTGGTTGCAAGTCCCTTGCGGCGCCGGAGCGCATCGTGTGACATGCCACAGATATTTCTATGGTAGACGACGCAGCGTCTGCTTCTTTTTGGACGCCCCAGAATCATCAACGTCAGCGTGGTCGGCCGAGACGATGTTGGCGTGATGAATTAGATAAATTTACAGTAACGTGGCCTGAAGAGGCACGAAATAGAAAATTGTGGAAGGATCGGAGGGAGGCCTTTGCCCAGACGTGGGACAGCACAGGCTGATTTAGATTAGATTAGATTAGACGTCGCAGCGACACCGCTCCGGCGCCGCACTGACGCGCCGCCGCAAAGCATCGTGTGCCCCCGCTCTCCTACTATAACACAATCGTCACTATTTAACGTGTGGTCGTGTGTACAATTGTTTGCACCAGATTACAAAGTTATATAGTTATATAGTATAGTTGTATAGTTTGACCTGCAGCTCTTTCCAGCAATGTGCAGGACTGCAAATTCTTTTCTCATACATGGCATAATATTGTATATCAAATGTTTGAAAAGAGTAACCGCCGAGTTTCTTGCTGGCTCTTCTCGGTAGGAAAGTCATTCCGATTTCCGAACCAGTGGTAGATGCATCTGACGATTCAAGAATACCTGTAAAAGTTAAATTGAAAAAAAAATATTTTCATTTTATTTTTATTTATAGAATAGGTACAATAGATTAGAAATCTTTTTTACTAGATGATGCCCGCGACTTTGTCCGCGTGGAGTTAGTTTGCCAGACCTTCCTTACTTTATAAAAGCTGAAAGTTTATCTGCGTAGTGTCCCCAACACTGGGAGGCATAAAACCAAACATAAAAGCCCTTTTTAGATGTCTAGTAAAGAAAAATGCGATTAATTACAATGTGGGATACATAATAGATCATGTAAACGACTCTATATACTAAAGAAGGTAAAAAATGCTAATTAGTTCAAGATTACAATAAACTTGAACGTCAATGAATGGAAACAATTTGTGACTAAACTACTAAACAGTAACATTGAACCAGACATACAAAATCAATGGCCTAAGAGCCAGCGCGTGTCAGACCTTCCTTCTTTACATAGTATAAAATAAAGTCGCTTCCCGCTGTCTGTATGTATGAACGCGTAAATCTTTTAAACTACGCAACGGATTTTAATGCGGTTTTCACCAATAGATAGAGTGATTCAAGAGGAAGGTTTATAGCTATAGTTTAATTCTCAAAAAATTAGAGATCCCTAGAGAAATTGAAATAATGTGAATTAGGTCGGAAAAAATCCTCTCATTTGAGAGTTTCCGAGGCAATGACACCTCAATGACACATTAGTATCTACATTGCACCCATGCGAAGCCGGGGCGGGTCGCTAGTCTATATATCTAAAAGGAAAAGGTGACTGACTGACTGACTGACTGAATGACTGACTGACTGATCTATCAACGCACAGCTCAAGCTACTGGACGGATCGGGCTGAAATTTGGCATGCAGATAGCTATTATGACGTAGGCATCGGCTAAGAAAGGATTTTTGAAAATTCAACTCCTAAGGGGGTGAAATAGGGTTTTGAAATTTGGTAGTCCACGCGGGCAAAGTCGCGAGCATAAGCTAGTATTATATAAAAGCTGAAAGTTTCTCTGCGTATTGTCCCCAACACCGGGAGGAACGTTTGTTTGGATATTTGTTTGAATCATGGTGGCTTTGGGAGATAATAAGTAGATTGTATTGAAGATAATTTAATCGCATTTCTTAACGATATTTGCAAGGATACTGCTGCTAATTCTGTTGTACAACATCTCTAGAAAATGCTCTAAATATACTATCCTTTTTGTAATTCTCCCCGCCGAAAAGGATAGCGCTAGATTTAGACCTGACAATTTGGTTCAGTATAAAGATTGTGTGCAAGAGAATTAGCCACATTGTATAAAGGCTCAGACTAAAAATTCAAGGAGAGTTAGAGCAAGCTAGGTGTATAGAAAAGCTCTGAAGAGTGACAAAGACAAAAACACAGTTTTTTGTCTTTCTCACAGTTAGCTTTTTTTGCTGGGCACGTTGTCGTTTGTGCCCAACAAACCTCTGTGATGGTAATTTATTGCGAATATTACGAGTTATTATTTAGTTTTCTGGTTTAAATTTAGTACTGAAGGTGTGTAGAAGCCATTTATGGTACATTGCTGTGTGATCGGCTGTAACAGTTGTAGCGAACGTAAATTGTGAAACATTACCTTTCATATGTAAGTATGATTTCTTTTGTTGTTATGTCCCTTTCGGGTATACGCGTCTAACAAGTCTCCTTGATTCTTAGTCAGTCTTAGAGTATAAAGGTGATCACCCAAGCAAGCTCTGTGGTCCAGTCTATAGTTAGCTTATCGCTGCGTCAATACGTTGTAGTGTTATCTCCCCAGTAACAGCCCGGCACTGTCCTACAGGAGACCAAAGGCCTTGTCGCTTGATGTTATATTGCAATGATCGATAAATTTTTTGCACCTTTATTACCTGGTATCTCCCAAAGCCACCATGATCCAAACAAACGTTCCTCCAAGTGTTGGGGACAATACGCAGAAAAACTTTCAGCTTTTATAATAATAACGAAGGTCTGGCATGCACTGGCTCTTAGGCCATAAAGGTGATCACTAAAGCAAGCTGTGTGGTCCAGTCTATAGTTAGCTTATCTGCGTCAATACGTTGTCGTTTTATCTCCCCAGTAACAGCCCTTCTCTGTCCTACAGGAGAGCAAAGCCCTGTCGCGTGATGTTATATTGCAATGAGCGATAAATTTTATTGAAAATGTCATTACTCCCGTCCGCTTGTCAGCCGATAATATCGCTTCAAGCTCCATAAGGCAGTGGTCCGACCGCCGGCGAGAAAACGACTAACTGTCGACGATTTTCTCTCTCAAGAAACGCACAATAAATGTAGTATGCACATTCCGTGTAAACGAAAGAGATGCATATATCAAAAGTTGCTCTCTGACTGTTCACATTGCCGGCGACGACTCGCTTTACTAGTTTTGTTGCTAAGCGACGACCTTTCAAAAATAAACTCGCTCAGCGATATTCGTTCAGCGATGCTCGCTCGCTTGAACACGTGTAACGCGCGCGCAGGTTTGCATAGGACTGAGCGACCACGGGCGAATGGCGCGAGTAATCGCTCGTCGCACTAGCACACTCGCTTATAGCCCGGCGACCAAACTATCGAAACTACACACTCGCTTCCCGCTGAGCGCCAACTCGTTTAAGTTTCTAGTTGTACTCGTTTCTCGTTCATCGTCGGCGGTCGGACCACTGCCTAAGGGAACTATTAATTTACACAACAAGAACTATAAAACGGCTAATGGCTACTAATTCTCTAAAGATCTTAACTTCTAAAGTATTAAACAATGTAGTGTTTTTTATGATGCCTCGGACAGCAGACTGGTCTGACATCAAAATGCAATTGTCGATTCCCTGATATTTAAAGTTAAAAAAAATGAAACTTTAAGTCACGAAGGATTAGATGAATAAACATAATATGGAAGAAAATAAATATTAAACAAAGAAATCATTTATTGCTTCAACAATGTTACGTGTTGGGATGAGACTCTGATGGGTTTGAAATTTGTCTGGTTAAATAATAAAATGAAAAAAAAAAGATTAGTTACATTTGTACTAGTATTAATCCAACGGAATAGATTCGTATATTTTATTTTATTTTATTTTATTATAAAGGCAACCAATAAAAATAAAAAACAATAGATTTAGATCTAAGCGGTAACTCTGAATATGTGTACACAACAATTCTTATATAAATAAATGCACTAACTAACTGATAAGATACAATTTATAAAAACACAGAAAAAAGAAATACAAGAAAATTAACTATGAAAAATATACTTAAAGTGGAGAAGATGCAAAATGTTGATAAATATGTTTTTTAAATATGTTCAAATTATTAATATCTATTTTCGTAATTTTGTATTGATAGACTTGCTAAAATCATTTTAATCTCTTCCTAGTCGAGTAAATATAAGTAATCTAGGCTTCCTTTTAGTAACCGTTCAAGGCCAAAAGCATACTTCTGGTGCAGTTCAAGTTTCTACACCGATTATAATTTAACCATATCAAATCTAACTTGAAACTTAAATATCGGAACGAATGCTCCAACGTTAAAAATAAATATTGTGCTATAAAAACCGGCCAAGTGCGAGTCACACTCGCTACCGAGGGTTCCGTACTCGGATATTTTTTCCGACATTTTTCACGATAAATCAAAAACTACTAAGTAGGTATGCATAAAAATAAATAAAAAACTGTTTTAGAATATACTGGTAAAGCCCTTTCATATGATACCCCACTTGGTTGGTATAGTTATTCTACTTTGAAAACTGAAAATACTAATTATTTGTTCATTAAAACATTATACATTTTTTGGTAATTATTAAAATGTTTTCCACAAATCTACGCTTTTCACATTTATTCCTTTAGGCACTTCTGCTATAAGACCTAACTACCTGCTAAATTTCATGATTCGTGGTCAACGCCAAGTAGGTACCTTATAGGTTTTCGTGACAGACACGACATACAGACGGACAGACGATGGACAGACAGACACACTTTCGCATTTATAATATAAGTCTGGAAGTATGGATTTGAAAGAGGTATGTATTAATGGATACACAATTTGAATAAATGATTTGAATTTGAGTTTGATTTTAGGCTTATTTCGTAGTTTAACGGCATATTATAAAATAGTAAGACATAATTACAATGAATGATAATTCAAAATCATCGTATTCATCGTGGTAAAATGGAGAAAGATATACTTGGAGTTTCTCTATAACAATATGACACTTTGTTCCGGCGCTTCTTTTGCTTGTTCTCAGGTGGAAGAAGCGCCGGAATAACCAGCTCTTAGCTTTAAGTTGTGATGTGTGGCACAATTGTATAAATAAACGTCTTTCTTTCTTTTCTTTCTCTACGTGATCAAATCAGAAAGTAGGAGATCCTGAGGAGAGCTAGAGTAACTGCTAGCCTTCAAGGCCCATCCGTTCAACCGATTTTGACGAATTTTGGTACAGCGATAGCTAGCATCCCGGGGAAGGATATTTTACCCCGGAAAATCAAAGAGTTCCAGCGGATCTCAACGACAGGGACAATGCTCTACAAATCTGCTATAGGTCAGACATAGGTAGTACAAGATTTTACGTCTCACCAAACCAAACCAAATTCGAGAGTCGAAATACTTCCGCGTTACAGTAAAATGGACCTAAACAGCCTTGAATTGAAGTCAAATATTCAATGCCACTGATTTTAATTTCGCAATGTTTCCGCTTGGAGCGCTGGCTGTAGAAGTGTAGACAAACAGTGGCATTGAATATTTGACTTCAATTCAAGGCTGTTTAGGTCCATTTTACTGTAACGCGGAATTATTTCGACTCTCGAATTTGGTTTGGTTTGGTGAGACGTAAAATCTTGTACTACGGGTACTGTACGTTAAACGTGGGCAGGAAACTCTACACTACGGTACACTAAACACAAAGCAGGCAATTTGAAAAGACCACTCGTACAAACAATTGGCAACATTGTAGAGCTAACGCATGCCCATAATGTAATCGCTGCAACGTAGAATATGATAACAAACTACGCTTCAGTGGCGTCGAGTGTTTCACACCGAAAAACTTGCACGTGTACAACATTTCTTTGATATTAATGGCTTGCGTCATCCGATGCTGTACAGTGTACACGTAGACTACTGATAATAAAATTGTAATTATGCATGTTTATTGCATACTCTTGGCAGTGACTTGACCATCGCAAATTTAGATATTGGGAGATTTTATATAACAACTGAATGAAACCCGCGACTTCGTCCGCGTGGATTTAGGTTTTCAAAAATAATCTGGCGACTCTTAAATTTTCCGGGATTAAAAGTAGGTCTGCCTATGTCCTTCCCCGGGATGCAAGCTATCTGTGTACCAAATTTCGTCAAAATCAGTTGAACGGTTGAGTCGTGAAAAACTAGCAGACAGACAGACAGACAGACACACATTTATAATATTAGTATGGATTCAACGAGCACATTTCCATTTAGTCCAACTTATCTGAACGCAAGTAAAATATCTTGTCCCGTTACTTGGGGAGAAAGATTAAGAAGTACCAGAAAATTATCCCGAGCTGATTCCGCAGGTATTCTTGTTGTGAAATTGGGACATTTTTAGGGTTCCGTAATACAAAAGGCCTCCTCCAACCTCCTTTTGAATTGGAGGCCTTTACCCGCAATGGGGCTCATGTTCCATAAATAAATACAAAAATTTGCGTTCACTTACTAACCATACTAATCTAGGAAAATAAGTAAAATGTAAACTAACAAAACTAATCTACTATGTAATTAACTAAGGAACACGAGAATAAATGGCTTTATTATTATTTATTATAATTCAAAAGGAAAAAAGGAACCCTTTTCGGATCTTTTCGTTGTCTGTCTATCGTGTCTGTTAATTCAATAATAAAAAAGTCCAATTAGTATCATCATAATAATAAAAAAAAACTCAATTCAAGGGAATGGAAACCTATAAGAGTACATCCCGTTGACTCATGAATTGTGGTAGCAATTATAGCACAAGTAAATTCGAAAACCGGGAATTTGTGGTTACATCACAAAAAAATTGTATTCACGACCTAATAATATGTTTATTAAATTACATCATAGATGGCGTTATCCGTCATTAACTTGCGGTGTTGCTTATTGGAGCGAATTTTTTTACTATACTTACTGGTTTGAGATTTCTCGTACGATGGTATGGAACCCTTCGAGTGTGAATCCGACTCGCACTTGACCGGTTTTTCCCGCCCAATTAGAAAACTTTTGTAAATTATAATAAAGTAAGTAGGTTTAGTTTATTTGTAGGCTTTGTAACACACAGTCACAGTTTTCAGATTTTTCCCCGAATGTCTGCTAAAAGACCTACCTACCTACCAAATTTCATGATTCTAGGTCAACGGAAAGTAGGTTTCTTGACAGACCGACAGACTGACAGACAGACAACAAAGTGATCCTATAAGGGTTCTGTTTTTCCTTTTGAGATACGGAACCCTAAAAAGCAACTAAGTTAAAACTTGTAGATCTGTTTGACTTCTATTCAGCACTCAGATTTCAACATTCAGACACAACGCTAACGCTGGCTCCAACGTCGGGATATTAGCTTGCCAACGTTGGAGCAAATGCTAATTTCCCGTTCCACACGTTGGACAACTGTTGGGGCCAGCGTTGGGGCCAATGTGTGGAGCCGGCGTAAAGTATTAGCCGCACTTGAAACTGTCTCACTAAATGTCATCTTCAATTTCATCGAACTGTATATTATCCGAATCAGTAATATTATACTTCCTCTAAACATAATCGGATCATCTACACTTATGACTTCCACTAACTATTCCCCACAAGCACGGACTTATCAATTGTTACTAATGGTCCAAGATCCCAGTGTCACCAGACGTTACTTATTTTCTGAGAAACGAAATGTGTGGGATAGGGTACTGTTAGTGTGTATCTACTTACTATTTATGTCCAATTGGGGTCGATATGATCTGACACCTATAAACTGTCCGTGGGCCAATTTATAGTTATCAGAAAGATACCTAGGTATGTAAAAACATTACTCACTTTCCTTAAAGTTTGATTAGTAGTAGTAGAAAGTAGATTTATATGTTGCACAGAGTAATTAATATTCAATTCTGCCAGACACTTTCCGTCTGAGATAATTTCTGCCAAATGCTTTAATAATCTAACTTATAGCCTGAGTCATAAGTTTTACTTTACAGGATAATTTAGGAAATAAAAATAAAAATCCTCACTCACACTATAAGAAAAGTGAGTAAATATTTTACAACCTTTAGCAACTGATATCTTTATATTGACCTTCAGCAGAAGCTAGCAAATGTGCGGCAGAAAGTAACGTACATCGATAGCAGATTTCTAGAGCGCTGTCTCTGTCGTTGAGACCGACAAAACATCATATAGGTATGAGTGACAGAGACAACGCTCTAAAAAGCCGAAATGTCATTCTAAAGGCCGATGTACATGCCGCGTACTGTACCTACGTCAAAAGTACAAACTAACACTTCTCTATCACACACATTTCGTATCTCAGAAAATAAGTCACGTCTGGCAATTCGGGAATCTTGGACCATCACATCCTTGAGCTATTGTCAACAGTTCACACCAACTCGACATTAGCTGTGTGCGAGATTAAATCGAGTGCCGCTTCATATCGATCGGTTAATAAACCGTTTTGTTTATGTGACACATAATTCATAAGCGATTCGCGACATCGTTTAATGGCTATCTATCTCCAACTCTGTTAGCGTTTAAACTATCTTGAGTGGTTTCCATTATAAATATAGAAGAAACCGGCTCTACTCACGTTTTTAGTCGACGTAAGCCCGATTAGTTTCGAACCCATCCGCAACGCAGTCTCAAGCTGAGTTGAGTCCCTATGAAAAGGACCCCAGATGAGTTCGAAACTAGTCGGGCCCAGGTCGGCGTCGACTAAACACGTGAATAGGTACAGCCAGATTCTTCTATATTTATCTACTACTCATAATAATTATGCTAGATTTATGCTAGCTTACAAAGAGAATGTTATAGTCTTGCGTTCGACGACTTCCTACTTTAACTACGAAGCCATATAAGCAAATTATGTGCACTACCATTACATCCATGCATTCTAATGCGAAGGTGTGTCTGGCTGCCTTTTTCTTAGCTTTTCACGACCAATCCGTTTAACCGGTCTTTGGTAAAATTAGCTTAAATCTCTGGGATGGCCATAGGCTATCTGAGAAGTCAAAGAGTTCCCATGGTATTTTTAAAACCCTAAATACACGGGAACGAAGTCGCGGATAATGTCATATATTTGGTACATAGATAGCTTGCATCCTAGAAACTGATATAGGCTACCTTTTATCACGCATAATCTAAGGGTTTCGACAGAATAAAAAACATTTGTCCACGCGGCTAAATTAATATAACATGCTTTAACCGTGAAGGAATACATCGTGAGAAAACCTGGCGGTGATCTGAGAGTTCTCAATAATGTTATCAAAGGTGTGTGAATTCTGACAATCTGCATTGGCCGGCGTGGTGGACTATGGCCTTAATCCATTTCATTCTGAAAATGACCCGTTCTCAGTAGTGTCCCGGTAATGGTTTGAGATGATGATGATGATGATCACCTTCAAGATTTTTTTAAGACTACTGTATTTTATTAGATTAGATAGATGTTGGGAAACAAAAAGGCTTAACGTTCCTAAAATGCTAATGCAAACCGCAAAATAAATTAATATCCGTGATAGATAAAGTTCGTCCCTTGCACCGAATTTAGTCAAGCTACACGATAAAACCGGCCAAGTGCGAGTCAGGCTCGCACAACGAGGGTTCCGTACTACGGTCGTATTTTTTCGACATTTTTCACGATAATTTAAAAACTATGATGCATAAAAATAAATAAAAATCTGTTTTAGAATGCACAGGTAAAGCCCTTTCATATGATACCCCACTTGATATTATAGTTATCTTACTTCGAATATTGAAAATACTAATTATTAGTTCATACCACAATTTAATTTTTTTTGTGTGATCTAACCCTAAATTCACGGTTTTCAGATTTTTCCCCTAAAGCCAGCTATAAGACCCACCTACCTGCCAAATTTCATGATTCTAGGTCAACGGGAAGTACCCTGTAGGTTTCTTGACAGACAGACAGACAGACAACAAAGTGATCCTATAAGGGTTCCGTTTTTTCTTTTGAGATACGGGACCCTAAAAACATTAGTTAGTACAATTTATATTATCCCGAGTCCGTAACAAGTTTCGTTTGTGGCAAAGGAACTTTGTAAAGCCGAGTTGTGAAATACAATAATAGCATTTCCTTACTGGGTTATCATAATAAAGTTAGTACATTTATCACGAGATATATCATTTGCCGCTTTTGCTCGAACTCTTGCGCCAACCGGTTTCACCACTAAGTAGTATTTGCACGAAGATAAGTCGCAAGGCAAGGATCTAAGGCTGAGCACAAATGTTTGTTCCAACAATATTTTCCTTCCAGCCCCCACTTGATGTCGACATCAGATTAAACAAGTTTTAAATCCGAGACCACTTTCAGAGTCGTCCTGATAAAAGTTAACTGAGAATGATAAAAGAGAAAATAATCAGCTGCTTTGAGTTGGAGATGATAAAATTAATACTTTGTTGGCTCAAAGAAAATATTTTAGTAAGAAATATGAATAAGCGATGCTCAAATATTGCATTAAGATCTTAACTTAACTACAATATTAATAAATGCTAATCTATGTATGTTTTGAAAAGGTGACTGACTGACTGACAGATCTATCAACGCACAGCGCAAACTGCTCGACGGATCGGGCTGAAATTTGGCATGCAGATAGCTATTATGCCGTAGACGTCTGATCAGAAAGGATTTTTGAAAACTCAACCCCTAAGGGGGTGAAATTGGGGTTTGAAATTTGTGTAGTCCACTCGGACGAAGTCGCGAGCATAAGCTAGTTAAGTATATTTTCAAAATAGAATCTCAAATCATTACTCAAAACTAAATCAACAATGGTGCACCCTTTTAAATTACATGGACTATAAAATTTATGGGGCATGATGGACCACTTAAATTATAAA